>NW_017729024.1:55649043-55651309 GCF_001723915.1 Gavialis gangeticus | reverse complement strand
GGGTGCGATAGGTCCCGCCCCCTCCCGAGAGAGCCGGGCCGGGCGGCTTGGCGCTTGGGCTCCGCAGGGCGTGCCGCGTCTCAGCAGAGTCCGTGGAGGCCTGCAGAGGTCACGTGTTCTGTCTGCACAGGTCCTCGCCTGACCTACTCCCTTAGCAAAGCTACCCTCACCCCTGACACCTTCCAGAGAAAAATAGAGGACATAAAGGTGTTACAGTTTCGTATCAGTCGAGGGCAGAGGACAAGCAGATTGCCCTGTATGATGGCCATGCTAAGTCCAGACCACCTGTGCATGGGGTAAAATTCCTTCCTGGCCCCAAGTACGGGGCTGCATCTGACCACAAGCAGGGAGGCAAGATCCACTAGCAGCTTCCAGCCCTCTCTTCCCAAGGACCCCCTGATGTTGGGGAGAGCTGCCTAAGCAGAGGAGTTAGGCAGCTTGGACACATGTGCTTCTCATTTGTCAGGAGGATGTTCCATCACATGACTGCCTGAAGAGTGTGTGGCGGCCTGCTGAGGCCTGGCCAAGAGCCTCCCTTTAGTGTTTATTCCAAGTGTGAGCTCCTTCCGGGAGCGCAAAAAGTAGAAACGCGACAGGGGGAAACAGCAGGAGTACTGGACCCAAATGTAGCCTGGGCTGTGTCAGAAGGAATTTCAGGATTACAGAAAGTAGCAGGATGGGGGACAAGTGAGAGACAGCCCACAAACACAGCCTTTATAGGAGAGATTTCAAAAAGCTCCTCTGGGATTTAGGGCAAGTTCTACTGACCTGTGCCCCTAAATCCCATAAATTTTGAAAAGCTCCAAATAAATATACTTAACTCCCCACCCCCAATACAGGGACTTGGCATTCTTTTGTTTCTCACTGTGGAAACATTTGCAGTCTGAAGAGACTTTTGCAATGCCATCACATCTGAGTGATATAATAAGAATGGTTTAAAAAGTCATTTTTAAACATTTGATGTTTCATTTCCCCTCTATTCTCTGAGCCATTAAGGTGTCCCTAGGTCATAGAAAAGTAGGGCTGGAAGGGACCCCAGGAGATCCTGTAGTCAACCCCCTACTCAGGGCAGAATCATCACTGATGATGACTCCAGTCAAGTGTTGGTTGTTTTCAAGATTTCTGTAATTACAAGGTCTGGTAACTGTTTTAAGAATTAAAAGCTGGAATTGCTGTTTACAATTGTACTCCTCCAGGAGCTGGAGCTCTTAGAAAAATCTCAAGGCCCACAGGTGAAATCACAAGAAGTTGGCTACACCAATAGTTGGCACTCTGGCGGAAAGGAGGTATTACTTTTATTGGGCTTCTCAACAATCAAGCACCAAAATTGTGTTAGATTCAAAAACAAATAAAAGAGAAGGTAGGATCATGTGCCCCCTACCCCCTGGTTGCATTCAGTATCTCGTGATATTTGGTTTCATTTTCAAATAAAAGGTTAACATTTGCTAGCAAGTCCAAGTTGTGCCTCTGTATTTCGGCAGGAACAGATTTGAGCCTTGGCAGGACCAAGGACCATAGACCTAAGACATTTACCTCAGTGCTTAGTCAACATTTATTGAGAACAATCTTGCCTCCTGTTGAAAGAGTACAATGGTGCATGTCATATGGATTATCTGTGGGCTATTCTGTGCTAACCTCAGTGTCTTTAAGCCAGTATGGTCCAGCACACATTTGCACAGGAGAGTCTGGAGCTACATGAAGATCACACAGCAGCAGGTGACATGTATAACCACTAAGAAGGCTGCTCATTCAGCAACTGCAGCCCACTCTGAGACAACATGCCAGTGCCAGGTCACCCCCTAGTGTCCACTGTAAAGCTCCTTAGGATAGAACAATCAAAGCTGGTATCGCTTGCCTTTAGGTAAACCTGTATTGCTCCATCACACTCTGAGCCAGCCATGTAGCTTTTCTGTGGTGCTTTATCCAAAAGCCCTTTTGTGTTTGTTCTTGTTGGCAAAGGGAGCTGGTTCCTTTCCATCTGGCTTTTTCTGTGCAGTAGGTTGAGTTGCACCCAACAGAGTTTGTAATTAGGCGAAAGTCTGAATGAAATAGCTAAGAGTTAACAGCTTTATCTGCCTTCCCTATATTACAGCAGAGGGCATAGATTTATACTGTGGGGAAAGAGGTGGTGTTCCACTTGTGTGATGTAGGACTTTAGAACATCATTCAACAACAAAGTGAGTCACTCTTCCCCTGGTGAGTGATTAACACAAAGTGTGTCTCCACCTTGGTGTCAGCTCCCACCCAGACACAACCCCCCCCCAGG
>NW_017729024.1:55641322-55644043 GCF_001723915.1 Gavialis gangeticus | reverse complement strand
TGAATGAAATAGCTAAGAGTTAACAGCTTTATCTGCCTTCCCTATATTACAGCAGAGGGCATAGATTTATACTGTGGGGAAAGAGGTGGTGTTCCACTTGTGTGATGTAGGACTTTAGAACATCATTCAACAACAAAGTGAGTCACTCTTCCCCTGGTGAGTGATTAACACAAAGTGTGTCTCCACCTTGGTGTCAGCTCCCACCCAGACACAACCCCCCCCCCAGGAAAGAAGAAGAATAGTCAGTGTTTGCCTCCCAAACAGCCCTTGTTATCCCCATTATCAGCCCAGGTTCCCTCTTAGGGGTGGTCTTCTAGCACGTGGGAGGTAGTAGTACTTGCATTTTCCAGACAGAGAAAGCAGTCACTCCGCGCCAGGTTAAGGAAGGTCCAGCACAAAATGGGAGGCATTCTGGCCCACTCAGCCCACAGCATTCAGTGGTTCCTACCAAGCTAAACCACCACTGATACAGTGGTAAAAGCAATAGTCATTTTCCTTCCTTACCTAGTCTAGCTAGTCCTATAGATACCATATTTCCACCATTGCCTCCCTTGCTTTCACAAGCATCTTCCATAAAAGCCCCTGTTCTGGGCCCCACAACATGATGATCACAGTCAATTCCCAAGCCTGGAATAATTTTCTTTCCCATCACCCCATCTCAGACAACTTACCCAGCTCCATAAGCAGCCCTTTTGTTATAACATGTGTATAATCATTCTCATTGGAGTGCAGTGGGACCTACTTACCCTGCTCCCCTACAGAGCAGGCCTTGCTATCAATTACATGCTTCCACTGGGACTACAGCCTGGGTTTTAATTGGCTTTTTCACCCTTTAACAGAAGTGCTGGACTGCACCTGCCCTGAAAGGGGCTTTCTGCTGTGTTACAAGAAGCATGTGTCTGTGTTCAGCTTCAGTCTGGTTGCATAGGATGTGCCCAGTGGTAAAAACCTGCCCCCTCACCATCTGTCTAGGATGATGCACACCATTAATCACAGAGACCCCACAGGGGTGGATGGACTCACTTGAATGGCTCTATTCCTATACTGCTAAGAGTCCCAGGGGCTCCATTATGTGGAGTCTTTTTTGTTACTCCTGGCTTTTAATGTGCATTATGAGGCTGCTAAGGTTAGTGAGGGAACAAGGGTCCCAGCTCTCCATCCCTGCCATACCTGAGCCAGCCAGTGCAGTGGAACAAATAACCCACTGTCTCAGTCTAACATGAAGGCAACTGACTGAATTAATGATATAATATTGCTGGGGCATAGGAAGCAGCTGGTAGAGCTGACAAAAAGGATATTGCCCCAAAAGTCCTACAGTGTGACTGCCATTCATGAGAGAGGTGCATGACTTAGCCATTTTTGTTAAAGCCATGCTTAACTCCTAGCTGCTCAGGTATCAGTTGTGGCCAGGAGCACTTTTTTCTCCATCTGTGCCCAGTGAGATGAGTACAAGCTTTCCTTTCTCATCCAGATACCAGGGTCTAATTACCTTGTCCTTTGTTCCTTTAAGATTTGATTGCAGAAATGTGCACTGCATGGAGCAACTCATGGAACTCATTCAGATCCTGAAGCTACCCCATTATGGGGCCATCTGCCCATGGAGGAGAGCATCATGACAGAAGCATCCTCAGGATCCTAACTGGCTGCCAGTGTGATCCACATGGATGAAAAACCCAATGTTGTAAATGATTTATGGTCTGTTTTTAAGGGATTAGTTCTCAACCAAGAGCTATTCAATTTGTTTTTATTAATGATCTTAAATTAAAAATGAAATCACAGTAAGTAAAGTTAACAGATTAAATGAATGCTAGTGGGCCTATAACCACTGATAAAGAGAGATTATTTTTACAAAGCAATCAGAATCACTTATTTATCTAGACTCTGTAAAATATCTTGCTCCAAAGCAAGATCACGGACACACAAAGCACTTAAACCAGTTTAAATACAGTTTAAACCTCAAGACTAGGGACAGACATTACACATAAACCATTTAAGTGTTCAGAAACTAGTTTAAACCTGTAACAGAACAGATGTTCAGTGCACATAAACCAGCTTGAAAATGGCTGAAACTGGTTTGAGATAAACCTGGTTGAATGCTTAACTGATTTGGTTCAAACCTGTTTCTGCAACATCTGTCCCAGACCTCTTGCTGGTTTAAGATAAACCAGACACCCTCAGCATCCCAGCATGCTCTCTGGTCTGGGCAGGGCTCTCTGCTTCACAGCAGGGCTGGCCCCTCTCCTCTGCTCCCTGGCTGCAGCTCAGCAGGTACGGCAGCATCTGCCTGTCTTCTCCCTGCTAAGAAGGGATTATTCCCCCCTCTCCTCTGCTTTATGCAAACACCTCAGCATTAACTAGCAGACCACATGCTGGCTACAGTCTGTGCTGTGGGAGATGACCAAGGCAGACAGGCTTTTTGGAGCTAATCAACAGGTAGCTTAATATCATTCCTTGGCAAAGCTGCTTAAGAAGAGTTTTATGCTCCTCTCCTCCCCCTCACCACTCCCTGCTAAGCAGGAATTACCCCCTCCCCTCTGCTTTGCCAAGAGGCATCTGTGTATTAGCTAGCAGACCACATGCTGGCTATGGTCCCTGCTGAACTAACAGGTAGAATCAACAGGTTATATCCCTCTGTTGTTTTCTTAACGGGATGATAAATTCTATGTTATCAATACCTAGCTGGGCTAATTATCAGAGCATCCTGCCAGGGCCTGGTCACAC
>NW_017729024.1:55634608-55641274 GCF_001723915.1 Gavialis gangeticus | reverse complement strand
CCCCCCCCCCCCAGCTCAGTACTATTCAAGGAAAGGGAGAGCTGCTGAGCTGCCCCCCAGCTTCTAGCTTGAGCCTGCATGTCTGGGATGTCTGTGCAGTTACAAAGTGATTTAATCTAGCCAGGTTTGACTAACCTGCAAAGATTGAATCAATTCAGGCTTAGGCTTTTTAAATGTCTGTCCCTAGCTGAAGTGTCTGTTAAACCAGTTTAAAGCTGCCTGGAACAGTTTAGAAGTATACTTGGAATATCAAGTACTCTTTTAAACTGGTACACTGTGGACTGGCTCCACTTGTTACTTGTGGATGCCAAACATTCTGTGATACAGGTCTGGTTAGTTCTACTGCATCCCACACTGCATCACTCTCTCCCCCTCCATCCCCCCAATACATACACTGCTACAATTGGTGCTCTGGTATGCAGCCAGAACTCTACTGTCCCCTTTTTTCTCTTTTGTTGGTACTTTTTTTTTAATCAATGAGCTGCCTTGCACTGCTTTTCAATAAAAGCCATCTTCCTAACAACCAGCTGTTTCCTCACCCCGTACTCAACTATGCCCCCTCATTGTGATCCCCCCACACAACCCCTAGGAACCTAAAAGCATAGGCCCAAGCACTCTTCCCCACCCCAAGTCTGGCAAGAACACTGAAGACTTTGGTCATTTGCAGGCTATTGAGATTTATTGAAGCTATGGAACTCATGTTCAGGAGAGGAAGGGGAACCAAAAAAGTGAAAATTCCCCCAGCCACAGGTCACCCATGCCTAGAACCCCCAAACCATGGATGCAAGCACTGGCTCCCAACTCCCCCCGCCTCCAACAAGACATGGGGCTGTTTGCTCACTCCCACCCGTAGTGTCAGAACCACAGTACTTCACTCAAGTGAAGTGAATCAGTTCCCACTTGGTGATGTTTTCAAGTGGTTCAGTTATGTGTGTGTCCCCCCCTAGAAGCACAGAATGGATGCCATATTTACAGGACTGGAGACTGTACCCTAGACAGCTGCGACTCAATGTGAGGTTCCAGCAAAGCAGCAGCTGTAAAGACTAATGTAACCCTAAAATGTATAAACTGAAAAACATTAAGCAAAAGTCAGGAGTTGGCATATTGTACTGATGAAACTACTGCTGAATTACTAGGTTCAGTATTGTTGTCTGTGCTTTGAAAATTGGAAAGGGTTCAGGAAAGTCTTTTATGCAAGGCTGGATGTCTTTCTAAGAAAATGCCTATAATTATTGATCTCAATACAGGAATCATGCTGGAGGCTGAACTAGATGACCCTTGAGGTCTCTTCCAACCCTATGAATTTATGTATCCACAAGGGAGAGTCTCTGGCTTGCATTAGATGATCACAGTGGTCCTTTCTAGCCTTTAAAAGCACAGACCACATTACCAGGTTTGCTGAGCCCCCTTTATGACTTTAAACTAATGAGAGAAAACCAGTGCGGAATTCTCCCACCAAGACAAAGTTTCCAAATGGGGAAGGCAATCCTGCTGCCTCTGCACCTACTACCACTCCCAGCTCTAACATAATGAGCAGACATGTTAGAAGATGAGGAGGGGCTGTGGTATAACAGAGATACACCTGATCTTCCGCTGATTAAAGAGCCTCTGGGCAGCTCTTAACCAGTTCCCGAATGAAAAGTCTCCGATAGGATGTAGAACCAAGCACGCAGTGCTTGATAACATACTGGGTTGATCCTGCAGAGGAAAGGGTTGCAAAGTGAACTTGCCCTTACAATACAGCCAATCCACTGAATGCAGTTCAACCTCTCATAAGTAGCCTCTTATCCATGAAGAAAGTAGCATGGAGAATGTGGTTCTCACATGGATATGTGGTCGGAATATCCTTCTGGAGCATGCCTTGGCAACTCAGTATGAATGACCACAACATTTTATCTCCCTAGCAACCAATACGATCATTTAATGGAGACTGGCCATGTCCTCACATATACTTGTACAAGCAAGTACAAAATGACTGTTCAATAACTGGCAAGAAGTATCCCTCCCACAGGTATTTGGGTATTCTTGTTTTTGACAGATTTTCAGTGTGCATTCATTCTGGTGTGCAGTTGTTGTTTGGTTTCTCCTACATATCTTCATCAGGGCATTTGGTGCACTGGATGAGATATGTCACATTTCTAGAGATGCAGGTATAAGATCCAGGAATGGTGATGGTTCTGTTATGGGGTGTGGTAATTGTGGAAGTGATGGAGATGTGTTGGCAGGCTTTGCATTTCTTGTCCTGGCATGGCCTGGATCCATTGGGTGTGGTTCGGGTCATCACATAAAAAAGCCTCTTTAAAAATTCTGATTAACTTTCCAGAGTGTCCCCATGTTGCAAAGCCCTCAAAGACTAACAGTTGGACTCTACTACGTATTAATTAAATGCCCCTGCCTCCTAAAAGCATGTGGAATAATCACTGAGCCCTGCAGGTAGGCACAAGATTTCATTCTAGGAATCTAGATACTTATCTTAGTAAAGACACAGAATCACTATAATTACAATTATTACATTATGAAGTAATCAGTCAACTTCCCGGCCTCATCCCAATCGCACATTCTCCTCACACAGAGGACTGAAGGAGTTTGGGAAACTCACCACCAATTTCTTCTCCTTCATTAAAAAAACACAAAAGCAATTAGGCCATCCTTCCAAGTACATGGCAAAAGTCTAAGTCATGACTTTGCATTTCAAATCAAGCACATCCCATCATTGCCTTTTTTTCCATGAAAACCAGAGACTGGCAATAGACAACACAAAAATTACTTTACCCATAGATGGAAATTCTGAATTAATCATTTATTGAGTTTTCTTCTGTGTATTTGGGTTGCTCTGGCTACATTAGGAAAACAGAATATTTTTCGTTTTACTCAGAAGCACTGAACTGCCTTTCTATTTTTCCTCGTAACTCTTTTCTTCACCTGTTATGGATGGAAAAATAGCTATGAAAGTACAACATAGAACAGCAGATTTAGAGGCAGAAGTCAAAAAAGAAAAGGTTTGACAGTGCAAAAGGGGATATTTTTCATTATTATTTTTAACCTAATATCATTTCCCAAAATCAAGGAGGCTTCTTACAGAATCTGGAACCATCTCAAAACACTGTGTAGGCTAAAATCTATCCTATGCAAGACTTTATGTTAACTTCCAGAGCAGCTCTGTTTCTGTCAAGCATTAGCATGCTGCTTCATGGCACACCCAGGCAAGGCTCAAACTATCCCATTGTATTTTATGTTCATCTCCCACAGGTTTTAAATAGTTTCATGTAGTGCTCAAATAAATCTAGAAGTAGGGAGGGACCACATTCTCATGTAAAATTAAAAAGCAAATGCTACCTTGTGAGGAGAAATTGCAATAGTGGTGAGGCGAGGGAGTAATCCATTCCACCCCGCCTGTCACCTTGAGGGATCAAAAGAAAATGAAACTGTGTTCTTTTAATCTTGCCTCTCCTTGGATGTGCCTCATGGGCCATTTCCACTGTTAATTTTAAATGAGGAGAGTCAAATAAATAGTGCCCTGAAGGAGAACGGAGAGCAGAATTAGAATTACTGGGAAGGGCACAACTTAGAAGTGTAGGACTGGAAATAGCTTGCATAATTGGGGTGTTGAAAATTATCCCCATAATACAAGCATGGGCTATTCTGCATGTATCACCCTTTTCTGAAGCCCTTAAATTGACATGATGGTCAGAAGGATGAATGGACAGGAGAAAAAAAGCTTTTATCATAGTGGCTGCCCTCCCATTGTCACCTTCCTTTCCTGAGCCTAAGGTTGTCCTGGCCAGACAGAGCAAAAAAAAAAGGGTACAGAGAGCTCATCACCACATTGACTAGCTTCTGCTAAGTCCTACCAAAAACCTGGAATGTAAGACTGCTGCCACTCCCAACCTCGTGTCTCCTTTTCCTTCCCTACCCCAATCTCTTCTCTTTATTGATCTCTCTCTCTTTTTGCTTTCCGTTTAGTAAACAGTCATGCCAACCCTGATGAAACAGCCACAAGACTCCTGATTTCCAAATCAAATTAACTGTAACTCATGATCTCAGGATACAACCCTCAAATCTCAGGATTTTCCTTCCAGCATGTGTAGTGAGTGCTCAGCTGGCAAGTCTGTGGAGGGGAAGGGGTTGGGGGAAAGGGAAGGGGTGGGGGTGCAGATCAAAGCCCCCATGGTGAGGGAGGGAGTGGGGCAGGGGCTGGTGTGAATGGGCCCGGGCTGGAGCGGGTTGTGTGGCAGGCAGAACATCCAGAGTGTGTTTGGGGGGTGGGGGGGCAGCTCCTCGCCATAGCTCACACCCCCAAGGGAGGCATGGGGGGCACATGCCCCCCTGATTTGTGTGCAGGGCACAGGCAGGTTGCCTACTCTGTGGGCTGGGGCTCTGTGCCCTGCTGCCTTTTCCTGGTAGCCACGTGACACCATGTATGCCTGCTGCCTACTGGGTGGGCACAGGATGTGCCATGTGGCTAGCATGCAGCTCCTGGGGGCAAGGGCAGGGGCTGGGGTGAATGAGGCCCTGGAGCTGGGGCAGGTTCTGCAGAGGTGCGGGTGGGGGCGGGGCTCCCTGCAGCAATGTGCACCTCTGGGGAAGGCATGGGGGGCATGTGCCCTCTGCAGGGCAGAAGTGGGCTGCCCACTGCAGACTCAGGGCTCTGCAGCTTGCTGCCGTTGCCCAGCGAGCCACACAACACCATAACTGCCTGCCCCGTGGGCAGGGGACACAGGGTGCGCTGGCTGCACAGCGTATCCCCTGCCCACCTAGTAGCAGGAAGCACACTGGCATTGTGTGGCTGAGCTTCCAGGGCAAAAGCAGCAGGGTACAGAGCCCCAAGCCCACAGTGGGCAGCCCACCTCTGCCCTACAGGGGGCACATGCTCCCCATGCCTCCCCCAGAGGTGCGCACCAGTGCAGGGAGCCGCATCCCTACCCTGTGCCTCTGCATGACCTGCCCCAGCCCCAGGGCCCCACTCACCCCTGCCTCTGCCCTGCCCCACTCCCTCCCTCACCATGGAGGCCTTGATCTGCCTCCCCACTCCTTCCCTCTCCCTGTGCCCCTTCCCTTCCACTTACCGGCTGGGTGCTGTCTGTGTGTCTGCTCCTCACTCCCAGGCCACAGCCCCCCCAGCCCTGGTGCGGCTCCTCGCTCCTGACCCACAGGACCTCGCACCCTGACAGGGTGTGCGGGAATCCTTGCTCCCCGGGCTCCAAACCCCACACACATACCCACAGCCCCCTCCCCTCCTCCCCCCACACATACACCTTCATAAGTAACTCCCCCCCACCACACACACACACACTTCAAAAATAGCATCTCATGATTTACATGCCAGCCTCTTGATTTTTTAAGAGTTCATCTCATGGTTTTTGGCACGGTGGGGTTGGCAATATTAAATGTTTCTTTGGCAACCAGGAAAGGCATGGAGTAGCCATGTCTGAGGCAGCCAGAAGCTGGTCCACATTTGTTTGGTCTTTGGGTGCCTGACAAGACCGTGTCCTGTTCCTAACACTGCAAGGCTGCCAGCCAGAGTCAAAACCAAGAGCAGAAGCTGCATTTTCCTCCTTTGCTGTTGTTTTCTTTCCCCCTTCGCTGTATGTGTTGTTTTGTGTGTAAGGATGATAATGGTTAGCCCATCTCTACTAATATTTCTGTCATTTCTCTCAAGAGATTATCTGTTACCATCTAAAAGAGTATCAGACATGGAGGTTTCCCCATACAAATTCTCTGTAGCTAGAGGAAGAGGGAATAAAGGGATGTTGTTAAGCTCACTTAATACTTTATAGAAGGAGTGGGCAAAATATGGCCCATGGGCTGGATCCAGCCTGTGGTGTGATTCTATCTGGCCCATGGCACATCCCTCGGTCCCATCCAGCCCAGGTGTAGGGGCAGCACAGGCTCTGGCACATGAAGTCAGTCCCGCCACCCTCAGGCACTGAGGTGCCACCTAGTGCAGTCCCCACTTCCCACACAGGGCTCTTGGGCACGTCAGGAGCTGCAGTCCACAGGACTGTGGGGCAGGGCAGAGGCAGCTGGACTCGGTTTCCTGGCAGCTCCCACTGCTGCCACCCAGGAGCAGGTGTGTGCCCCACTGCTGCCAGACCTGACCCTGCTGCCCAGGCACCCCAGCCTGTCCATCTCACACCCACCGTTGGGACTGCTGGATGGAGCAGGCCAGCAAGACCTCCATGGACTGGCCCAGAATCCCCATGGGCAGGGCACACTCGGCAAGGTGGATGGGATGGGATGGGATGGGACTGCCGGTGGGTGGGGAGTAGCATCTGGGAGTGGAATCGGTGGGTGGGTGGCACTGGGACTGGGATTGCAGGTCAGTGACAGCATGGAGCCACATGGCCTGAAACACAGGGACATTCAGGGAGCGCATCACAGCTCTGCCCCAGTCCTGCACTGCCCCACACTGCACCTGGTTCATGGCACAGCTGCCTGGCAATACAGGCAGCCCCAATAGATCATGACCAGATTAGGCTGCCCTGCACTGCTAGGCTTTTGCTCCACAGCCATGCTGTTTTGGGGCTGCCCGTGCACCCCAGTATTGGGGCTTTGGGGGCCAGGTCACAGGCATGTGTTCCACCCCCCTCCCAGCTCGGGCTGGTTACAATCCCTTGGTTGGGGCCACCCCGTACTACCAGGCTGTGAGCAGCCATGGCATGAACC
>NW_017729024.1:55628782-55629608 GCF_001723915.1 Gavialis gangeticus | reverse complement strand
TACCAGGCTGTGAGCAGCCATGTCATGAACCAGGTGCAGTGTGGGGCAACGCAGGGGCAGGGCCTCAGGCAGACACAATTTGCTCCCCACGCGTCCCTGTGACGGATGCCAGTTCCATAGGCAGAGATGTGCAGGGAGTGGATCACAGTTCTGCCCTGGGCCCATGCTGGCACCACCCCAAGATCCCGGCCCCAGCCCTGGCCAACAGTCCTGCTCCTGGACACTGCTCCCCGCCCACAGCCTCTTCCCATATGCCCAGACAAGCACACCCTACCTGCAGGATTCCCAGACTAGTCTCCATGGAAACCCAGGCCACCTGTCCACTCCATCTCCTTTGTCCAGTGCCTCCAGTGGTGGTTGCAGGACAGACAGGCCCGGGGCCAGATAGGCTCAGTTCCTGCCCCACACACCCACCGGGCTGGGTCAGCAGCGGGAGCACGGTGACAGTAAGTGGGGGAGCTCCTGCAGATGCCACCAGCACTGTTGGCAGAGGGAGGGCGGGGGGTGGCAAGCACCGACCAAGGGTCAGTGACCACCCACAGATGCCACCAGCACAACCACCAGTAGGGAGTGCACCGCCGCTCTCAGGGGGTGCACGTGCACCCAGTATGCGTCGCCCCTGAGGTCTACCTGGATAGACTCAAATGCCTCCAAGACTGAGCACTTCAGGTTCTTCCATTCATTCCAGCTGGGAGACCAGGCTGGGTTTAGTATTTGCAACCCTGAACAAGTAAAATAAACAGATGGGCTCAAGGTTAGTTATGGATCCAGGGAACAATTCCTGCTAGACACAGTCCATGATTTTAACCCTGCTCCCTTTGGTGCC
>NW_017729024.1:55612956-55623782 GCF_001723915.1 Gavialis gangeticus | reverse complement strand
AGGTTCTTCCATTCATTCCAGCTGGGAGACCAGGCTGGGTTTAGTATTTGCAACCCTGAACAAGTAAAATAAACAGATGGGCTCAAGGTTAGTTATGGATCCAGGGAACAATTCCTGCTAGACACAGTCCATGATTTTAACCCTGCTCCCTTTAGTGCCAGTCAGAAACGGATGGATATGGGACAAAAGTTGCCTCAGGGAGACCCACTGGGAGATCAGGCATTTGCTGGGCTGGCAGGGGGAGATTATACTCTCCTATGTAAAGATGAAAGAGACACCAATTTCTAGCCTCTGGCCTGTTCACAAGTGTCCAGGGCCCTCTCTGTGGATGAAGTAGAATGGGGACTGTGTGGGCAAGTCTAGACAAGTGCACACATGCGGTTTGTGGCACTGCAGTGCTGCAAACCACATGCGCCACATGCAGGAGATCCCGGTTTCAAGAAAGGCTGTGGCAGAAAAAAGCAGGGTGGTGCACATGGCAGCAGCATGCACTCCCCAAAACCATAGCTTGGCTGGCCGGAGCCATACTCCAGCTGCCAGTCAGACTCAGCACATCCAGATTGCCATCTCTGAAGCCCTGGGAAAACCCAGGACACCAGGAAAGGCTGCTGGAGCGAGCCAGGTTCTGGCCCCAGCCTCCCCTACCCCCACCCAGGCCAGCTTGCTTCACGCCAGAGTGTGTGGGCATAGGTATTCCCCAGGGACAAGCAGCACTGACACAACTATATGCTGCTGCTATTTGTCCCTGGGGAAATGCATGCATGCATTCATTTGGACATACCCTGTGTGTGCAAGTGTGACTGTAGGCAGGCAAACAAACACAGTTCTTCTGCTACCCCAGACCCTCTGATATGTCTGCTTTCAACACACTAAAACATGAACTTCTCCACATGGAGCTATCACCTTTCCATTGTGGGAAACGATGAGAAAAGGACAGCTGCTTTCCCATAGCCAACTCACCCAAAAGCTGATGAGGAAGGAAACAGCCCTGTGCCAACTAACTGGGCACTTCAAAGAAGCTCACAGCTCCAGCTAAAAAAGTGGAAAGGAGTCCCTGCCCTCAGAGATCAGTGCATCCCAATTCCCCTGCATGCCATCCCTATAGACAGCCCACTGAGCTGAGTCCAGAACGCACTACCACACAGCCACGTAGAAAGCTGCAGAGAGGAGCGCACGTTCTGAAAAGCTGTGGGACCCAATGCTAACAAGGAACCATTTGAGCCAGCAGTCCCTTTCCTGCCGCACTCTCACTCTCAATGTACTTGGAGTCTCAAACTCAGGAGTTAATGACTGAGAACTCTGGGGATTTACTGGGACCCCAACTCTGGCCATTTTAAAGACCCCACAGAGAATCTGAGGGTTGGAAGGGACCTCAGCAGCCAAACTCCTTGCAAACAGATGCCTCTCTCCTCAGCCAGGAGCATTTGGATCTTTATTTACTATCTTTTGCTGGCACAGACCCAGCAGAATAACAATAATCCCTCAAAGAGACACAATGTAATGACTGATCACCCTGGACGGCAGCAACATACATGGCACTTTCACTGGCTGCTTCTATTTTTTGTCTTCCCCCACTTCCTCCCCTGGGGTCTGCACCTGGGCTGTGCCCTGGTTGCTCCTGCCCCTTCCCCTTTCCCCCTCCCCCTGCAACACACACATCACCCCTTTCCTCAAGCTTCAACCCAGGGCCCTGTAGATGTTTTGACCTCAGCAGCTCAGCCCTGTCTATGCTGAGGAGGAAGAACAGGCTGCACTCCATCACTAATACCCAGTTTTTTTAAGTGGGCTCTGGCAGAGAAGGGAGAGGGCGGGCCCTCTCCCTCTCCCATCCAAGCCCACTTAAAAAAAACAAGCAGCAGTTTGTTTAAAATTATTTAAAATGTATACTATATATATACACACATATATATATACATATGTCTTTTGTGTGGCGAAAAAAAATTCCCTGGAACCTACACCCCCACCCCGTTTACATTAAATCTTATGGGGAAATTGGATTTGCTTAGCATCATTTTGTTTAAAGTCACATTTTTCACGAACACAACTACAATGTTAAGTGAGGAGTAGCTGTATTACATGGAGATATCTTACATGTAAAGGGGGAAGATATGTGGGTACCTTTAAGACTGTAATGTATAAGTTGTTACAGTTGCGGGGGAATGCAGGAGAGAACAGCAGAACTGTAGGCAGGGTACTGCTCTCTGAATAAACAAGCTTTATCCTTATGAGCTTAACTCCTTGGTCTTTTGAAAATAGCACACGTGGGACCTGGGGCCTGCTGGCATAATGTAACCAGTCTTTGGGAAGCAAAAACCAGGACACAGCCCCAGTTGCTGCACAGCCTCTGGAACTGGAGGGAAGGCAACACCCCTTCTGATTCCAGTTAGTGTAGCTGTCTTAGTGCAGTGCTGTGGACTAGTTAATTTGCTCCGCTGGGAGGCAGAGATTTGTGAAGCACTGGGCTTGAACTAATTATGATGCCAGACAGCATCACACTGCATTATCTTAGTAGGCATAGCAGAATGCTCTCTGGCACCAATCTGGGACCAGTTTTACAAATTTGGGACAAAACTCTTTCTGGAGTTTCTCAGCAAGATTGCAATAGGGCCTTTAAGTCCAGGACTGCGCCAGAAAAGCTGAGAGAGAGGGTTACTTCCAACTGGTTGGATAAGGGAGATGTTTCATCTATTTGGCTGTAGAGCTGCCATGTCTGTGAGGCCAAGTCACCTCGGAACTGGTCCAAAAGACAGATTTTTATATCTCCGTTCTGAGGCGTTTGTATTGTTGCAGGCCCCATATTAAAGATAAAGAATTTCAGGGGGTAAAGGCAGCAAGAACAAAGGGCAGAAAAGCTTTATGCCATATGTGAATTTGCTTGAGCCTGGGAAAAACCTACCCTAAAAACAAGAACATGAGATGAGGCTAACATGCAATTCTCTATGCAACTTGGGTTTCCTCAGAATACAGTAGCATCAGGCTTTGGCATGGGGCCATGTCAGCTTGCAGGTGGTTCAACAGCAGGAGAAGTTCTACCAGCCCTAAAAGAGCACCAGACCTACAGGCCCCTGTAGCCCACACTACACATAGGTACATACTCATAGGGTCAAAAAATGTATAGGGTCTAAATTATTGAACAAGGGGCAATATCAAATGATCCTATAAGAAACCATTGCCTGAGTCTTCTCCCCAGGCTTCATTGCCCTTATAGTCCTTCGTCTTCGGGCCTGTATATCCCACTCCTCAGTTCTGATGGGTTTCACTGCCTCTAGCCTGTAGCACTAGCATCTGGCTAGTGATTTAACCAGCCAGATGCAGCAGTGAGTCAGAAATACCCACTGAACCCTTTGCCACTGGCGTCAAAGCCTGCTAACATGGAGATATGCATTAGGTAACTATGTCAGCCTGTTACAGTGAGCTATGCCACGGGCTACAATGAGCAAACTCAACTGGCCAGGCAGGCCAAATGAAGTTCACTGTCCCAGTCTGAGGGCAGGATCGGGCTGCACCAGAGCTAGTATGCAGGGCCAGTCTGGCAGGGCACTGCATGTAGTGCATGCTCTGTGCTGGTTCTGTGTGCTGCATGCAGGGCACCCAAGTCCAGCCCTATGCACTGCACGCAGCATGCACCAGTCCTGCTCCAGGGCTCAGTTTGCACATGGTGCATGAGGTGTTTGCTGCATCAGGCACCACACTGGACTGGCCCTGAGTGTTGGCTCCAGCACAGTCCGATATAGACCAGTCCCAGAGCCAACATGCAGGTCCAATCTAGTGCAGGCACCACATATAGCTCATGCCCTGGACTGACCCCCTTTGCAGCACATGCAGTTCTGGGCCCAGCCTACATACTGCACCAGCTCCGTGCACCAACACACAGACCAGATCTAGGGCTCTACAGGCCAGATCCAGCCCATGGGCTCTTTTTAGACACCCCTGGGCTACACCACTGAAGCAACAGCAGCACAGATATTCAGAAGCAGATTGAACAAACCATTAGTTCAGAGGATCATTCTGTGCTAGAGCAGGCAAAAGGCTGAGCGATCTGGTGCTCTTTTAATTAACACTTGTTATTCTGGCAGCCTTTCTGGGAAAAACATGAGCTACCGTCCCATGAACGGTATTGTGCTCCAAAGATAAAAGGTAGACAGAAACCAAATACAATGGGAACTTAAAAGTGCTTATAGTAGATTCTCCTACTTGCATCACAAAAAGTATGTGTTCAGCTCAATACCCTTCTTGAGGTATTAGCACCTTCCTGCAAGATGTCTGTGTGTTTTCACCTGTTTTACCTGGAATGGATAAATTCTTTCTTGTTTGTCAGCTTTTTCAGAGGGACTAAGATTGCATCCCAGGGGCACAGCTGGCAGGAGATGGCATCTTTTGACTTCAAACATATTTGACAAGGCAAATATTTGTTGTTCAGAGCTCAATGCCCCCGAGCTTCTTTTGTGTCCAGAAAGACAGAGTTCAACAAACCAATAAATAACCCATGTGACCAAACAAGGATATCACATCTTCGTTTCCTCCTCCACAAACCAATAAATGCTGCTGGCCCAGAACTGTCACTATAATTGTCAAAGCACTACAGGTCAGGGCTTAGGCATGCCAAGAGATGTTTTGCAGGGGAAGCTTGCCCAGTACAAGTTGTGCTACGTCCAGTGCCAGCCAGTCCCCCTAGACACTTGGTTTCATGCATATTGTATACAGTAACCTGCAATAACAAAGCAAAGCTTCCCGCTCTACTCTGGCATCCTGTTCAGTCCGCAGTCTAACTTAAAGTCCTGACCCTTATTTACAAGGCCCCTACTGGGTAAGAATCATGATGTGCTAGTGATGGCCTCACAGGCTGCATTCACATGAGTATGGATGTTTGTTTCTCTGGGGTCAAGTAACAGGGGCACGCCTTGTGCTGCTGCTACTTGTCCCTGAGGAATGCCTGTGCCACGCACCCTGGTACATGGCAGGTTACCCTGAGTGGGGTAGGGGGGTTAGGGCCAGCACTGTGCCCACGCTGCTACTTTACAGCACGGAGAACATACGAATGTGCACCATTTGGCGCCACAGATGCATCTACAGGGCCACATACTGCACGGCCACGCTTATCTGGACACACAATTCATATTAGAATGGTATTTCCATACAGCTAGAACAGAGTGGGAATTGCAAGAGAGGGGGAGAAGTGCTTCTTGGTGCAGCAATGAGATTGAGGCCTGTGTTAGCCCTGACTGAGCCCCTCTTATGGACAGTCACTAGACTGTGATAACCAGACCCAATATTTGGATGCCAATAGCTTTTCAAACTCAGCTGTGTCTGACAGTGACTAATCACAGTGACTGACACATGGGGTCTCCTGAATACATTCCCTTGGTGTAGACCCAGTAATGAACACCTTCCTTCATAGTTAAACCCTGCAGGGCACCTGTCTAAACACTGCAAATCAGTGCCTTAGCCCTCATGGGGCATGTCCAGAAAAGTGCACACCTGAGTTTCCTTGGGGACAAATAGCATATAGTTGTGCTGCTGCTATTTGTCCCCAGGGAATGCCCGTGTACGTGTAGTCAGACACGGGTAAGTTACCCTGGGTAGGGTACGGGAGGCTGGGGCCAGCACCTGGCCTGGCTCCAGCAGCCTTACCTGGGGTCCTGGGGGCATCCCAGGACTCTGGCTGCAGCAATCGGGCAGCAGGGAGCCTAACTGGCAGCTGGAGTGTGGCTTTGGCCAGCCAGGCTCCAGTTTTGGATGGCACACACTGGCATCACGTGTGCCAGCCTGCTTTTTTCTAGCATGGGTTTTTTCGACACTGGGATCTCCCAATTAAAAAAAAACAACCCACCACACTGCAAATCAGCAGTGCACCAAATGCCTGCATGTGCAACGTGTTCAGTGTGTGGGTGCCATGGAGCGGTCAGAGGCACCACATACCACATGTGCACGGCTGTCTGCATGTGCCCACACAGTTCATCCAGCTGGGGAGAGATTTATAATTTAACTCTTAGGGGACCACATGACAGGTAAAATCAGGGTTGCAAAGGAACTGCTTAAACACAGACACGCTTTCTTCCTGGACAGCCCAAGGGAGTTGCAGATTCAGGCACAAGACCACATACTTGAAGGCACCTCTGCCCTGCCCCTCCCTTCTTCTCATTTCACCCACTGGTGAAATTCTCTAGGTTGGTTTTAAGTCCTGCAGGAAGGTCAGGTCCATCCTTGGTCCCACTCCTCCAGCTGGGACTTCTGGTTCCAGCAATGGACAGTCATCAGAAATCCTCTTCAAACAAGCCCAATACTTCTTTTCTCTTTCCTTTCTTTCCACAGGAAATTGTCCATGTTCCAACCCAGCTGGGGGCAGAGAGTCATTAAAAGTCAATAATTCTTACAGTAGCAACCTCCAGAAAGCTATGCTACCTCCACAGCACTTTTCAATTGTTAGTATCTCTCTGATGCCCCAATGACCCCAGATATGGTATCTCTGTTCAGTGCCAAGTTCCTGCCAACTGATGGATGATCTAAGTTATGGGGACTATTTTCACCATAATGATCTTTACAAAACAAATTGATATTCATACGTTGGGACAAACATTTTCCCTAAATTGTTGCAAACTCCTTGGAAGAGTTGGCTAAGCCCTGGCCTTCTTCCTTTAAGCTCAGCTTTCAGCTTTGTTGGGAGTCTGACCCCTCTCTAAGAGGTACAAATGCAGAGCTGGGTGAGGGGAAGGGGAAGAAATGTGCTTGAAATGTGAGAGGGAGTAGTATAACTGAGGCAGGGGGGTGACCAGGAGCATTAGTCCTGGGTGTTGCATTTGTTGGAGGAGGGGCACAAAAATAGGCTAGCACAAAAATAAGCAGCTGACCATGCTACCACTATCAGTGCTGCAGCAGCCAGCACTGCCCCGTGCATCACTGCTGCCCCAGGCACAGAGCTGCCCTCTGGTAGGACATGACTATTTTATGATAATAAATGTCTTTAAGACAGACTTGATACTGTTGTTGATGCAAGACATGGCAATAGCTTCCAAACCATAGTGAAGCTAAGACTGAGGTACTGATCTTTCAAAAACAACCAAAAACACACTACAGTGATATTATAAGCATCTCTAAACCAAGAATGACAGCCCTAGTACAGTTAGGATTAAGGTTACACTCAAAGGAGACCCAAACATATTAAGACAAGAAATGCAAAATTAAGGAACTTAAATAGTCTTAACTAACTACACCCTGTAGTGAGGTCATGCGATAGCCTACAATTATGATTCAGGCATGTTAGTGTCTGTAGTTCTAGATGGATTAGACTGAATATAAAGACACGTAAGATTTTTTTTCCCCATGTTTTTCTTTCGCGCATCACCATAGCTCATGTGCAGTGACTTTCCATTTCTTACTTGCACATGTTTGGATTGTTTTTCAGTTTAACCTTAATGCTGAATATCCTGTTTTATCATGCTTGTTTTGTTTGTGGTTTCAGTAACTTTACAATGTTTTTCATCCTGGTATGTATACACAATTTTAACTCCTTCAAAATGTAATTTCTTGTCTGGGAATTTCCATAGTTTTTTGTTTTGTTTAATAATCGTTACAAGTTCCATATGCAAACACGGAACAAAAGCCCCAAAAGACTGCTAGCTTGTGATACTTTTGAATTGAAAGGATACAGTGTCACTCTTAAAACATTTCTATATTGTTATCTTCTAAGGACAAATTGACCTGTCCTCCCAGGTGGCAAAAGGCAGCCAGAGGACAGCTTAGCCAAGCTTACAGTTGCTCCACATAGCCAGAACACTGCATAGCAGCTTAAATGTACTCATGAATCTTGCTCTCCTTTTGCAAGTGAGTACAACTGGCTATGTGAAGAGACAGCAGAGAGAGTGCATTCCTTGAGTCCCAATATCTTTGTATTTAAGGGCTTCGTCAGTGCTCCTTCATCAATTTCTCTGACAGTGTTCCTTCCATGCAGTCCACCAGATGCCTTACAGAGATGACCAAGCTGGTATACAGCTCCAGAATGTCAGAGCAGCCACAGCTGGCCCCAATGGTATACCAAGGAAAATTCTGGACATGTGTCCAGTTTCCCTTGTACTACAAAGTCATTGCAGCAATAGGGCTGCTGTATGTAAATTAGCTGTAAAGGAAGGGGAATGAATTGCTACTGATATCACAATGACCTCACTTAATTATTACCTGGCAGTGGCACTGTATAAACAACAATTAGCTACTATACTTGTTAATGGCTTAATTACAATCTCGTTTCTTTAAATGTAGCTACTGAATAATATTTCACCGTATGGAGAATTTGCAGCATCTGTGTTATTCTGTGTTTTTAAGTTCCTTAAGACAAAGAAAAGATAAACACATGGCATTTCTTAAAGGATCCAGTTTTTAACTGATTTTAACTCATAAAGAATCTACCCACAATTTGTTTTGCTAATGGTAAGTGAATACATTGAGCTTGGGGAAAGTGAACCTTATTTTTTATATAAAATAAAGAGACTATATCCCTGATGTAAGTGCAAAGTAGAACTTAACCTTAGTCATGGAGTTGCTACCAGTGCTTTTATGCTATTGACGGTAGTTATGTCATCACAGAAAAATATTTATAATGAATGGAAATGGCCTCAATTTTAGGGCTCGGCAAGCCATTGAAAGGAAAAGATGTGTCTGGTGCAGGAAGGAGGAGGAAGTAATTTACTTCTCTATTTATGAGAAAGAAACTTAGTCCCCCACTATTCCACCATGACTGAGACCATCTCCACTGCATAAGTTAAATGTCCATCTCTGTTCTACATATACTTTTGGAGCAGAACAGAGATTCTTCAGGGCAGTGGTGGCCAACCTTTTTTCAAAGGCATGCCACAAGTTAAGCCCCCTTCCCCTCCTGCTGTCCCCCACATGCAGCTCTAATCCCTGTGCCCCAGATATGTACCTGAAATGTTTGTACCCTGGGGCCCTGGAATAGAGGTGAGGGGGTGGCACGGGGGTCAAGCCTTCAGCCACATGGAGTGGAGCAGGGGAAGGGTAATGCTGCTGCAAGAGGGTTTTCAGCCACTGCAGTTTTATATGGTGAGAGATGATCCAAAGCACTGAATTCAGCAGCAGCTGCAGGTCAGGGATGGGTTAACCTACCTCTTGGCAGTGACACCTGACAGCTCCTCTGACAGCCATGTCCTGCCCCTGCCCCAAGAGGCTGGAGGCTTGAGGCCCGCTTCCCCCATTCAGGCATCTCTAGGGGAGGGGGCACATATGTCATAAGTTAGTTGGTTACCCTCCAGGAAATCCTCTACATTAAATGGGAAGATCACTGCACAAATGCCAGCATTCTTGCTGAAGCCGATGTTAGACTTGCTGAGTCAGTGATCGTCAAGTACCAACGTCACCAAGTCTGCAAATGCCAGACTCTCAACTCCCAGAACAAATGGTCTATTCCCAGCTTAGAAACAGCCTGAGATCTCCTGGTGGCCAGAGGAAATGCTATGCAGAAACAGTGAAAGCAAACCTCAAGAAAATAGATGCTGAATCAAGAACTGGGAAGAGCTGGCTGCTAACTGGCTTCCAGTGGTGTTGTAACCTCAACCAGGTGTCAGCTCATTTCAAGGTAAAGTGTTGTGCCCTTGAAGCAAAGAAGAAAGAGCAGAGGAAGGAAAGGGAGAGTATTCCCAGCCTACAGCCTGTTCTCCCTTGCAGAAAGACAACTTCTACAACTTCTGTGGATGGAACTGTGGCTCAAAGATTGGACTCTTAAGTCACCTCAAGGCCCAACAACGAGCTGTTGTAGAAAACATAGTTAAATCAAGGGATTGCCAATGACCACAATGATGCTACTCCAAGGGGAAGCCTAGTCGTTCCAAAGATTGTATTAAATTATCATTGAAACATAAAAGCAACTCTTCCCTTGTGCTATAAGGGTGGTCTAGGAAGAGACTCAGTCAACCACTGCATATCAAAATTCTTAGCAACACTGAGACAGATCTTTGCAACCCACTGCCTGAGTCCAGGCAACTGTTCTCATGACAGATGAGGGGCATGCATTTTAATAAAACATTTTGCACCGTTTGTGCTTGCTTGGAAAAGGCCTCATTTACAGTAGCAAACTACTGACGTTCCTCACTGACATACAAGCAGTGCCAGACATCCACTGCTACATGCCTTATTTATGACCAAGGAATGTGGTATGTTAGGGTTTACATGGATGACTGGCTATTGTCAATGCTTAAGCTGTGCAGGTGTATAGCTGATGTGAAGTAAAGTGCAAAGAGCAGAGTATAGGAGGGAAATGTTAGTGCTCTTTTCTGTAACCCAGACAGACCTTGCCCATGAAAAAAGATCATGCATCCAGCATAGAACCACAGAACCTAAATCTGTGGGTGAGCTCAAGAAGGCATTTAGTTTACCTGCCTGAATCAGCCTAAACCAGGTGGGCAATTATTTCAACTGGAGGGCCGCCTAATGAGTTTTGATGAGCTGTCGAGGGCCACTAGTGTACCCCACCCCATGACAGGTGCCCCACACCCGGGTTACCATCTTAGGACTGGAAGTTCTGCCCCTAGCCTTTGCCAGCAGAAGTCCCTTCCCTTGCCCCCAGAAATACTCCTTGTGGGAGTGGGATGGAGAGGGAGGGGGTTGCCATCTGAACCAGAAAAAAGCAAATCGTACACTAAAAGTAAAACACCTACTATAACATTTTAATTTTATTATACAAAATATTTTCCCATGATTTGTGTAGTACATAGAGAGGTGATTGCATAATAGCTCAAAATAATGTCTTACTCTTGCATATTGTGTGTGGGGGATGTGGTTGGGGTGGATGAGTGTGGGGGGTGTGGCTGTGCGTGGGGGGG
>NW_017729024.1:55611242-55612436 GCF_001723915.1 Gavialis gangeticus | reverse complement strand
GACCCCCCCCACACACACACTCCCTCCCATGGTGAACAACCCCCACTGCTGGCAGCAGCAGCAGGTGGTGGGCCCTTGGGTTGCTCATGGCCCATACAGGCACAGCTGCCTGGTAGTGCGTGGCTCCAGCCAGTTCCAGGAACTGCATATGGTGACAAGCAGCAGAGCCAGGCCAGCCCGCCTCTATTATGCAGGGCTCACATGCAGCTCCCAGGATTCACACACCACTGGGCAGAGCCCCATACGATAGAGCCAGGTGCCTTCCCTGCTGCCACATGCACTTGCCAGGACTCTGCCATGAAGCAGAGAGTAGAGCTACCTGCCACTTCTGGTGGAGTCTCAGCAGGTACACATAGTGGTAAGGAGTAGGGAAGGCAGCCAGTTCCCTTCGGTGGTGCACAAATCCTGGGAGCTTCACATGAGCCCTGAGCAATAGAAGAGGGGTGGCCTGGCTCCACTCCTTGCCACTACGTATGGCTCCCAGAACTGGCTAGAGCCATTTGCCTCCAGGAGGATGCGCCTCCAGGCAGCTGCTGTGCCTGTGTGGCCTATGAGCACCCTAGAGGACCACTACCTGCTGCTCCTGCTGCCATCAGCAGGGGCTGTGTGCCATGGGGGAAAGCATTTAGTGGGGTCCCCACACCCTCCCACCACTTATCCTCCCACAACCCCTCACACCCACACCCTGCCCACCCAAGCTCCGCACTCCTGCCACCCCCTGGGTGTGGGCTCTGCACTCCCACCAGCTACAGTCTCATGCTCCCTGCCCCTGCTGCAGCTATCCCCACCCCCACCACTTCCTTACCTGCTGCCTGGAGCAAGCGCTGCAGCAAGGAAACAAGGAGGAGCTGTTGAATGCCGGGGAAGCGAAGCAGGTCCCCTGGCAGCTGCAGCAGTGGCAGCAGCAGCCCCACCTGGAAGCTGAGTGCTGGTTGGGCTGGGCCCTTCTGTACACAAGGGTGGGAGCAAGGTGCACAGGCTGGGTGGGATACAGTTAATTGGTGGGCGCCCACAGGGCAGATGGAATTGCCTGGCAGGCTGGAGCTGGCCTATGGACCATATTTTGCCTGCCCCTGGCCTAAACCCTTCCTGACTGATATCTCTGCAACCTGCACCAATTCACACAGACAAGTGGAAGGACCTGGTCCACTTGGGCTAGTGGAGGGGATGAGAAGCAGAAGCAAATTAAATCAC
>NW_017729024.1:55610164-55610716 GCF_001723915.1 Gavialis gangeticus | reverse complement strand
TGTAGGGGTGGGTGTAATGGTGTGGGGTTTGTGGGGTGTGAGGGAGGGTGTAGGAGTATGGGGATCCCCCAATACTCCCCCCCATGGTGCAAAGCCTCCAACGGCAGCAGCAGCAGCAGCAGCAGCACCAGCACACATGGGCCCTCCAGGTGTTTGTGGCCTGCACAGGTGTTGCTGCCCAGCAGTGTACAGCTCCAGCCAGAGCTGCACATGGCAGCAAGGAGCACAGCCAGGCCAACCTGCCTCTATCACTCAGGGCTCCCTGCAGTGCACATGCAACTCCTGGCACTTGCGCGCCACCAGGGGAAGCCTTGTACAATGGAGCCGGTTGCCATGCCCACTTCCTGCTACCAAGGAAGCAGAAGGCAGGACTCCCTGCCACTTTCGGCAGAGTCCTGGCAACTGCACATGGCAGGAAAGGTAGCGGGCTCCATCATGCGGGGCTTTCCCCAGTGGTATGCAAATGCCGGGAACTTCACATGTGCCACGGGGAGCCCTGCAGGTCCATCATCTCCTGCTGCAGGGGCTGTGCACACAGGGGGCAGTGTGTGG
>NW_017729024.1:55596095-55605164 GCF_001723915.1 Gavialis gangeticus | reverse complement strand
ACATAGTGGTAAGGAGTAGGGAAGGCAGCCAGTTCCCTTCGGTGGTGCACAAATCCTGGGAGCTTCACATGAGCCCTGAGCAATAGAAGAGGGGTGGCCTGGCTCCACTCCTTGCCACTACGTATGGCTCCCAGAACTGGCTAGAGCCATTTGCCTCCAGGAGGATGCGCCTCCAGGCAGCTGCTGTGCCTGTGTGGCCTATGAGCACCCTAGAGGACCACTACCTGCTGCTCCTGCTGCCATCAGCAGGGGCTGTGTGCCATGGGGGAAAGCATTTAGTGGGGTCCCCACACCCTCCCACCACTTATCCTCCCACAACCCCTCACACCCACACCCTGCCCACCCAAGCTCCGCACTCCTGCCACCCCCTGGGTGTGGGCTCTGCACTCCCACCAGCTACAGTCTCATGCTCCCTGCCCCTGCTGCAGCTATCCCCACCCCCACCACTTCCTTACCTGCTGCCTGGAGCAAGCGCTGCAGCAAGGAAACAAGGAGGAGCTGTTGAATGCCGGGGAAGCGAAGCAGGTCCCCTGGCAGCTGCAGCAGTGGCAGCAGCAGCCCCACCTGGAAGCTGAGTGCTGGTTGGGCTGGGCCCTTCTGTACACAAGGGTGGGAGCAAGGTGCACAGGCTGGGTGGGATACAGTTAATTGGTGGGCGCCCACAGGGCAGATGGAATTGCCTGGCAGGCTGGAGCTGGCCTATGGACCATATTTTGCCTGCCCCTGGCCTAAACCCTTCCTGACTGATATCTCTGCAACCTGCACCAATTCACACAGACAAGTGGAAGGACCTGGTCCACTTGGGCTAGTGGAGGGGATGAGAAGCAGAAGCAAATTAAATCACAATATATAAAAGAGAATGGCTTTGCCCTCCACCCCAACCTCCACATTGTGAAACCCCCTCTGAGGGTGTCCTATGGTTACTGTCAGGCAAGAAGGGGCAGAATACTGGTCCTAGAAGGATTAGGTACTGGTCCCAGCATCATCTCCCTCAAAGCACAGATGAAATCCAGTTGAATATGTTGGTATTATCAGAGGTTGTGAATCTGCCTGGGGAGACATATAAAAGCCAGAAAAGAAGCTATGACAGTGTAGCTGTGGCAGAGAGGGAAGCCCTGAGGCATGTGAATGTGGGCATGGTGAACAAGTAGCTGCTATGGACTTCTCTAAGAATGGTGACAGATCCAGGAGAAGTGTGGAGAGCAACACTAGGAGCTGTTTATGACATCCATTGACCTAACCAAGGCCTTTGACTCCATCAATTGTGAAGTTTTATGGAAGGTGCTGGCTAGGTTTTGTTGTCCCCTGAAGTTCATCAGCATCCTCAGGTTACTCCATGATGGGATGACTGCCATGGTCCTTTGCAATGGATCAGAGACAGACCCATATACCATCCGTACTGGTGTCACGCAGGGCTGCATTATCACCTCAACCCTTTTCTCCAACTATCTGTCTGCAATTTTGATTCTCATCCATGACTGCTTTTAATACTGCATTCAATACTGTATTCAATACTCAACCCCGGAACTGGGGTTGAGTATTGAATGGACAGTCACCTTTTCAACCTGCTGCGCCTTCACAGCAAAACGACAGTTACCAAGACTTGCATCACTGACCTTCAGTACACTGACAACTGTGTTATCTTTGCGCACATTGAAACCAATCTGCAGTCCATCCTTGACCTTTTTTCAGGTGCTTATCATAGCTTGGGACTCTCCCTTAATATGGGGAAGACCAAGGTGCTCCATCAGCTGGCCCCATGCCCCGCAGATCATTACCACTGGTGGAGAACCCCCAGAAAAACATCAAGCATTTCCCATACCCTGGCAGCCACCTCTCCCAGTCGGTCAGTCTTGATGTAGAAATTGAACATAGGATTCACTGTATCAGCATATCCTTTGGAAGCCTGCTTCACCATGTCTTTGCTGACTGAGATCTGCAGATAGAAACTAAGATCATGGTCTATAATGCAATGGTTATCCCCACGCTCCTCTACAGGTGTGAGATGTGGGTGACACATCAAGGCCATTTTAAGCACCTGGAACGGTTCAATCAGCATTGCCTCAGGAAGATCCTTCTCATTTAGATGGGAAGACGACTGCCAGCATCCTCTCTGTAGCTAACATAACCAGCATTGAGGCAAAGATCATAAAACATCAATTCCACTGGGGTGGCTACTATGTGCAGATGGCTGACACATGTCTCCCAAAGCAAGTCCTCTTCTCTCAACTCAGTCATGGTAAGAGGACCTGTGGAGGACAGAGGAAGCACTACAAGGACACCCTGAAAGCATCCCTTAAGAAGGGTGGTATCAACCTTATGAAATGGGAAGTGCTGGCTGGTAACAGGTCTCAATGGCATTGGACCATACATCAAGCTACAGTCCACTTTGAAGAGAACAGTCTTGCTCAGGAAGCTGAGAAATGGCAGAGGAGGAAGGAAAGTGCACAACATCCTGGCCAACAGCTGTGCCCCCACAAGGTACCACCTGTCATATCTGTGGAAAAACTTGCAAAGCATGCATTGGACTCTTCAGCCATCTTAAAACTCGTCATGGCAGATATCATCTTCGTATCGAGGGATAGCCGAAGAAGAAAAGAGGTGGACAACTAGCTGCTGTGGACTTATCTAATAATGGTGATCTGTAATAACATTATGTGACCTCATCACTGTGATGATCTCTGTATATTGAGTTGTTAAATATTCAGGTATGAATGTGTTGGTCTTGCAATACACTGGCTCAGTGATGGAAAGACCAGGAAGGCAACACAGTGGTTCTAGATAAGTAGCTTCCCTGTGACTGCTGTAGAAGGGTAGTTATGAGACAGTGGCTGAGTTATAATGCTGAGAGTATCTTCCAAGCCCCCATCTACACTCAGGTACACAGCTATTGGGCCAAGGCAGAGATCCTAGAGACCAAAGGACTGTGATCTGGTTAAAGAATATTCTCCAGCAAGGAAGGGAAGGTGAATTGTGAGTTAGCTGTTTCTGGGAAGGCCAGACTGTCCTGGCAGACAGACACAGCTCCTGCAGGAGGCTCCAAAGCAGTTGGTGCCTTCACTGGCCTCAGGAGAATGTTAAGTCTTAGAGAGGCACAGATTGCACGAGCTGTTATCTCCAAAATCCTGTGGTCCTAAATGAACGATGCTTTTCTCGGAGGCAGGTGATTGGTAACTGGATACCATTGGTTGTCACTACTACAGGTGCTATTTCAGGTCTGTTGAAGTAGTCAAGGGGACCAGGCCTGTGTCTTCTCAATTCAGCCCTGAACTGGGCTAGCTTGTTACTTGTATGCCTGAGGTGCACTTAGCTTGGTAATCTTTAGGCTAAAGCTGGGAAGTCATATTCACTGTTAATAGCTCAGCCATTATCTTGTGATTATCTCCCATGTGGTTCTTGGTGGCTGCTTGTCTGGAGCCACTGTGTTGCCTTCCTGTTCTTTGCCCAGCATCCTTCACATAACCTAAGCCAACGCATTACTATCTGAAAGTCTAACCACCCAGTACAGCTGCACAGGAACGGTCTCAGTGACCAGTTACGAACAGCATCCATACAATTACTGCTGCCTGGCATCCTGAGAATATTCCCATGTCCACCATAGCAGGCACTGGACACATGTGCAGAAGTCACACAGGATTTCCCATATGGTGCTTAAGATACCGATCTGGGTTCAGGGGAAAACAGACCTATCCCCAGAGAGGGACACTGTGCACAGCTTTCCCACATTAAAGGACTGCACTAGAGAGCATGCTACCCCCTCCAAAAGGTGCAATATGGTGCTGGGCACAACCCGTGCACTGTCACAGGGGTGCCTACTAGTGTGTGAACAGCATGGCAGCAAAGACAGCTATATTATATCAATCAGGGCACAGCACACATGAAGCAGGCACATTGTGTGTGATCCTTTGACCATATACTCGTGCCCTGGCAGGCAAAACAAGGCATTTTTGTGTCTCTGCAAAGATTTCTGTGGCAGACGTAGCAGGATGACCTCAGAGGGGTCATTAGAGGAGGACAGAATAGTGGCTCTCAGAGAAATACAGGAGCCTTGAACACAAAAGGTAGGGCCAAAGGAGCATGGGGCAGGGCCAGCGGGCTGTTCCTGGCACTTCCCAGGTCACTTCACAGTCTGAATGCAGCTCGGCTTGTTTCACCAGGTAGCCTGTTTACCACAATGCTTGTGTGGGGCAAATGCACTCCGGGTAATTTACTTTTCTCCCCTCTTCAATGTAAACCTCAAGTTTCCAACATGTTTTGTGATCCAAGAACTAACTCACATAGAGGACTCAGGCCTTGGGTCCAGTGAACACTGTTCCAGTAAATTACCCTCGCTCAACGTTCAGAGAAATAAATCTAAAAATACGGAGCGGCACTCCATTCAGCCACCTGGAATTAAATTCCCCAACTCTATCCCAGCTGATTCACTGTTCAAAAAGGATTAGAGAAACATTAAAACATGCTTTGGCATGAAGACTATTGACTACCACTTACTGTGGTAGCTATTAGACAGCAAGCATGTGCTTTGTGGACTAGCAGAATGGGAGTGATGTGGGCCTTTTGTGCTTTGATGTGTACGATTTTAATGTCACAGTTGACAATGCAGCTGTACTGACAAGATCGGCCTCCTCTCCTTGTGTGAGGATGGCTCCTGTTTCAAGTACACAAAAGGAATGCTACCATTGTGCTCAGGTAGAGAGGCTGGTAAAAAGTCATGAACTGCACCTCCCATTGAGTAAGCAGTAAAGAAAGTCACATAGGCTCCTGTTCTAAGAGAATTGTGCATCCCTGGAACGAACAAGTGATGTACATGTGCTTTTGGTGCTACAGAGTGACAATGCAGTGCTATACCCGCAGTGAGTAGGCAAGAGAAAGGAAAATTACTTTGCATGCAAAAATCAGGAAGTAGTACCAGGTCTTAATAATGCCCAAACATGGCTGTGCTATACAAATATCCAGTGCAAGTTTGGGCTTCCCCTATTGGTGCTAATTTTTAATCCACTTTCTGCACAGATTTGGGGGTCATGCCCAAATACTCCTCAAAGTCCTCTTGCCTCCCACCTTCCACAGCACAGAACCGAGAGGTGATACAAGACAGAAATGACGGGCTTGAGGCACAAACCACTGTGTGAAATTACCTGTCCTGAATGATTATAAGGGTCCGTTCTGCCCTTGAAATCCGATAGGCAATTGTGGTGTGGCTTGCCAGGCAGAGTTATCAGGGCTTTGGTACTACCAGAATCTCCTAACAGAGGAGGCATTCTTGAGGATCTGATAAGAATATCACTGATGAATAAGGCAATCAGGACTCATAGTAGAGATGATATCTTTTATTAGACCAACAAGATTTTTGCAAAAAAAAAATTGCAAAAGTCTTGTTGGCCTAATAAAAGATATCATCTCTACTACAACTCCTGCTTGCCTTTTCTTCTAAACCAATACTGCTACAACCTGGATATCTGTCACTGATGAATAGGCACAGATCCACTGCTTGCCTTAGGCTGCAACTGGAGCTGGCCTGTGCTGGATACGTACCTAGCATGACAGTGAATCACCTGCCCAGCACTCTGCAACTTCCTTTACCATATTCCTTCCCTGCCAAGGACCTTTCTCTCTTACAATATTCCTTTACTTTCCCAACACAGCCACTTGAAAGTACACATGATAACCTTCCAACTAAGTTACTGTATGTCTGAGGACATGTTGTGGTGCAGCTGCTCACAGATTTCAGCAGGTTTTGGATCTTGCCATTCTTCACTTACAAGCAGAGGCATGCTTGCAAACCAGTATGAGGGGTTAGCTCTTGCACACTAACAAAGTAACTGCTATGTCAACACCTGCTAAGGTATGGTACAGCTGCTAGTCAGTAGGAGATCAGCGCCAGACATTCTATATAGAGCAATGGAGCAAAGAAGCATTACAGAACAGACTGAAATAGTAGGATAACAGATTCCAAGCCATCTGGATCACACTGCACCTTCTCCATTTTTACTGAAATTGATGTCATGCTGAAATACCAGGGCTATATTTTATCTTCTCTTTCAAAGCTAGATCCATGAACCTTCCAGCTAAATAGGGTGCCAGACTAACCCCCAACTCTGATCCATGCCTTCCCAAAGGTGTTTATGTATGTATCCAACTGCAAGTGCAGCCTTCTGATTGGAGGGGGAGGGGGGCAAAATATGGCCTGTGGGCTGGATCTGGCCTGTCACCTGGTTGGATCCAGTCAACGGCTGCCCCCACAGCGCTCAGCTTGGGGCCGAGCCCTGCCTGAGGCAGCCTGCACCATGATCCCACCCATGTCTGCTGGCCATGGTCATGGCCATGGCCCCAGCCCTGGCCAGGGTTCACAGCTTCATGGTGGGGCTGCTCTCACAAGCACACAATATATTAGCAAGACTTTACTTTGAGCAATTATGCAATAGCCTCTATTACACTACTCAAAAAAAAACATAAACCAAAGCAAAAAATATTTTTTTAAATAAAATTAAAAGATGTTATAGTAGATATTCGAGTTTTAGTATATGATTTGGGCTTTTTTATCTATAATTTGTTGAAATCTTTTCTGAAGGGTTTTATGTGCGGCCCTCAATAGCTCACCAAACCCATTAAGTGGCCCTTCAGATGAAATAATTGCCCACACCTGTTTCAAATCCATATCACTGTGAAACAGGGCATCCTGAATCATATGGAGGGCTGGTCCCATACTTACGTGGATTTCTTTCCTATCTTTTCCTTCTGTTTGTTTAGAACATAATAACAGCCCCTTGGGCATTTCAAACGCCTAGCAGCCCAATGTCTGCTTTTCAGCATGGAAAACTGCTTTTCACATAATTTTTCCTAGCTTTTAAATTGGGGTTTTGAGTCAGGATTAAAGAGCAGGAGTTTAATAAATGCATGTTGTAGGCCTGGGTCTGCTCCCTGATACGAATGTCACAACAGATATCAGCATCAATGGAAAGAGACTGAGGCCAACATCAATGGAATATCCCAGCTCAAGTTTTGGGGGTTGGCTGACTCCAAAGTTCTCAAACTCTTTTGGCCTTCCCCAATTTCAAAGTCTGCTCCAGGGCTCACAGGGACTGGGCTCTTGAAATTTCTCCTGCAGGCTTTTATCTGCCCAGTGATACGTTCTGAACCAGGAGCACAAATCAGCTAGAAGTGAGGGATGCATAGTAAAGTGGAGAAAATTCAGCATATTTCATTTTTAAATGGCCATGGACAGAAGATGTTCATTCAGTATAAATGAATCAGTATTGACGATGGTGGCAGTAGCTGCTACTTCTGTTTCTATGGCCCAATCCACTGGATAGTTTTACTAAACGATGTGATAGAGTTTCCTTTGCAGACAGCAGGAGTGAAAGCTGAAGCAAAAAAGGGATCTGAGCTGAAGGGATTAAGTGTCCTGCTGGAGAGCAGCAGTCGAGAGATGTATTCCTCCGGGTATAGTACCATAGTAACTGCAGTCGATTTACAGTTTGGAGCAGGCTGTGGCCAGGTGCTGGTAAGTATAGCGGTTTTCTCTATTATAGAGACTACGTTTTATAAAACAAACTTTCTTATGTAGCACTGAAAAAAATAAGGGGCAAGAAACTGAATCCAGCGGGCTTGTGTCTGATTCAAAAGGTCTTTTACAAGAGGAAAAATGCATAGGAAAAAGGAAAGGATAAAACTGATTGTCCAGTATCCTAGCACTAGAATGAAACCTGATGAAAAGTCATTTGTTTTTCATCCTGGCATATTTCCTCCCAGGAAAAGTAAATAATATTTATGCACATTTAAATGTTAACTAAAGACAAAACAAAACGTCCAGCAAGTTCCCCAGCCTATGGGAACTGTCATTATTACCCCTGCTTAGAGCAATGGAAGACACTGTCAATGGGTGTTTTGAAGTAATTACATTTCCAATGCACAAAGTCTCAGCATGGGATTGCATTTTACTGCCAATTCAAATCTCGTCCTGTTTTTACAAAATGTTTGTGTGTGATGGGATCTGTGAAATGGGTCCTTGCTGGCAACATCTAATTTCACTGCAAAAAACTTGCAGCACTTCAGAAGACTGCATATTTTTTCTGAGGCAAATTATACTTTTCACTCAATGAAATGAAGCTTTTCATGAAATTCCACAGTTCTACAAGTGCTAATTACAGAGACCCAAATTCAGCAAAGCACTTGAGCACATGCTGATCTTTGAGCACGTGAATAGTCCAATGGAGCTCAATAGGACTTGACATTTAGGGATGAAATTTTCCAAAATATATAAAGAGTTGTTTTTGAAAAGAGCAACATATCTTCTGCTCCTAGTTCTTGTAAGTGCATTTGAAAATCTTCCTCCAAACAGTGAGGAGGATTACCTTGCTGATCCCTACCTTTTATAATGACATCTATGTGTGTGGCCCTTGACAGAAGTATTAGAATGCCTGCAAAAGGTACTTTCAACTTAAATTATTTAACTAAAAACAACATATAAAAGGGAATAAAAAGGAAACAGGCAATAGTAAACAATAGGGAAGGCAATACTGCTAGTGGAGAGTTGTTTTAAAAGCAGACCTTATACTTATATCATATATTTTTTTAAATACATTAGAGCAACATTATGTGGGTTGCAAAGTCAAGTCCCTGAGAGTTAGGAAATGTGAGGTTCATAATTGCTTATGCAAACTTAATGGGGTTCTCTTATCCATCCTATGCACTGAATGAGGCAAGGGTGCTGTAGGAAAGGCAGCAGGTGGTCATGTACCTACATTTCTAAGTTTCTTTTAGTACTGTGCAAGTTCCAGCATCTCCTTCCATTGATGCTGATGTGTGTCCTGACATTCATATCAAGGAGCAGACCCAGGCCTACAACATGCATTTATTAAACTCCTGCTTTTTAACCCTTCCGACCCTAGAAACTATGAAACTATGAAACTATGAAACCAAGATGTGGGGGGATGTGGGCACAATAGAGGGGAGCAACAGGCTACAGTTGGACCTAGATAGGTTACAAGGATGGGCAGAGGAGAAAAGGATGGGGTTTAACACAGACAAGTGTAAGGTGATGCACCTGGGGAGGAACAATCGGCACCATAC
>NW_017729024.1:55583242-55595787 GCF_001723915.1 Gavialis gangeticus | reverse complement strand
GAGGGAAGGTTTAAGTTGGACATCAGGAGGTGCTACTTCACGGTCAGGGCGGCTAGGGTCTGGAACCAGCTTCCAAGTGAGGTGGTGCAGGCTCCCACCCTGGGGGTTTTTAAGAGGAGGTTGGATGACCACCTTACTGGGGTCGTTTGACCCCAGTACTCTTTCCTGCCATGGCAGGGGGTCAGACTAGATGATCTGCTCAGGTCCCTTCCGACCCTAGAAACTATGAAACCCTGATTCAAAACCCCAATTTAAAAGCGGGAAAAAGTAAAGGCATTTATGTTGCCCAGTGGCTCTTGCCCTACCTAATTTCAGAAACCTATTGCAAGCCTTGAAGAAGAGCTGTCTCAGGGAAGAGTCACAAGAATCTCTGACTACAGGAAGTAATAAATAACTACATTATAAGGGTCCCTCCCAGCTTCTTCTATAACATAGCCCTGGGGCTCGCAACCTATAGCCTGTGGAGCTATTTGATTCATCCTGTTAACTTACGGCTTCAGGAGCCAAATTAATCCAGTTCAGTCAGAGGTGGGCCGACGCAGAGAGGGTGGGTACCTGGACCCAGCCACCGCTGCTGCCACTTTTCCCAGTGACTGAATTAGGGAAGTACCTGCCACTGCCACTTTTCCCCACAGCAGCATAGGAAGTGTCCACAGCTGGTACTTCTTCCTCCAATAGCAGAGGGCTTCAGCAGCAGTCACCTTCCCCTGCCACAGTCACTTTCCCCTGAATGCCAGCTGTAGACAGTCTCCCCACAGTGTTGCAGGGAAAAAGGGCAGTGGGCATTTCCCTGTGCAGCTCCTGGGTGGTGATGGCAGCTGGGTGCTAGCTCCCAGTGCTGTAGCAATGAAGTTTGGCATCTGAGGTAAAGACTGCAGTGGCAGCCTGCCCTCACCCCATCCACAGATATTGGGGGGCGGGCACATGCCCCACCATGCTTTCTAGGGAATACACACAGTGGCAGGAGTCGCCCTCCCCCTGCCCCTGTGCCCCCACAAATGAGCTGCTTGTGACTCTGTCCCATGCTCCACCCTGCCTGGACAGTGCACCCCTTTGCTTTGGCACCTGGGGCAGTCACCCCATTCACACACACACACACACACACACACACACACACCGCTCTTGCTATGGCACTGCTAGCTCCCATCATCTGCACACCAGCCCACCTCTGATCCAAACTGGGTCAATCCAGCCCATGGCAGGAAAAGTTTGCTGACCTATGACATAGCCTCATCTGATGTTTATTCAGTTTTATTTTTATTCACAGTAGACAACAGATCAAGTTGTGGGGCTATGAACTACTTAGTAGTCCACACTGTGTCCACTAGTGAGTACTTACTTGCATGAGTAATCTCAGTGCCTTCAACAGAACTATGCACTCAAGTACCACTGGCCCTATGTGAAAAATATTAATACAAGCTGGTTGTCATAAATACCCTAGTTGTACAGCCCCAAGAACTTGCACTGCCTTCAGCATGAGTTCCAGGCACAGAAGGCATTCAGGACTGGGCTCCATAACGGGGCCCAAGGCTGAGGATACAGTGTCCTCAAATCCCATAGTGTGTAGTCTCATGAGAGATTGAGTGCCTTGTACTGAATTTGATGTTTAACATAAAGTCAGGTACCACAGAAGGAAAGATCATTTCAGGAAAAGCAGAGTGAACCAGATCCTTGGGTATGTTGGGGCTGCTGCCAAAGCTATGTATGTCACCAAAGAAGATTGCCTCTTTCAGGGAACAGATCATTACCTGCCTTTCACTTCGTAATCTGAGCCAAGGCTTCAGATTTCTGCTAAACATTTGCAGCTCCCATGAAACCCTCCATAAAAACACTCTCACTGCCTTAGGGATGAATCCCAGTCTAAATTAAGTCAAAGGCAAAGCTCCCCATTGAGAGTAGATTTTGATATTGGTAATGAGTGAGTAAAACATTCTGTTTTCCTCTTTGCCTTACTTTTCTAGAGAGGAGCAGCTTGTTTGAAGAAGAACATGTTAGACTCCTATTTTCTGAAGGAGCTAGATGATGAACAGGTAAAGTATCTAAGCCTAGGGTGGGAAGCTGAGGGCCGAAGGCAAGCCATTTACAATAGAAAGACTCCCACTGATATCAGTCTGTTTTGGATCTTGCTGTCAGGTTCGGAGATTTCAGTTACCTTCAAAACTGTACATGTGTATTCACTGCTTTGGAATTAAATGGATGCTGTAAAGCAGGGAGAAGCTTAGCACATGGAATCCTCAGTGACCATTGGCATTTTGAAGGCCATACAACAAGTATGCAAGCATGGTTTCAAGATCCGAGAGTTAACTACACTACTTAGTGTATTCCTTCAACAAAGTGCCCTACAGGCACTAATGAATAGCCTACCTGCAGTGTAGGTAAGCCCTATATTTAGGTACCTACCCAAATCGTGATTGCATGAATTTTGTGGAAATCACAAAATCAGGTGAACTCCGTGAATTCACAGGAAAAAAAACTTACTAAAAATAAAATGCTGCCTTCCCAGTGGGAGCCAGCAGCCCTCCTGGTCGCAGGTCCCACCCAAGGAAAGAGCAGAGGGAGGCTGCCAGCATAAGGCGAGCAGGCAAGATGGCTGCTGCCCACACCCCTCACTGCTGATTGGCTGAGAGGGCTACTTGTCATGCGGCCCTACCCCTCTCCACCAATTAATGGTGAGGGGTGGGGCCGCATAACAGCCCTCAGCCAATCAGCAATGAGGGGTGGGGCTATACAATGGACAGCCTTTCCCCCAATCAGCAGCAGGGGGCAGGACCACCAGGGCCACTCAGCCAGCCAGAGGCATGGGGAGGCCCCAGTCACAATAAGCCCTCAAACATGGCAGCCAGCCCTGCAATCTGCCCATGAAATTGGGTGGCTGCCTCCTGAAGTCGGGTAGACCCCTATTATATTGATTATTTTGCAGGTTAAAATTCTGCAGCAGAGATGTTAAAAGGCTTGAGGGAGGCCACAGAGAAAGATCAATGGCAATGTGAAAATTAAAATGTAAGACCTCCTGGGGTCTCCTCTCCTTGCATCATTAGATGAGGTCTTTTTTTGACACCTCTAAATCCTGGTTATGAAATGCTTACTTGCCACTGGAGTCAATACAGCACATACTTTAGTTAGGCACATGTTTAAGTACTTTGTTGAACTGGAGCCCAAAAGCTTTGCAAATGTAATTGTGAATAACCCTTTGGATTCCAGAGAAATTCCAGTCTATAGGTGAGATAAAATTTGCAAGGCATTTTTAGGCTTAATTTTAACCATTATCATCATTGCCAATCTCTTGCAGTCAAGGATGATTGTCTTCCATTATATTCTTATCTGTGGGTCCAAAGATGGCTGACAAGGCCAATCTGGGATATTGCAACTTGGGCATGTGTTTCCATGTGAGCTGGGTGGCTCCAGATCCTTGATGTGGTCCGCAACACACTGTTTCTGTCATAGGTGCAATACCATTGGTATTAGGTGCCATTCAGTTAATTCAGTGGGACTCCGCACATACTTCTTGCCCATCATGGGCATGGCTGAGCTGAGTCCTCACAAAGGATGCACATGTCGCCTTGTTTGGTTTGCTCAAAAAAGACCAGGGATTGAGGAGTGTTAGGAAGAGATAGCAGTCAGATGTATTTTTTATTCTGACTTAAATGGTTGAAATTTCTTAGTCAGGCAACATCTAATTAATAAGCCACAGAGCTAGGTCTACCACTGATCAGTTGTATCTATATTGTGAGGGATTATTGAAACAGCTTTGTTTTTTTCTGTTTTATAAATTAGTATTTACTTGCATTGCTGTCAACCCTTGGCTAGTGCTCTACTACTCTATTTAAAAAAAAAAAGGGCCAGTTTTGCCAAAGAGCTCAGTATCCAGCCACTATAAGCACTTAGGTGGACATGTTACCACAACTACCAGCTAAGAACATGCAGACTTCTTTTGTACTAGATAGTCTTTGTATAAAAGGTGGCTTTGGCCTCAGTGAAAATGAGTACTATGGTCTTTTTCCTGTGCCCATCTATCTACAACACCAAACTGCCATATATTATGTCACTGGTGCTCAATCATTTGGCCCAGCAGCCAAATGAGAGGTACAGGGCCAGGCTGTGGGCTAGATTAGACCCCACACCTCAGGACTGGGCCCACACATCTGGAAACAGACCCTACCACCACCACTTGGCCTCATGTGCTAGGATCAACGACCTAGGAACCCAGGCCATCTCTACCTGGCCCTGCACACTGCAGTTGGTGCCCTGGACTCCAGCTGCCTCGGCTGGGCTCTGCGCACCAGGATTGGGCCATGCTCTGCCCTTCATATAAGATGTAGCACACAGAGCCAGAGCCCACAGGGCTCCCCACAGACCCATGGCCCCCAGCGCCTTATCACTGGGATGCCGAGCTTCCCTGTTCTATGACACTGACTTTGTTCAAGATGGACTCAGAAATTTGATAACTCTGGGATGCTGTAGGATGTGTGTATATTTGCTGCTTGGCAGCTCATGCATTACAGCACATCGGAGCGGACTTGGTTAATCAAGCCTGCTGGAGTGTAGTAATTACCACGCTCCAGCAGCCTCCAGTATTCAAAGAGTTTCAGTTAAAGTGCCCCCACTGCCATTTTTCAGCATGGAGACACTGATACATGTAATGCTCCGAGCACTTTAGGTAGAGATTAATCTCTGAGAGCCGCTCTAATTAAAGCGTGCCCCTCCCCCCACCTCCCAAAGTACATATATAAGAAATACACTATATGTCTGTTCTCAAGCCTGATACAAATTGCTGTTGTGTTACTACCAGTATGCCACTGCCATGAAAACTGTATTCAAACACCCAGTTGAAAAGAAAATTAATCAAAGAATAAAGCTGTTTTGCATGCATCTCCCACAAGATCTGCTCCAAACATGTATTATTTAAACTTTTAAAAGCAACACTGCACTTCTTCTGGAGAAAAAACCCTGTAAAGTGATTGTCATAGGCTTATTTCCTTCCTTTCTTTAGGTGGCCTTGTTTGAATTCAACAAAGGCTGGAAGCTCTCTGGGATCCAAAAGATATATTATAACTGTCTAGTTAAAGAACTGGGAGGTTTTGGCACAGACCCTGGCAAATTCATTTGGCCAACCAGTGTGACCATGACTCTGGATGGAGATCTGGCTGTAAAAGACAGTGGAAATGAACAGATTCAGCTCTTCTGCTCTGAAGGTCGCTGTAAACATAGATTTTCCTATGGATCTGGGCCAGTAAAAGGTCTGGGAGATATAGTAAGTATACAAGATGGTTTGTTGCTTGTGACAGATGGATCCAAAGCTATCAAGGTCTTCTCTAGAGATGGTGAGATGATCCATCAGCTGAAATCTCCAAACATGGACTGGAATCACTCCTATGGGATGGCAATCCTGAAGTCCAATGATATTGCAATAACTGACTGGACAGATTTGGGAAAAATCCACATACTTAGGATCGACTTGAGAATGAGTGCTATCACGAGAATGTATGTGATGGATGGGTTCCACAGACCAGAACACATTGCAGTCCATAAGGTACAGCACAGAACATCCCAAACCACAAACTACGAACAGTGTTATAAATATTTAAGTTGGGGAAGTGCCCAAAACATGTTAGATGCTTTCCAAACATAGGAAGAGCACAGTTCCTGCTCTCAAAACCTTACAATTTAAAATGGGTAATAAGTCTTAATAATCACTGTTTGTGAGTTAACAGTTTGTGCCACAAGCAGGTAGAACTGTAAGGAACAGAGCTTTCTTAAACAATTTGCAAGAGTAGTAAGTACATAGACAGAAACCACAAAGACTGAGCATGTCACAACCTGCAAGCACTCTACCAGTTTTATGTATCTGGTCACACAAGGGTTGAACCTAGTTCTCCCAATCTAAGTCCAGTGTCTTACCAGCAAAACTGACAGTTTGAAAGGGTGCCTGGGTAGGAAAAACATGAGTGAAGCGTAGTGAACCGAGTACGATCTACTCACAGGCAGCCATCACACTCAAAATTAGTTTAGTTATACCTCAAATAATACTCCTTTTCTGGTGGTGTTGATTAACTTCTCTTTATAGCTCAGCTATACTGTTAGCATGCAAACCCTTGAGTAGCTTTCTGAGTTATTTAATATCAGCAATAAAGTCAAACCCTTTGAAATTCTATTAGTGCTAACTAGGAAACTATCTTTCTCCCCCCTTCCTGTTAGAGAGAAGAGATGCTGGTTACCGAAGGGCAGCTTTTTGGAAAAAAACAAGGCTCCTGTCTCAAGGTCGTGAACAAAGATAGAATTCAGAAGAAGACAATTGGACCAAGCTATGAAAACAGGATTACCTTTGTAAACCCCTCTGGAGTCTGTGTTGATTCTGATGAGAATTTCTTTGTAGCAGATAGAGGGCAAAACTACATAGTGATGTTTAATCCTGATGCATCTCTGGTTGCTTTGGTAGTAACTGAAAATTTAGAAGGCCCTTGTGGGCTTTCAGTAACAAAAGATGGGCTCTTGGCAGTTGCTGACTGCTATCACCACAGTGTAAAACTGTATAGGTATAAATGAGAGTAACTTTGACAATGAACTTGCCCGAATAGATGTATTTGATTTGTATGTTGTAGATAAAACAAGAGCTGTAAAAATCTTGGTTCAGAAGCTTTTGAACAATGGCTATTCCAGACTCCAAGACAGAGGCAAAACAGTCTCAGATCATTCTAATCCCATTTCTTCTACTGACTTTGTGCCTGATCTTGGGCAAGTCCCTTTATCACCTCGCAGTTCCTTCACCTATAACACTGGTCTGACAAAACTCATTTCCCTAGTATTTAAATAAAACATAGGTCAGGGTCAGGTTTCGGGTGTTGAAGAGGTAAAGTCCTACATAAGAATAAATCATTATAACAAATTCCCAAATTTTAGAGATGGTTTATTAAAATAATTAAATGATTGCTTTTAAAAATCCAGTGTTTACAATCATTATACAGTGGAATGGGGATCTCCACAAATACTTGCAGATTTTTTTCCTTGATAAAGATAGGGAATATTATGAGACCTCACACGTATGTGGTAGATGCATTTACTAAATACTGATGTTTGAATAGCTCATTAAAGTGATCAAGTAAAGTCATTTTTCTAATCCTAATTAGTGTCCTATTTTTAAGCTTTCCAGATGTGCTGGGACTCTCCTGCAGATAGTCCACCTTCATTTGGAAGTTGAATTGAGAAGGAAGCCAGAATCTAATCAGGGCTGCTTCTTATTCTTTTACTGCAATGGAGATGCAATGAGTCACTTAGATATATACAAAACTGTACAAAACTGCAGTGTCTAGCGATATCTATGTAACTCTTAGCCATCTGATTTGGTCAAGCTCTCCCATTGGATTTCTATTGCCATAGGACTGTCTGTGGAAGGTTACCCTGTTTAGGAACCTCAATATCTTCCCTATGAAAAATTATCCAGAACCAGTTAGGAGTGATGAAAAAACTGGGCAACCATTATTAGAATGCTAAATTATGCATGTGGGAACTTTCTAACAACAAAACTGCCTTCCCCTTGACAGTCTGAGGAAACAAAACACTGCCTTTGGCCCAGGGTCATTTTCATTTAAAAGTAGGACTTATAATTCAGGCTGTCTCTAACAGTTGTACCAGTAGAAATGCAGGATACTATGCCAGTGTGACAGAGTTATAAAAGAAGCAGTACATGGAAAAATAGCTACTCCTGCTGCTTGGCCTGTCAGCTTTGACTCCTTTCTTCCCCATTAACCATCTCAAACACAGCTAAAGTAATCACCAATGGGAGCCATGTTCTATATGCATACTGTTCACCATAGGTCAGCCTCACAGCACTAGAAGGAAGATGCCATCCCAGCATGCTGACAGCCGGGTAGAAGACCACATCAGGCATCTGAGCATGGAGCATGATTCTGGCAAATACCATGACTTGGGAGAGTCACTTGAAACCATAATTGGTAGGGCAGCGATATTGTTGGCTTGGAATCTGGCTTAGAGGGGGAAGGAGAGTTGAAGGAGGGTGGGCCAAGGAAATAGCATAGCTGCAGGTCTCAACCAAGGCAAAAGTAATTCTAGAGTATGTAATCACTTCCATAACAATAAGTGAATGGGCCATAACCCAATAACCTGCCCACTTATCCAGAAATTCCTCCATGCCAGTAACAAAAATAACTCTGGTTCTGGTCCTGCTGCTGATAACTCTCCAGACTGTTCCTTTGGATTATATTCAAGCAGATCCTCACTACATGGCACAGGTGAAATCCCCAGGCCCCCTGGCTATAGGCTTTCCTCTAGGATGTGTTCCAGCAATTCTGCTCCCTCTCCTGTGATGTCTATATGGGGCCATCTATACTCCTGTGGTTTCTGGTCTGGAAAACAGACTAGCCCTGTTCAAAGCCTGTTCTGCATGAAAGTGGGTTCTGTACTCTGAGCAGGACAATGTCAGACTCCTCACAGAAGATGCAAGTAGGCAGGGGGCTACCAGTTTTGATGCTGGCACCTTTAATTTGCACTACATAGCTTTGAGGATTTTCACTGAGTTCCAGCACTGGGGAGATATTGGCTCAACTCTGTCTTCTGGCAGACTCTCCGACAGTCTCCTAGAAAAAATGATTTTAGGTGCATCTCCCCCTAATCATACCCTCAGCTGAAATTAAATCGAAGGGCAACCAGATGCTTGGTGTAATCCTCCAGCCTGCTTGAGGTTCCTGTATCTTCTTTCCAGCATAGTTTGACTAAGCTGTGATAAGCAATGTCTAAAAGGAGTAGGTCAAGTGGACCGAAGGATTATATACAACCCGGCAGGTAATTTCTGGTGCACAGCAGAAAAGGGGGAAGTGAATAGATAGCAAAGCCAGAAAATACAGTCCTGGGGAGTTATGGGATGGCAGAGAACGACTGGCAAGGACACCGAACTAAACAGACCGCAATGGAGCAGACCTCATTCCAGCAGGTCAGACCAGGGTTTTCTACTTACTGCAGCAGTTGGCTACGATGAGGAAGGCTGGGGCCATGGGACTCAGTCACCCTGGAAGAAAAGAGAAAGAAGGACAGAGTGAGTTAACTCTTAGCCACCACTTACCCAAAGACTGTTCTGATTTATGTTGAACTGCTATCCAAGCTGTTTGTAGTCTGGGAGGAAATACTAGAAAATAAATGGAGCGGCTGTTTAAATTAAACACCTTGAGAGCACCTGGTATTCTTCGTTTGGGATTAATCTTTTAACTCTTTCCCAACAAAGGCCTGGCAGGAAAACTCCCAAATGAGGCGGGGAGGGACTCCATCCCCATAACACACTGCTACCTAGACTTCACCTGCATTTTTACTGCTAAGGAGACACATTAGAGTCTAATTTAAAACAAAAAACGAGCTCTAATCTGTATCCTCGCCTGGGAAAGCAAGCCTCAAATCACATACAAGAACAAGTTTAAGGATTTTGTTTATAAAAGATAGGGTGCACTGGGCTACATAACCCAATTTGAACTGGCAGCAAAGATGGACCAAAAGGCCAGAAGAGAAGATTAGAGAAGGGAAGCAGTTGTATGTTTTGCGTTAGAGACACAGAGAGCTCACTCAGCACCTGGGGTGGCCGGACATGGGGAGTTTGCTAACCACTGTAGAGAAGCGGTGAGGGGAAGGTATGTCTTACCTGCTGGGTTCTCAGCACACTGAAGACAGCTGATTCTGCTGTTAAGGCTGCTGCTGTATACAGTGTCATCTTGGGCAGCAGTAGCTCTATAGCACCAGCTTCCTGGGAGACTCGTTTGCTCCTCCCACCCCAGATATGCTGCAGGGCACAGGATTGCATCTGATGTGCCAAAAACTGTAGAGGGGAGGAAGCATCATTCTGCTGTCTCCACTTGTCCCTCCCCACAACAGATGCACTGCTAGGTGTGGGGCTACATTGCCTGGCTTCAATAGCTAGGCAGCACAGAGCTGCCCCTGCCATGGTCAAGACTCCCAGGGGGGATTCTGGTGGCCCCTCATAGTCGGTGCCCCACTCACCCACCTTAGTTACACTACTGGTTTTTGTTTGGAATCTGGCTACTTCAATGTGCAATAAGAAGTTTTTTTCCATTGGCATAAAGTTTGTTTTTACCACGTGTAAGCTAACAAATATTAAGAAATCTACTCTGTAAGCCCTTGCTATATATCTCCTTACACTCTTCAGTTTGCTTTCTAACGAAGAACTTTCAGCACTTTACAGACCACATATGAATTTTGTTCAGTGTTCCCACGCCCAGTGTGATCTTGTGGAAGGTGTGATCAAATGCATATGCAGCTTTCCGTCTGGTCTGGGGCTGGCTAAAAGGAACAACTCATTATTAAACTTTTAAAATAATGTTTGCTACACCTCAAGTAACTTGGTGTCCTTGATGATGAAAGGACCCTGAGCATAAAGTGGTTATAGAACAAGCTCAGAGCATTACTAAAATCTTTTAATAATTAAATGTCATTGGTCAGTTGTCCTTAGATAGTTTGGTTTCAAGAATAATTAATTTAAGGCAGAAGCCTGGAATAAAACTATTTTACCTTAATAATTTAAGCATCTATTCCATTTGAAAGCAACAAAATAATTATAATTATTATAACTAACCTACCACTAAAATAATTATAACTAAAATAATTACATGAGTTCAGTATTAATGAGCCTTAAGGACTCTGGGCTTGAAAGATTAAACACATGCTAGAATCTTTTCTTTAGCATGCTTCTTTCTTTACAATTGTTATATTCTTGTGATGTTCCCTAGGGGGGTTGGGAAAGAGAACTAGAAATAATCAAAGCTATCAGGTTTTAAAATATAGGTCTCTAGAAGGAAGATGAGGATCAATAATCTGTCTGAATCTCAGCCCTTTCTTCTTAGCTGAATACCAATGGGCTTATTTTAGATGCCAAAATCCTGCTGACAGCATGAAAACGTCACTTCCAGTGGTTGACTTAGTTCTGCCAGAACCCCCCACCCTGCGGACATACTCTGCTTCCACAATTCAGGGAGTTGGTGTAACTGAGAGCAGAAAAACTCCTTTCAGCAGTATACATTGCATCTGCACTAGAGGGCTCTGCTGTCTTAACGGTAACAGCAGCAACCCCTATCACTTACTTGCAAGCTGAGTGCAAAGAGATACAAAACTAACATTCTGATCTAGCGGCATTTCACACCCACTTCCGCTGATGAAAATGAAAATCTCAAGTGTAGTACCATGCAGAATCAGACCCAAGCATTTATAAAAGCCATTTTGGAATTAAAAGCCATTTTGGAAAAGCACCTACCCACCTTCTCATCTGGGATTATTTATATTCTCCCCTTAATTTATATGCTCATTCAGAGTTGCAATAGGCATGTAATCTCTCTAATGGGCTCAGACAGCTGATCTCTTAAAATCTGCAGCAGTTGGGGCCTTGTTGAATTGGGTGGCAATATGTCCTGAGGCACTGTTTTCATAAAGCACTTACAGAATGTGCTCAAACCTGCAAGAAGCAGACCCTACTGCTCACAGCAATACTTCAGTTATTATGGCACTTGCCCGTCTTTTTATACAAACTGGAAATACCAGGCAAGTTTGCATTGCATCCATCCATTGTCTGTTACGTATGTCATCAATTAAGGAAAAAATATGCCTCATCAGCACAGCATACGTTCAGTCAGGTGATACAAACAGCATCAATATGGATCTCACCTGCGTTAATAGAAGAGGGTGATCATGTATAATATAGATTGGTTTGAAGATGTAATGAACACAGATAGGCTGGCATAATTCAAACAATGTCTGAGATCAGTGTTCCACTTGCTTGGACTTGCACAGACACATTGCAGGGTGAACACACCATGGACTCTCAAACTGCTCTAATCTATTTACACCATGCATTCTCACTGAATCCAGTGATATCTTGAGGTATAAATCCAAACTTTGGTTTATGGTTACTAGCTCCCAGAGAACTATCCTTGGTACATGAAGGAGCATTTTGTATTGTTAAAATTTATTTAAAAAATAAAGTTGACATATTACACTGAATAGGAGAACTCTATACCCCCCCTGAATCTGAACAATTTCACCTGGAAAAACAATGGGAGAGGTTCCCCTTGATTTCCAGCGGGTGTTTGCTGTCTGACTGCCAGTTGTGCTTTTGAAAATCTCCCCCTTATCCCAGTGTGGGAAGAGTCAAGTACACCACTCGACAGAAAAAGGGATGGACAGTGTGGAAACCATTATTTTAAAATGGAAATATTTGGCTCAGTTAAGGGGAAGATGTTGATCTTGCACAGCTGCCAGGGAGTTAAAATCTTCAGTAACTTTCTCTAGGTTTAGGCAAACATCAGCAGATTCACTATTAATTAGTCCCAGGGAGGGATTGTTAACCTCTTTGGTACAGAATGTTACCTTGCTTTGTGCATCACCACCTCCAGTTAGATCACAAAGAGAACCTGATCCCCTATCTAATGATGGATTGTGTTCAAGAGTCATTTATGTAACAGTCAAATCTAAACTTTCTCCCTGCTTCTCCCTTTATAGAGAGAAGAATGATCATGGGAGGGAAGTCCACAAACTACAGG
>NW_017729024.1:55574303-55578242 GCF_001723915.1 Gavialis gangeticus | reverse complement strand
CCCCTATCTAATGATGGATTGTGTTCAAGAGTCATTTATGTAACAGTCAAATCTAAACTTTCTCCCTGCTTCTCCCTTTATAGAGAGAAGAATGATCATGGGAGGGAAGTCCACAACCTACAGGCTGGCTTCAGAAACCAAATCTCCTTCTATAATTTTGCCCCTGGATACTTTCAGTTTTTGTTAATGCAATGCCAGACATTTGAAATATATCACTTCCACTTTGGGAGCAGCTAGACTAGCATTATTGCTAAAGATTTTACCTGATTCATTATGACACCTTAACATCAAGTTTATTGTTTTCATCAGAAAGTGGCATCTACAAGTATTACACATAAGCATTTCTATCTGATGCAAAAAGTACTTTATAATTACCAGGAGTGTACTTGGTAGCCATGTTGGTCTGAGACAAAAAGACATACAGAAAACTAGAACTCTTGGTTCCAAAGAACTCTTGGTTCCTTTTATTAGACCAGCTGGAAAATGGCAAGAAAATTGTTCTTTTCCGCAAGCTTTCGGAATCAAAGTCCCTTCATCAGGCTCTGGGAAAAGTGTAGATGGTAGAAGATGGTAAAAAGTCCCCATAGGTAGGAAATAAACTTCATTTTTGCACAGAGGGGGCTGAAGATGGAAGGCTGTCCCTCTGGATCCATGAGAGTGTCTTTGTGAGTTGATCAGGTAGAATTCCTTCCCTGGAGGTGTCAGATGGCAGGCAGGGAGGTAAAAAAACATCCTTGTTGTTCTGCAATGAGGCTTAAAATCCAAAAACGGCTAAAATTTGGCATCTTCCATGTTTCAGGGATGTACTTGGTAGCCATGTCGGTCTGAGACAAAAAGACATACAAAAAAAGCTTGAACTCTTGGTTCCAAAATGATACCTTTTATTAGACCCACTGGAAAATGGCAAGAAACCTCTCCTTTTCTGCAAGCTTTCGGAATCAAAGTCCCTTTGTCAGGCTCTGGGAAAGGTGTAGATGGTACAAGATGGTAAAAAGTCCCCATAGGTAAGAAACTTCACATGCTCACGGACCCAGAGGGACAGCTTCCCATCTTCAGCTCCCTTTGTGCAAAAATGAAGTTTATTTCCAGTTGGTCTAATAAAAGGTATCATTTTGGAACCAAGAGTTCTAGATTTTTGTATGTCTTAATAATTACCAGGTGTCTTAACCCATTTGTGAGTTATAAAATGTATGGCTAAATGGCACAGCCCTTCCAGTAGATGGTACTCAAGAAAAGAACAAGTACACAAACAAGAAGCAGGGTGTAAAGTTCCCCACTTTCACAGTAATACACTGGCATTGCCCTCTGTGGTTTGAAAAAAATGTGTCTCTGTGTTCTATAAAAATACATACAGTAAAACAGTGGATGAACTAGAGTGAGCCCAGATATCTATGACACTGAATAAGAGAACGGGCTAAATAATTAAGCCCAAATTATTTTCTCAATCAATTTTATGTGTGTTAGCAGACAAAAATTTCCACAAGTTTGTGAGTTATTCAGAATCATTTACAGAATAATCCATGGACTTTGCATTGTTTACAAGCAGTTTGGTGCGTGTTTAAATTCTGAGCTGTTTCACAGCTTGGTTCAACTACATGAATCAAAAGGTACATTTCTGTTTCCCAATTTAATGAGTGAAACTGTAAATTGAGGTTTCCGTTTGGATAACTTTGGGTTTTTATAAATGCAAAACTTGCTTTCTGTGACTAGTCACTTAAGATGTTCTTTCCTATCCGTAAAATTGTTGTTAGATTAATCATGGAAATCAAACAGAAGAAAGGTATAAACAGTCGCAACACATTTGTTAAAAAATTCAAATGAATATAACAATATTTGACTAGCTCTACTGCACAATAATATTTCATCCCTGGGACTGCATCAACAAAGAAAGATCTTACATATCTTGGTAAATGTCTTCTTTTCTGACCTTCATGTCTTCCTGTACCTTTCTCTGAAATACAATTTGTTTTTGAATTATATCAAAACTAAACAAAACAGTCTTAAAGTGGTGGTAACTGCAACTGTGATCAATACTACATGTCAGCTTCATTATCTGAGGTCCTTTGCTATGAAAGCATTTTAATACAGAATAGTATCACTTGGAAAACACAAATAAAATTAGTTTATGCAAGCCTGCATTCTCGTTCTTCCTCCCCCACTCCATTAATATGTTGTGTTTTGTTATCAATTAGATCTTTTTCTTGGAGCAGGGGCAGTTTCTAATAATGGGCAAAATTATGCAGAATCACACAGAAATCACAGGAAATAACAGAAACTCTCACCTTATTCTGTGGTATATTACCTGGTTAATGGGAAAGCATGAAGGCTGTATAAGACATTTTCCTACCCAGCAGAAACTGGTCATGGAATAAACAAAGCCATACTTTCCCTCTTTCTGGATACTGGCCACTGGAGTTGGTTGTATACAGGGGGAGGGAATGGAGATACTGAGTCCATCAAATGGAAGTACTGTAATACTTTATGCCTCCTTCAGCACAAAATGGAAATAGTATGTCTCTGTAACGCAATGTCTTTCAGTGTCTCACTTGGATCATGCATGCAATGCTACCACTCATCATGGGCTGTTTGCAAACAGCAAGATCTATTTCATGTGGGCAAAATCCTGGCTCCATTGAAGTCAAAGGGGATTTTATGGTTTTAATTGAGCTAGCATTTACCTGCATATGTATCTACATAGTGCCTACCAACAATATTCTGGAAAATCACAATACTTGTAGTGAAATTGATTTATAATCCATCCCTTATACATAAATCATAATTAAATTAAAGAATATTGGGCCAACTCCTACCATTTGCAGCTGATGGGAGTTTTACTGAAGGGAAGACTGAAGTCTGCAGATTTGGTTTGCTGAATCTCAGTGTCTGATGTTCCACATTCTACAGCTTTTAAGTACTTACTGCCCTGCCCTCATGGAAATCAAGAGATGAGAGCCTCTGGCATCCCTGGACAATCACATCTCTCTTAATTTGATTTTTACATGAGAATCTAGATATCAAACTTTGGGTATCCAAAGCTGCTGAATGTTGCCCAGTTTTGGTAAAACTATAAATCAAAATACATCCCCCTGCAAGGCAGTGAAACAGGAATGCAAATACACTGAGATTTACCAGCAAAGTTAGAGAAGCAGAACAAGAATAACAACAGTGATGCGAACTTTAAAATTCATCTTGCTTTTGCCACAGCCTGGACACCAGCACAGAAAAGCTTTGCTCTGATATTGTTCCTGAGAAGGCGTTAACAACAATTGTGTTTCAAAATGAAGTATGCAGCTGCTATATTAATTGGGAAGAGCCACACTTGTTTATTCTAGCTAATGCTTTCACTTCTCATTGACTTTTGAGAAATTGCACCTTCCGCTTCCTTTCCCCATCCTGATCAGTTATCTGGATTGGCTTATTTTCTTCAGCAAGCACCAGTTGCGTAACAAGGGTGCATGACTGGGGCACCAGTCCAACATAGAGAATAGAAGTGCCCCAGAGAGACTGTACTGCCCTGCTGCAGTCCTTGCTTTTCTTGCTGCTGGATCCACACTTAAGCATTGCCACCAGTGACAGGAAGTGGCTGCACTCAGGGCAGGGCCAGGGGGTTGGATACAGTGGATCTTGAAGGTTTGGATCTGGGGAGTTGGGGCAGGTGATGGAGTAGCTGGGGGCTCCTGGGAGTTGCATCCCAGTAGCTCCAGCCTTTTCATCAGCCTTGGTGGCAGATGCAGTAAGGGTCCCTATACACGATGGCTGCTGTGTTAAATCTCTGGCTGCTGGTCATACCAATACCTTCCCTAGCAGCAGCATCTCCCCTGGAGGGAGAGGGGCTTTTTATATATGTATTTTCTGTATTCCAAGCCAAATTGGCCAAATTGATTCCAAATCTGTGGGTTAGTCCAGAACCATAAGTGGCCCTACTACCAGTAAACATCC
>NW_017729024.1:55566209-55569303 GCF_001723915.1 Gavialis gangeticus | reverse complement strand
CATGTGTAAATCAGCCCATGTGCCTGTAGGTGCCAGGGCCTGTGTACCTGTGACTAGGAGTATGTGAGTCTTTGCACATGTCAAGGCACCCATGCATCAGTCAAGGGCACTGGCTGCCCTCCACGCTTTCTCTGGAGAGCCTTGCTTTAGTTTGGCATCCAGCTGCCATGCTGAATGCAGCAGGCAACATGGCATCAATAATAGCACCCAGTGCTTTTACGCTAAGGGCTCAGACATGTAAAAGAAGCTGCAGGCATGAAGCAACCTCCAGTGCAGTCCAGCTATGATATGAGCCAGGGTCCGTCAGAATGATTATTTTTTTAATTTTCCGTATTCCAAGCCAAATCAGCCAAATCAATTCCAAATCCATGAGTCAGTCCAGAACCATAAGTGGCCCTACTACCAGCAAACATCCTCCACCCCCATCTGGGGCTTCAGATGTTCCCAAATCCTTTGGCGGGCATCCTACTTGCAGGCCCAGCCTGGGGTTGGGGTTTGGATGCCCCTGAGTTTCGCCTGCCCTTAGTCATAAGGCCCCAGGGGCAAGCTAGGGAGAAATCTCCCACTTCCACAAAGTAGGCATAAAGCCAAGGTTAACTGCATTACCTACATGGGTACTGTTTCATGCCAGCAGACTGGTTCTCCCTGGGTGTGACTAGGGAGTCACTGTGGTGATCACAGTATTTCCCCGAGGTAAGCATAGACTATGCTTGATCTGAGCCTTGGGACTGGTGCTACTGGGACATAACACTCATGCTGGCTGCAGGATACAAGCCTTACCAGTTATGCCTCTGGCATACATTCTAATCAATTCCCCTGTTGCCCAATAAATTCAGTCTCCAGACATACCACCGATCATCCTCAGGTTTCATGGATGAAACCTCATCTCCACAAACACCCGTTGGCTTATTTTACTCATCCCATGTTCCATGCAACTTCCCCTGACTTCAAAGAAACTACTCAAGCACTCGAACTAATTGCCTCCTCACCACAAGTTCCCCTGTTAATACCGGACCCCACCAAAGCCAGCCAGTTCACAGAGCCTGAGTTCAGTGCAGGAATCAAAGGTTGAAATCCCCCGACCTGCATTATTCAAGGTCAGAACAGATGGTTCTTTCTGCTATTCAAAGCCCATTGTCTGTGGATATTTAACAGTCCTCAAAATGGAGCCCTTACCTCCCATCAATGTCAGGCTACACACACATACTTTTTAACACCTCCCCCAACATCAGAAATGGTCTTGAAACTGCCCTGCTCAACACAGCAATTTCATCCTTCCTCTGGGAGAGGTTTGAGAACTGGTTTTTGTCTTTGCTTTTATACAGTTGGATGCAAGAAAGAGAATTTATATGTAACCCTTGCTGGCACACTAGGCCGGGCGATGTGCCGGATTCTGGATCTTCAGGGTGCCAGTAACCTTGGGAACTCCCTCAGGTGGGTCTCTGAACTGAGGTGTCCCTGGGGAGAGTGTCCCTCACTTCCCAAGATCCTCACTATACGCCCCACTGAGAAAAAGGGGTTTTCTTTATTTATACACAGCTATATACAGGAAGGGAAAAATGGATTAGTAACAATAACAGGAAATTATGTAAGATCAATGGTAATTATTAGAAAGAAACAATAATTTGACTACTGTTTACAAATACAACATTAAGAGAAATGGTGGTTGTTACCATTTACAGTCAACTCCCTCACTGATTACATTCCCCTGGTCATAACCTTTGAAACAGTTTCCCTCCAGAGTTAAAACCCACTCCCCCTCCAAATTTAAACAGCAACATGGTTGTCAGTGGTGACACGCAGGTGGACGTGCACCCCCTGACAACAGCGTTCCCTGCTTAGGTGATGGGCGGAGGGAGGGGGGCAGGTGAGAGTGCTGGTGCCCCCCCTGAGAGCACTGGCTAGGGAGCGGGGGTGCTAGGAGAAGTGGTCCCCGCAGTCCCTCTGTGGCCGATTGCGCCGACCCGCGAGTGCCACGCTGCTGGCACTTCTGGATCAGCACAACACTTTCAGGTCGGTGCAACTGGCTGCCAGTGGACCCTGCTCCCATTGCTGACTGGCTGCTGCAAGGGCAAGTGCCCCCCCCGCTGCTGCAGGGGCAAGTGCCCCACCTGCCCCCCGACTCAGGAGGCACCAGTTGCTGGCTTCTAGCTTGAACAGTGGTTTTCCATAACAAGCCTCTGACCCAGCAGTTTCTCCTAACGCCCAGCCGGCTTCCTAACTCCTCCTCACTCCTTCCTTGGGTACTTGTGTCCCTAGGGCACTACAGCTCCCACTCCAGTGAGGAATTAGTTTCTCCCAGGATGACTCAGACTCTCCCCTGCCCTGAACTCTGCTCCCTGGCAAACCACAACTCTGCTCCTTCCCCTGGGGGATCAGGAGGGGACTGAGTCGCTGTCCCTATCTCCAGGCTCAGATTTCTCTCCGCCCCCGGGGGTTCTTTTCCCTCCCTCAGCTTTTTATGGCTCCATACTAATCAGAGTCCAGGGTTTGTGAGGGGGGCTCTGGCCAGTTCAAATGCACCAGTAAAAAGCATGCATTTTTTCTCTGCAAAGTGCTTAGGCATGGCTCATCTACTCAGTTTGCCGCCAAGCAAAACTCTGCAGCTGTTACTGATATGACGGCATCTTCTCTGCTTCCTTAGAGCAGGAAGCCTAGAGGAGTGCACTTGGAGGTACTTGGGAAAGCGCGTCCCTTTATCGCCAGTTCAGCTCTGGTTCAAGGTAGTGCCGACCAAAGCATCCTGGCTTTTCAGCGGGCCACGGAGCAGAGCTAGTTCCTAGTCCATGCTAATAACACATACAATACCAGTCCCAGCGCTCTGAGGGTTGCCTGCATTGTTTTAGCACTGGTGGGAAAGCAAAGCACCTCAGAAGGCACGGGAAGGAGAAGGGCTTTAAGTGTTGACGAGTAGATAAACTAAGGCGGGGTGGAGGGTTTTTCTGACACGGCTGCCACAAGCAGAGGTGACTGGTGCCTCCCGAGTCTGAGAGACGCACTGAGGCGCGGCCGGGCCGGCACGTGGCCCCCGGGGCGGCAGGCAGCGTGTGGGCGGGGCCGCCCTGCGGGAGGAGGGGCGTGGCGGGGAGGCCCA
>NW_017729024.1:55561934-55565934 GCF_001723915.1 Gavialis gangeticus | reverse complement strand
GGAGCCGCCCCGGGGCTGCGCGGCGGGTCGGTAGGGCAGGGGCGGCCTTCCCCCTCCCTGTCGGCTCCTCTGCGTTTCCCGTTGGAAACAAGCAGCGGCCCCGCCTCCGCAGCGCCCCTGGGCGGGCGGAGTCGCCCCCAGGCGGCGGTGCTGGTTCCGGGGGGGGCTTGTCCCTTTGAAGTCAGCTGTCGCCCGGGTAATGGTGCCACACACCGCCCATCGTGGCTGCTCCGGGTTACAGATGTGTGTGGGAGACCTCAGACGAACCTGACAGTCTGAAAGGGAAAGCGGGGTATCTCCATCGTGTGGTATCCCAAAGTTTCACCGAGAAATTCAGCTCTAGCATTGACTCGCAGTTTATTTCCTCACCTGTCACCCAGATCTTTCCCTTGCAACACAAGAAGCTGATAGAAATTGGAGGGGGAGGTGCTGTATGCAAGAAATAGGGCTCCCTGTGGGTCTGCAAATTTGTGCCGGGAGCCGCAGCAGGGCATGCTGCCACCACGCCCCCAGCTGAGTGCCAGGGCCCTGCACACAAGATTGGGCCTGCATGCAGGGTTGGTTCATGGGCCCCATCCATCGTGGCCCAGGACCTGGCACACAGGGATGGACCCAGCGCACCAGATCAGGCTTGGTTGGGCCATGGCTGGACCCATGCGCTGCTTCAGATCCTGCATGCTGCGTCCGAGTCGACCTGCAGCCCCAGACCCATCGTGCCAGAGGGGGCGGTGAGCAGGTTGGGTTGCAGGCCTTGTCCAGTGTGCAGGGCTGGCCGCCGGCTCAGGAGCACAGTCCTATTCTGCACAAATCCAAGGCTGCTGGGAGGCAACTCCCAGGAGCCCCCAGCTACTCCATCACCTGCCCCAACTCCCCAAATCCAGACCTTCAAGATCCTTTGCATCCCACCCCCTGTTCTGCAGAAGTCCAGGGGGATAGGCTCCCTAGTTGCTGGTATTGAGATACTTACTGAAGGTAAGAGCTTGTGTCTTCGTGCTGCCTTTTCAAAATCAGGACGTGCCTAATATCTTGGGGCAAGTTATATGAGAGAAAGTACGTTATTTTATGTGGTGTACTTGCTAGGTAGCATACCACTGGTTCCAATTAAATCACACAGAACATCCTGCAGCCACTTCCCTTTGAATTTAAGGTGAGATTTAACTACAGATCATTTTCCCTGGTGAAACTCAGATTGCAAAAAGTAACTTCTGTTCATTTATTCAAGGAGTTTAAAAAAAAATTCTGGGGTTAGTGACATGTTTGCATTAATGTGAAATAGGCAAATCACCTTGAAGGGAGCCCTTGGTAGGCTATCAGAAAGTGTTTGGGGTACAAAATTCAGGAAGAGTGTGCTAGGTGGAAGCAGGTCTTTTCATCCAGTGATTAAATTTGTTCTGCTAAGTAATATTTAAATATCAATATTGTTTTAAAATTAAGTGAGTAAATGTGTTGTGAAAGCATTTATTTGTCAGGGAAAGATATTTAGCTAGCAGTAGTGTTAAATTAACTTGCAATCTAAAAGGTAAAGAAGAAAAGGTTAAATGAGCACATTTTGATACACCCAAGTAAATAAAAAATATTCAAATTGATGCTTTGATGAAATTATAAATCTAAGTAGAAGCTGTATTACTGAGCATAATTGAAATTGGTTTGATTTATATGGTTGTTTAAGCAAGCGCTATTTTTGTATGGAAGTAATTTCCCCCATATTGTGAATTCAGTTTTGAACCACTTTTTGTTTCAAGAGTACCATATTTTTCACATGTAGCACACCTCTGTATATGGTATCCACCTATACTATAGTATAGTATACAGTATATACTAATCCACCTATGATTTTTTTGAAGAGGAGGCTGAAGGAAAAAAATCTTTGATCTAGGTCAGTGGCAGCACCTTAGTCCTGCACACAGGTTCCATGGCTGTCTGAGCTGTGGCATTTAATGCTGCTACTGCTCTGCTCCTACTCCCTTCCCCACTACATTTCTGGATCCATTCGGGTCCTTTTTCCTCACATAATGTGCACCCCAATTTTCCCCAGATGGCTTTTGGGGAAAGGTATGGTTTATATGTGAGAAAATACAGTAATAATCAGTATATTGAATTTTTTGTCTATACAAGCAGTAGTTGCGGGCCCCAGTCCTGTTCTGCCAATAATCAAGGGGGTAGGATGAAAAGAGAGAGCCACATTACCCACCTCCTAAGATTTAGGATTCGGATTTAACAGAGTTGCTTCTTTTAGATTAATGGCTATAACTTGCAAACACTAACTTGTTTTGAAGTCCATGGGAGACTGATGATGTGAGCTAGGATTTTCAGGAATGGGCGCTGCGTTACAACCTTGGGCATCACTTGGTGATGAATTATTGTTCAGTTGCTGTATCAGATTAATAATCTGTGAGACTTGTGTATCACTGGGTACAGTAAAATAACAGCAGTGTGTGCTGAGGGAACATGGCTCCCAGTGGAGTCGGTTGCTTGGGTGTCGTGCTTGGCCTGGGGGTTGATAAGTTGCTCTGGCAGCTCAGATGTTGCCAGTGCTCTTTGTGGCTCTTTCTGCTTTACTTGGCAACCTCAGGTTGGGAGTGGGAGGTATTTTGCAACCTATATATGCTAGATGGCACTGCCAGTTTCTCCTTATAATTGTGCATTAAAGTCTAAAATGGAGGCGGTTTTATGAGTCAAAATATCAGCTTCAATTATTTTATTTAACTTTCTTCCTTAGGTATTTGCATCTCTTGCTACAGGGCCCAGGCAAAATAATGCCACGTTCTATGAAATACGTACCTATGATGTTAAACCAGCGAAGATGAAAGAGTTTGTGGAAATGGTCAATAAATACATCCACCTTCGTGCAGCTCATTCAGAGCTGATAGGATTCTGGACTGTGGAGTTTGGGGCAATGAATAAAGCCATCCATATTTGGAAGTTTGGTATGAGTGGTGTTTCTTCATGCTGCCCTGGTTTTGTCTGCCCTGTACAGTAGACAGATAAAGGAGAATGTTTCCCATGGATATCATTTCTGTTTTTCACTGTAAACAAACAAGTGATAGGAAAGACTAGCTCCTGTACAGTCTGCTGAGAGCAGATACTTGCAGAGTTCAGGTGAGGCATTTAAACATCTCTCTGCGTGCCAGTTTTACTGGATGTATGCAAATGCAAGCCACACAGACTGTTTAATGTTAATTCTAGTTTAGGGAGGCAAGCTTCTTTGAGTAGATGTAATATCTTTTATTAGATCAACTGAGTCATTGGGAAAAAGCTCTTTGCAGGCTTTTGGGCTCAGTCAGGCATAGGGAGTCTCTGCTGTTATGAGATCTCAAAGGCATGAAAGAAGCTAAAAGTGTGACAGGATGTCAGTGAGAATGTAAATAGGTGGAATTTAGGAAAACAATGGGAAGGGTGGAGAGACAAAGAGGAAAAAATGCCAAAGATAAGTAAGGGAGACTCTACTGTAGTTGAGCTCTCCAAGGTAGAAAAGAGGTAGTCTTGGGGAAAAAAAATCTAATACAGACACTCTAATTTGGGGGCAGATTCTGTACCATGGATGTCAGTGTTAATTCTAACATTGATTTCAGTAAAAGAACAGTTGGGTCGTTAGTAACTTTAGTGCATTTTATATAGTTGTCCTTCTTTGGTCAGTCTAGGATGTAGATGCTCCTCCTGCCTCTCTTTGGATTTAATCCATATTTGTGTGCTTGGAGTCATTGTCCTACTGGACAGTATTCCAGGGCTAGCTGAGTCTCCCATCCTGTAAATAAAAACAGATTCCATTTTGCAGAATTTCTTGTTCTCTTTTTAATTATTTAAAAGGATTTTTTTTAGGATACCCACTAAGAAATGTTTTGAGGGAAGCATAAGTAAAAAAAAAAAAATGTTAATTCCTGTCCAGTTCGTTCCCTAACCATATTCAAATACGGCTTTGTATCATCCCGTATTATTTTTCCCTGTGCACTCAATTTTCGTTTTATTTCCTTTTATTAGTTAAAATGTATTCATTTTATTT
>NW_017729024.1:55555047-55556934 GCF_001723915.1 Gavialis gangeticus | reverse complement strand
TTTCGTTTTATTTCCTTTTATTAGTTAAAATGTATTCATTGTATTTTCTGCTATTATCATACCAAGATATTATTTCTTATTCTTCATTTATGTGGGTTTCTTTCCTTAAATTCTTGAAAAATCTTTGCATAAACATTTTTATGCAAGTTATTAAATTGAAAGGAGAATGTAGGATCATGTTAGAGCCCTTCAGATTGAGTGGAAGGTTTAATTGGGTCATTTTATGCTTTTACTTTGTAAAAAACAGGAAAGATTTAATTTTTAATATTTGATTACATTTCATATAACCAAGTGAAATGTACTTAGAGGTAAATAAAGAGGAAATAATAAAATGAAGAGACAGCAGCAAACTTCATAAAGGCTATATTACTGATCACTTTTTTTTTCTTTACCTTTTTCTTTTTTGTTTCAGTAGCCAAATATCTAACAATAGCTAGGGAAAATGTATGCATGTATATAAAACTAGCTACTGGTCTTAAAGCTATTAGAAGTCATGGTAACTTAGAAACCATTGTAAATCTTGTTTTGAGTCTGATAAGAATCTTGCTTGGAAAATTGGTTTGACCTGACACTGTTCTAACATTGAGTGGCAAAGAGATATCTGCAAAATATGATTAAACTCCACCAAACTGGTTTTGACTTAATAAGTCATTTTAAAAAAATGACCCCTATTTGAAATCTGACTCCTAAGCAGTTTTCCTCCTTGTAACCATTTTATTTAATTACATTTGGTATGACATGGAGGCTGAATGGAATCAAGACATAATTTCTTTCCCTTTCTTACAGATAATTTTGCTCACAGAGCAGCTGTTCGGAAAGCCATAGCCAATGATAAAGAATGGCAAGAAAAATTCATCTCTCCTGTTCTGCCCTTCTTGGAAAAACAGCACAATGAAATTGCATACTTAGTACCCTGGTGTGAGCTTGGGAAGCCTCCGCAAGAAGGGGGTGAGCATTGCTGAAAGCTGCTGATGTTGATTCAATAATGAGAAATGGCTTAATGTTTAAACCAAGTGCTATATCATGTAAAAGCCCAGCAGAAAGCTTTATAGGGACTTTCTTCTACAAGAATGTAAATGAGGCAGACTATAGTATTGCTTCCTTTGCTACGTGTGTGCACTTTCTTATCTGAAGAAAGTCATGGAGCTAACCTAGAGTAGAGAGTTTCAGAGAAACTCATGGCAAGAACTAATATGAGTGGAAGCCAATATCTTGCCCAGTATGATAGGGAAGGAATTTGAAAATTGGATGGTTGGAGACCAATACTTGCCTAGGATGATTTGGATAGGAATGGCCTTACCTTGAATAAGAGGGTTGGAATAGATGACCTGCTGAGGTCTCCTCCAGCCCTACTTTGCCATGATTCTATGCAATTCTCTGTTCAGCTGAGATAGTTTGAACTACAGAGGGGTGCTTAATTAACTTTGCATTGGTTTTTTTTTTTTTTTTTTTTATTGTGATCCAAATCTCACAATCCTCTTTGAGATGTTGGATCCTACAGCCTATTGGGGCATTTTTTTGTTTAACAGCCAAAAATGCTTGGGACTTTCTGCACTAAGTCAGGGGTATCAAAGCTACCAGCCCATAGGGCCCTGTCATCCAGTCCTCCACCTGTGGGTCTCGGATCAACCTTTCGTCCTACATGAAGACTTATGCTTGCCGGCCCCATGTGCTGTGTGTGGTGTGTAGGGCTGGTCTGGCATGGTCTGTACATAGCATGGGTTGAAGCCATGGCACGCAGGGTCAGTCTGGGACATGCGCTACATAAGATGCTTGGGGCCAGCCCAAGGCATGCTCTGCATGCAGAACCTGTGCCAGACCAGCCCTGTATGCTGGATCTCAGGCCTGTCTGGATTGGGCTTGCAGACTAGTTGTGCATGCTGGATC
>NW_017729024.1:55544517-55550047 GCF_001723915.1 Gavialis gangeticus | reverse complement strand
CATGCTCTGCATGCAGAACCTGTGCCAGACCAGCCCTGTATGCTGGATCTCAGGCCTGTCTGGATTGGGCTTGCAGACTAGTTGTGCGTGCTGGATCCAGCTTACAGGGCTTGTATTGCATAGGCACCACATGTGACACCTTGGACCAACCCCATGTGTTGCACAGGGCTCAGGTCAGCACATGTTGCACGGGAACAGTCTGGGGCATGCACTATATGTGAAACCTGCATTGGGCCAGCCCTGTGCACTGGATCTGGGCCAGTCCAGATTGGACCCACAGACAGGCCCTGCTTGCCGGATCCAGTGTGCAGGAGCAGTCCAGCACGGGTGCCACAGGCAATGCACGTTCCAGACCAGCCCCATACATCATATACAGTACGTGCCCTGGAACTTGCCATGTGCCACGCACAGGTCTGGGGCTGGCACATGCTGCATGCAGTGTGTGGGGCCACGACTGGCACTGCATGCGGCACATGCACCAAATCAGCCCTGCACACAGGATCCAACACATAGTGCTGGTCTAGGCCCAGTCTGGCATACAGACCAGCTGTGCTCCCCTCATGTAGCCCATGGGGCCAGATGAATTTGACATCTTTGTTCTAAGTGAATTGTAGTAAATGTGGCTGTGACAAGAGCCCTCCAACGTGGAGAATCAGAGTATTCATTTTGCATTTCTTTTTTGTATTTTTCTGCCAGGGGTATACGAGATGGTTACATTCCAGATGAAACCTGGTGGACCAGCTGTGTGGGGCCAGGCATTTAAAACTGCTATCAGTGCTCACATCAATACAGGCTACACTAAGCTGATCGGTGTTTTCCACACAGAATATGGGCTACTGAATACAGGTACAGCATTAGACAGCTTCCAATACAGACAAGGGCACAGAGAGGCAAACACTTTCCCTGCATTCTTACCTAATGTGGGTTGTCTGGTAGGGGAAGAATGTGGACCTGTATGTCCTTGTAGGGCATAGAGCTCATCTTACATAGGTCTGTTGTCAGCTACCCCTCACTACCATCCCCCCTCAAAACCTGTTCTCACCTAAGGCAGCATGGCTCCGTGATCCAGGTAAGCAGGAGGAAAGTTGGTAAAATTATTTGAACTCCTATTTTTGTACAGCCACAGCTTTGGAGTTTGAATTTTGGGTCTGGGGCCCATTATGTGGCTTTAACATATTTAGAACCACTTGGGTCTGTCTCTGACTATGCTTGTCCAGAGCCAATATCCAAGATACAGGTACTGAGCACTGAAATCATACCAATAGGGAGTTCTTGCTACTGCACATGCACCTTGAACCAGGGTGCTGTGGGGAATTGAAATGCAATATGCATGTCACAGAACTAAGACCTGAAATTTTAAAGAAGATGTATTTATGCAAACAAGAATATGGCCAGAGCTTGTTTCCAGATTGATAGAGCCCTCTCAAACTGTCAGTGGCCATATGCAGTGGTTGCCTGGTCATTGTCTTTTTTTTTTATGATTCCAGAGCAAAGCTGTGTCCCTGAATTCAGTTTTACACAATATCTAAAGCCCTTAAAAACTTGGGTGCTGAGAGAGAGATTTTCAAATGCAATGAAATGAGCTGACAAAAAGTATGCAGAAGGATTGTCTACTAGTCTGCTTGTCTTGTGAATTGGTGCAGGATTCCAGAACAATAGAGAGGGCCTTCAGGAATCAGTCTCTCTCATTCTTGTTTCCTTAGTTCACGTTATGTGGTGGAATGAGAATCCAGACAGCCGGGCAGCAGGAAGGCATTATGCGCATGAGGATGCCAGAGTGGTAGCAGCTGGTGAGCGAGGGCTGGTTTTGGCGTGTCTAAAGATAGCTTATAGTACTGTCCACCTAGGATCTCTGTCTTGTTTTAACTAATTGTGTGTTTAATTTCAGTGCGGGAAAGTGTCAGATTCCTGGAGTCCCAGAGAAGTATGCTCCTGATTCCTTTGCCATGTTCACCATTGAAATAGCTTTTACCAACTGCTGTAATGACTGCAGAACAAAATGCTGTAAGAAAGCATTTCAAGATTGATCTCTGTGCTAATGTAATCTGGGCAAATACTCTTCAGTTGACAGTTATGTGGGCTAATCCCTCCCATTGTTAAATAGTAATTTTTTCTCTTCTTTTATCTCTAGGCTGTCCAGGCTCCAATAAAAATTCAGCCTCTGCCCCACATGGCAGAAAACCTTTCTGCAAACTCTTCCTACTGTCCGCTAATCCTACAATTTGTATCCAAAGCTCACCACTGTGCTACTGAAATTTTGACCCAAGGGCTGCAGCCATCTGCACAGCATGTTTTGCTGCATCTTTCAATGACTAACTATGGGTCTAAGAAGCAGAAGTCCTAGGTGCCTTGCAACCCAGATTGCAGTCAAGACCATAAACCTTACTGGTGTGTCTACTTGTATTCTTAAAAAAACAGATTGCTGAGATTATAGCTGAGAAGTCTTGCAGTAAAGTTGGTTAAGTGGTGTTTTACATGCATGTTTAAGCAGTGTTCACCCTTTTTACCTCTTGAAATACTGCTTTGCAGTCGCTGTCTCTTTCTGTTTTGGGTCCAGTGAAATCTGTTCAGTTCCTCGTCAATAATGTATTTCATAGATCATGAAAACATTTTAATACTTATTCAATATGCATAAATTGGTTATGAATTAAAATATAAGTGGTTCATGTATGCATCGAATCAAGGATGAGACACATGCCTACATTTTTTCAAAAATGATTTGCTCCACTGTAACACTTTAAAACCTAATAAAATTGTATACAGTACAGATTTGTAGTGTTTTCAAAGTATGTAACTTGCTAGTCTGGGATTCCCCTTAGTCTTCTTCAACCACAAGGTTATAAAATCTCTTTTGTGAATGCAGTATTCTGGAGGCTATGCATCTTGGCCATAGATAACCTTGATAGTTTTCAGCCAGCTAGTAACATGGCCCTTAATTTATTGGAGGTGGTCAGTGACCATTCAGATTCAAGCAGAGCTGACAGAAGCACTAATTTATACACCTTGACATGAAATACGGCTCTCTTGTGCGGTAGTGGATTTCCAGCTCTAATTTGAATCTTGGGGTGACTTATTGTGTATAGATGTCAAGCTTGGGAATGAAGCACTTTTAGCTCCAGTCAATAATTGGAAATAATATTATATCATGCAACACTGATCAGATGGAGACTTTCAGCTAAACCTTAAACTTCAGTGAAAACAAACATAGATGAGAACTGATAGAAGTCATGTCCTCCCTGTATACCTCAGCTTCTACATCTGGGGGGTACAGGAACAAGGATGCTGTTGTTTGCTTTGCTTTAAGTACTTTTGTGAGCTACTGATGCAAGTACTAGGCCTTTTCATTGCTAGGGCTGTGTAAAGCTTCAGTCCCTGATTCGATTTGGTGGAGATTCGGCCCAATTCAGTGCCCAAATCTCCGACTCTGAATCGAATCAGAGGACCCTTTAATTTCTCTGAAGTGAATTGGAACCCTCCAAATCAATTTGGAGAGACTCGGAGAGATTCGGACATAGAGGCAGCTTTAAATGTTTTTTCTATATACCTCTAGGTAGCAGGGGCTCATGAGTGCTGTGATGCTGAGGCACATAGAGTGTCCCACAAAAGCGCGGGGGGCTCCCAAGTGCACTTGGCAGCAGACCTGGAAATGGGCCAGAAGCCCCCCCCCACACCCCTGGCTTAGCGATTAGTACCTCCGGGGGGGGGGGCACCCGAGGTCCCCCCATGGTCAATTGCTGAGCCATGGGGGCACTGGGGAACCGAATTACTTCCAGTCCCCTTCTGGGTTTGCCGCCAAGCACATAGAGGGCCACCCCGCACTCCAGTGGGTTGCTCCGTGCACCCCAGCATTGCAGCGTTCACAAGCCGTGCTGGTACATGGAGGTACGTAGAAATAACTTTTAAATCTGTGTCTATGTCGGAATCGCTGATTCTCCAAATCAGCATCAACTCTTTGGATTCAGGCAAATCGGATTGGGGACAGTGATCTGAATCAGCTAATCGAATCTCCATCCCTGATTCAGGCCGAATCTGAATTGGAATTGCATAGGGCCCATTTCACACCACCCCTATTCATTGCTCACTTCAAATTACATTTATGGTTGAGCGTATGCTGTATGGATGGAATCTGATTAAATTTCCCAACTACTATAACTTGTATCTCTTTAAATATATCTTCATTCTGTGGGCTACATAATAGAAGAAATCTGCAGTGTTCTTAGGAGGATGGTAGATTTAAGTCCATTCCTGGAGGCATCTGTTTAATCAGGCTTTGAACTGGATCCTACTGTGTGCTATATTACCTTGCTAGTATCTATTCTTTACCTCTCTGACCTGAAACAAGCTAACTGGAAGGATTAAGTTTTAGTAAAGTAAGAGGCCAAAATGGCAGAGCTGTAATGAAACTTCCCTGCTTTTCTTGCTTTAATTTGAGTGAAGCTCTAAAATTTACATAAAGTGTGTAGGAAAGGAAGAATCAAAGTCTTTAGAGACCACAGTTCAGATATAAAATCTTCCTAGAAACACACTATTTATTGTAACTCACACTGAAATGACCCTGGGATTGTTATATGCACATGGACTCTGAACAGGAATCCAGACTGCTTTTTAATTAAGTTGAGAAATGAAAGGTGGAAAGGGGGAGTTAGAAGCTCTGCTGATGTTTGAGATTTAAAAACCCCTAGTCTCACCTTATTTCAGTGTGAAATGAAAAAAGAAAAAGCTATAAATTGGTTGCTCCTAGTGGGGGGTAGAGAATGAGAACTGTCAGATACTTTTAAACCAAATTTCCTATCAGCAATCAGACTTTTTATTATACTCAAATCAGAGTACTTAAATTCAGGGAAGGAGACAAGACCCTGTGCTTGATAACTGCTTGTTTTCCAAGTCCCTGTTATGGAGAGGCCCTCTTGAGCCTGTTGCATCAGGTCCAGTCTAGGTCCACGGATACTGTCTGTACTGCCAGAGCAGCCAAGCATTGAACCTGGGAGCTGCTGGAGAAGAACTTGAAGGTAAACTGTGGCACAGACCTTGGGTGTTTGCTTGGGACAGATAAGATGACTGGCTCTGGATGCAGGAAGAGAAGTGGACATGATATACCTTGACTTTAGAAGTCATTATTGACTCCAAGAGGAACCTGGGCCGACAGTGTGAGGACACGGTCAGGAAGGCTAACCACACCTTATCATGCACCCACAGATGCATCTCTAGCAGGTCCAAGGTGGTGAACCTCCCCCACTATGCGACGCTGGTCAGGCCGCAGCTGGAGTACTGCGTCCAGTTTTGGGCGCTGCACTTCAGGAGGGATGTGGACAGCGTGGAGAGGGTCCAGAGGAGGGCCACTCGCATGATCAGGGGGCAGCAGGGCAGGCCCTATGAGGAGAGGCTATGGGACCTGAACCTGTTCAGCCTTCGCAAGAGAAGGCTGAGAGGGGATCTGGTGGCCATCTACAAACTGGCCAAGGGGACCATCAGGCAATGGGAGAGTCCCTGTTCCCCGAGCACTACTGGGAGTAACAAGGAATAACGGCTA
>NW_017729024.1:55541778-55544468 GCF_001723915.1 Gavialis gangeticus | reverse complement strand
AGAAGGCTGAGGGGGGATCTGGTGGTCATCTATAAACTTGCCAAGGGTGACCATCAGGCAATGGGAGAGTCCCTGTTCCCCGAGCACTACTGGGAGTAACAAGGAATAACGGCTATAAGTTGACTGAAGAGTAGATTCAGACTAAACATTAGGAGGTGCTACTTCACTGTCAGGATGGCTAGGATCTGGAACCAACTTCCAAGGGAAGTGGTGCTTGCTCTTACCCTGGGGGTCTTTAAAAGGAGGCTAGATAATCACCTAGCTGTCCTTTCCTGTCCATGGCAGGGGGTCGGACTTAATATTCTGCTCAGATCCCTTTCGACCCTACCAACTATGAAACTATCCCTCCTGCCCTCCCCTGGGGGTCTCCATAGCTTAGTGGGCAGGACCCGGTGATGCTGTAAGCCCTGCATTACCATGGTCTCTTGCCTAGCTGTACCGTTGGTTTCTCTATGGACAAGCAGGAAGGTGTACTGGTCTGAGGCATGAGTTGGGCCAAGGTCACTGATGCTCCTCCAACCTGTCTTTCTGGCCACCAAGAAACACCCATGCATTTGAAACCCGAGAAGGCCATTCCTGGGTGGAAGCGAGACTTGAACTCGCCTCTTCTCCCACCCAGACTTGCAGGCAATCACTAGGCTACACAAAGCTGAAACCCTTAAGTTTAAAGGTGCGGCCCCTTGGTTTTAAGAAAAAAGAAAGCAGGGAGCCAGGGGTTTGGCTGCACTTGGTCCTGAGGTGTGAAGTGTGGAGGCAGGTCTCAAGCCCAGGGTGTTGGCAGGGCAGTCCTCTGCCAGCTGCCCAGGGGCTAGTGACCTGCCTCTGACTCTGCCCCATGGTGAGCTAGATGTGTTCCAGGGAAGTAAGTCAGGACACAGGTTCTGCTTGATACTACAACTTGGCTCACCTTGACTGCTGCTTTGGGCAGGATTCACAACTGTCTGTAATATTAAGGAGACTCCATAGAAAGCAGGGGTTTGGGCGGAACTGCACCTCAAGCTTCTGACAGGCAAAACTTGTGACATGGGTGACACTGTGTGTGTTAAGGCACAGCAGGGTGAAAGCTACAGGGATGATAGCCCCTGCTGTGGCCACAAAGCCTGCCAGCTGTCAAAGATAGGTGCAGGGGAGGGTTCTGGGGTCCTGCACCTCTAGCTGCTGACAGGCAAAACTTGTGACATAGGTTGCTTGTGGGACTGTGTCCGTCTTGGGGCAATTGATCATCTGTATTGATTATTTCCTTTCCTTAGTCTGTGGTTTTGTAGGTATTAATCGTTGCTAATTAACTGGCTACCTTAGCTAGGTACTTTGTATTGAGCTGGTCCCTGAGTGATCATGATTGATTCGTAACTGGTAACACAGTAGCTTAGCAGCCAGGCCAACAGTAGTGTCTCCCCTTCCCCCCACACTTTCATGCCCCAAGACACAGAGTTGCACAAGCACTCATGTCACAAGTTTTGCTTGTCAGCAGCTAGAGGTGCAGTTCCCCCCCAAACCCCTGCACCTATCTTCTTGAAACTTGGCAGGCTTTGTGGCCTCACCAGGGCTACCACCCCTGCAGTTTTCACCCCCCTGTGGTGTAACACATATACGACATGAGTTTTGCTTTCAAGAATTTGGGGTGCAGTTCCCCCTGAACCCCTGCACTGACGTTATTGAAACTTGGCAGGTTTCGTGCTCTCAGCAGACGCTACCACCCCTGCAGGTTTAATCCAAATCAAACAAAAAACAGTTATAGATAGTTCATTGATTCCCCATTATACCCTATGGCCGGATCTCCAAGGTGGCTCCGAAGCTTCGGCCAGATTGAAGCGGGAACCCAGTCTGGAGCTCTGAATCGAATTGCTGGCATCCGAAGTGGCCAGATCCGAAGCCGGATCAAATAGCTGCCTACTCACACAGGCCTACTATTCATTACAAACATTCAATCCTTAGCTCCTTTATTTAGCTAAGAGTGCTGGCTCTTACAGCACAAAGGGAAATTAGTTGTTGACACATATTGGAAACTTGCTGTGCCATTAGGACTGAAGTTTTCTAACTCAGGCTCATGGATTTTAAGCACTCAAATCAATGTCCTACTATTTAAAAAACAAAACACTGTCACTGAAATTGGAGAAGGGTAAGGATCAAGGTGGGGTGGGCCAGTACTAAATTCTTAAAAGTATGTCCCTTGTCTGCACCCATCCTGGTTCCTATTCTAATCCCTAGATCCACCCAAACTCTGCAGGACAAGACTCAAACCTGGCATTTTTTAAGACATGGGTGGGTGTTTGCATTGTAGTGAAACTCCTCTCAAGCCAGGAACAGCAGACTACAGTGCAGCTCAACAGTAAATGCAAATCAGTGAAACTTATGTAGACCAACAGTGCTGTTATTGCTTTATTTTTTTTATTTAATACAAGGTAATCAAAATGCCTTTTTAATACTTCACATAAACAGTTATTAGCAAATACAAATATATATACTTTTTGCTTTTACTGAAAATGTCCATTGAAGGATTTAACTTAGATATTTCTGTTGTGAAATCTCTAGATTTTGCAGTTACTAGATATTCCAGTGCAAAAATAGATCCCATTACAGACAGCATAAAGTGCTTGGAATGAAGGACCAACTCTATCTCCTGGGAGAGGAGAAGCAAAAACACCAACAACTTTATCCTGGGGAAAATATAACATGTAGAGTCCTAGTTG
>NW_017729024.1:55530745-55536778 GCF_001723915.1 Gavialis gangeticus | reverse complement strand
AAACAACAGGATCAAGACTTGAACAGGCAGGGGAAGCAAACTAGGAGCTGCAAAAATAGATCCCATTACAGACAGCATAAAGTGCTTGGAATGAAGGACCAACTCTATCTCCTGGGAGAGGAGAAGCAAAAACACCAACAACTTTATCCTGGGGAAAATATAACATGTAGAGTCCTAGTTGAAATACAATTAGGGAAGCAACAATTTATTAACAGCACAACAAGTGGTAACATTGTTTCAAATCAGTAAAATGCCCTCAGTGTAATCTATTTTTAGAGCTGTTCACAGTCATAACATATGTGGCACTTGGGATCATTTCAACTGACACCCAGCTAGAAGGGCAGGAAAAAAAACAACTGAAATAACTTAAGTGAGCAACTGACTGAGCAGCATGCGAGAACTGCAATGTCTGTATGCCACGTAGATCAAAACAGAACAAAAAAGCCTTGCCACATTTATGGTTTTGCCAGGGACTGAAAAGCTGTCAAACAATTTGGCTATCCTCAGTATTTAGCACAACTCTTCTTTGTGTCACAGAATCCAGGTTATGCCTCAGTTTGCTAATGCCACAGTAGCAGTAGGGTTCTCCAAGACTCCTTTTTGGCAGGGTTAAGAGAGAGAATCACATAGTAAATACCCTTGCTGTGGCATATGAACCAGTACAGCAAGAAACTGCAACCATTTATATGGACCTAAATGCAAATACTTCCACCCTTGCCTTTCGGCCCCAATTCCCGCTGAACTCACCAGTAAGACACCATGGCTGGACTGAACCCATAACTTCAGTTGTTCCTGGTCAGATTGTGACTTAATGGCTACTGCAATAGTGGTTTTCAGTGGTGTTAATACAGCATATGTTCCTTATTCATATGGTGAAGGATTGGGCCTACTATTTCTGTAAAGCGCAGTGTATATTAATCTCCTAGCTCCTTTGTGGGGATGCTTTAGGGCAGTCTCAAACTGAGTCCTTGTGGGTATGCTATGAGAAGTGAGGTATGCCTTCTACTTCTCTCCTCTCTCCCTTTAAAACAGTATTTTACATTTAAAAATATAATACAGTATGAAAAAGGCACTTTGGCAGAGCCACAGATTAGCTCTTCTTTAATGCCAGGGCAGGATACAGTGAGGATAATGCTAAGAAATTAGCATTTTATGTATTAAATTGAAGTTGTCAACGATCCCAAATGTATGTGGAGGTCTATACATAAAAATTGCATTACCTAATGGTGCTAGGTAGTGTGTTTCAGTTTCTGTCACTTTTCATATGTCTTAAAAGATTCTGGGGGAATTCCAGAAAAACATCTAACCAGTGAACTACTCTTCTGGTAGATGAGCACAACGAGCTAAAACAGAACTTCTGCATGTGCTAACAGGATAGGCTCAGCAAAGGACACAAGGCACATGAACAAGGCCAGTCAGTAGCACTGCTCATGTGCTTTAAGTTAAATCTGTTCCTGAACCTAGGCCTAAGTGTTGAAGCAAGGCTAAGGTGCCTGCTGAATCCATTACTGGAAACATGTTCCTCATGCCCTAGAGAGAACTCCTGTTTAGCAAGAGGACAGTCAGCCATTCTCACCATTAAAAAAAAATTCTTGCTCTGGGAAGGTCTGAGTCTCAGAATATCAATGGATATCCCAATGACTAGCTGTTCAGGGGAAACTTTTAAAAAGGTGCTTTTTCCCCACAAACAAGAGCTAGGGATCAGATAATAACTAAAACACAGAAATTGTGTTTCTGTAAAATTACAGAATATTACAGAAGCTGAAACAGTAATCATGTCATCTCCACATAGGAAAATCTGAGGTGAACTTATAGTAACTGAGCCCAGGGATCACAGTAACTGCTAGAACACAAAACCTGGAACTTGCACAGATCTCATTACATATCTATAACAAAACTAGCACTGAAAAGAGACAAAGCATAAATACAGTGATGCAGGCATAATGTAACAAACTACACTATGGCTACACAGATCAGATGGAAGCATTTTCATACCTTAATCTTGCTACCTATTTACGGTCATAAATAATACTGTTTAAAAAAAATCTACATCTCTTCTGGTTCTGGTTTAACTGGTTTGGCAAAGCCAGAATTGGCAACACATTTTTGCTAAGCAATAACAACTTTAGATGCTGGGTACCTTTCTGATACCAAGCAGGCATGAAAGAGCAGATAGTGCACATCAGAACAATAGGCAATTTGCTCATGGCACTAGCAGCATATGCAGCCAGTGAGACTGTGGCTGTGGTCTAGTCCCTAGTTTTGCTTCTCACCCACTGCTCTCCACCAGGTGCTCATGGAGCTGCTGCAGTACCTTAAAAAGGAATGGGAAAGCACTTGTTTACATAAAACCCCAGGTAAGAAGTAGGTGATTAGTCACAATGCTGGTGGGACAGTCCCTTACCTTTTGCAAAGGTTGGAGTTTTGTGAGCTGCCATCCACTGCAGCAGATGGCGAGGGATGGGCTAGTGAATCCACGTCTACCATCTAAGTACAGTATTGCTTTGCAGCCTATGATTATCACTGATTGACCAACACAAGCCTTGAAAGAGGAGCTAATTAGATGTGTTTTTCACAAAATAAGGCCATGGCACTGGGGCGTTTGGTGACTTCTGGTCACTGGCTGTTTTGGTGCATTCATTGCCAGCAATGGATGCAGCACCACGGAATTTACACTCCTGACATGAAAAAGGATTGAAAGAGTAAATGTGCATGCCAAAAATATATCAATAAATAATCACTGGCCATGATTCCTCAATGAGCTATGGTTGCAACCCTAGTAAAAAAAATTAAAAAGATGGGTAAGAACAAAACAGTATGGTTGAAAGCCCACAGCCTCCAGTGGGTGCCATACTACAGTTTCACAGAGTTAGGCTGTAATAAACAAGATTCAAGTCTTTCACTTGAGAACAGTACAACAAGGCAACGACTCTGGGAGGCACTGCCTCTGTAATGGAATTTTTGTTTTCATTGCATTGAATTGCATTGCATTGAATGGTTATCAGTAGAGTGTCCAGTTTGTTTCTTTCCTCCTGCGTTTCCCCTTGGGAATATCCTATCCCATGCAAAGGAAGGCTGCTTTTCTCTTTTGCTTGTCTGGTCCGTGCAGACACAGTGGCTCACACACAACTTTCTTTCACCTTCTCATCTTGCAGAAAGGAATTTAGCTTTGCAACATCCACAACAGTCTGGTGTTTGTGCAATGACAAGTCCTTTGTGTGGTCATCGTCACTTTGGTCCTTGGCAAAGTTTACAAATACCTGCAAGAGAAAAGGAGGGCCAATGGTCCCTTTTGGGTTCTGCTTTGTATAGGATACTTTACAGGATCCATGTTTGCCATGGATTTTTTTCTACTCTTATTGAAATAAGGGAAAAAGTTCTTCCTTTAGCTTCAGTGGCATGATGGCTGGGCCCCCCAATATCTACCTCCTCCCTTTTTAGAAAGGAAAAAGGCTGAGGTGGGGGATCTCAAGCCTAAAAACTTGGCTACCTTCTCAGTTGCTCTGTCACCTCCACGCACTGTGTTGGCTTCACCTGTCTGAAAGGTACTTTGGAACAAACTCTCCTTTCAGCCCAAACCCACTCCGTGTCCTCTCTTCCAACCTCTGGTCTCTCCTCTTGCCTTTCAGCCTTCTCTCCCACTGGCCCCAAGACCTGGAACAGCCTCTTGCTGCCTCTTTGCCAAGAATCTTTGAAAACTCTTTCCTAGAGAAGTCTTTCCCTACAGACTGCCGATCCTTTCTAGGGAGTTTATTCAGGGATTCTTGTAATGAGAAGAGAATTTGGCTCACAGCCTATAGGAAACTTACTTGGTCAAGTGTAGTCTGAGAAACGGAGTAGTCTTCTATGTGGAGTCTCTTCTTGTTCTGAGACAAGACACTGAATATCCTGGCCAGGGAGGATGGCGAGGATGGGAGCTGGTACTGAAGCATGTTTCGATGCTTCTCCTTCAGAACGCTGCCTGGGAACGCAAGCCCGAAGAAGTCCTGCACAGGCGTCAGGTCGGGGTTTGCTCCCGCTATCCGCACGATGATGGTGTAGCCATCTCCAAACCTGAAAGCAGAGTGAGAAACACAGGAGGGTGGGCAAGCTGCTTTCCAAGAACAGGAGGCACTCAAAATACAGGGCCATCTCCTGAAGCCTGAAAAGCAACAAAACTGGGGGCCTGGCAGCAGAGTAGTAGAGGGGGGTTACAACAGCTGCAGAGGTATGAGTTGGAGCCTCACTCTGGACTTGGGTGACAGCAGCCTTCAGTCAATCCAGCTGTCAATGGGCACGTGGTTATTTAGGCTGGGGAGTCAAAGACAGCAGCTGGATGTGCCGCTGTCCACACCATTCCTTTGTGTGCCACTGGCTATAGAAAATGGTGTCCAGTGGGCTGTTCAGCTAAGGCTGGCCTTTGACTTGGAAAAGCAACAAGAGTAACACAGTAGGAGAAAGACCAATTCCTCACCCAATAGTTGAGAACACAACAGAATACAGGCTACTCCCCTTACAGTTCTGTGGCAGAAGCAAATTAAAGGCAGTCACCTGTTCTTCAGATGCTGGACGCTTCCCAGACACCTGAACCGCCCATTGACCATTATTGCCATTCGAGTACACAGGGCTTCACATTCTTCCATGCTGCAGGCAAACAAAACAACATTTAGCCCCGGACAAGGCAAACACTTACTGAGATCACCCATCTGTCTTTGCAGAAACATAGCAACTTAACTGAAAATGAACCTAGACCCCATCAAAGCAGACCAACATGAGTAGACACACTGCTATAATGAGCACTACGTGCCTGTGAGATGTCAGCACCACTGATCTGCCCTCCTTGATGACACTCAGAGCACAGTTCCAAAGGAAGCGTCGTGCTTTGGGATCCATTCCTGTGGTTGGCTCATCCTGCAGATGACATTTGATAAATCATGTTATGTAGTAGCCCATTAGTGATACACATTGTAATCCTGTAGGAAGTAACTGAGTGGAGAAGAAGAAAATGGCAGGGAAGCCTTTTCCTTTTCTTTTTAAAATTTAAAAGCGTGATACTTCCCTCTGTAATTGAAGTTAGGGGGAAAAATTTTTTAGATCTGCTCTATAAATGGTCCCAAACTGGGGAAAAAATGTTGTGAAGATTGTTGTCCTTCCTCCTCTCAGATTATGAAAATCTGAAATTTTACCAAATTTCGAAATATCACAGGACACTTAGCTACTGAAACCAGCTAAGGCAGAATGGGTAGCCCTTTTTCTTCATCTGTCATAGATCACGTACTGTATTCACTCCCCCTTGTCTGCTACCCCACCCCACTGCAACCCCTTCCCCCTCTCTTTACCGTCAGACTCTGCTGTTACTGAGCACATGGAAGTGAGGGGCAAATTTGAAAACACTGACCTTGACATAAACATACCTGTAGTAATTTGCATATACGCAATTACTAGTTATCCACAGACTTAGTTCTGATGCATTTTACCTTTTTTTTTAAACTGCTGCAAGTTTTAACACAGCTACTCCATAAACACACTTTTAAGCAACATTTTTTTTTTTACCTACTTATATACTTTTTTTTTTTAATTTGTATCCGAGGCCAAATTAGTCAAAGCTAATTCCAAATCCAACAGTCCAGAACCACAAGTGGCCCTACTACTGGCAAACGTCCTCCATTCACACCTGGGGCTTCAGATGTTTCCAAAACCTTTGGTGGGCATCCTGCTTGCAGGCCCAAGCCCTGGGGCTTGGGATTCAGATGCTCCTGAATTTTGCTTGCCCTTAGCCATAAGGCTCTTGGAGCAAGCAAGGGAGGAGGCTCCCATTTCCATAAACTGGGCTGAAAGCCACTGCACCTCAATGGGTACTGAACCACACCCAGAAAGCAGTTCTCCTGCAAAGCAATTCAGGAAAACTACTTTCTTGGATATAGATACATGGTATTTCCCCTGCCAGGTTAAGAAGCCGTTGCGCTTGATCTGAGCCTTATATACAGTATACGCTATGCTAGATATTAGTCCACCTGTGATGGGCCGGCGTCAGGGATGATGCTCAAGGGCAAC
>NW_017729024.1:55526041-55528422 GCF_001723915.1 Gavialis gangeticus | reverse complement strand
AAGATCTACAAGGTCCCTTCTGACCCGACTTCTTTGATTCTATGATACCTGTAAATTGGGCTTTTGCACACACAAGTGACTAGTGTTGCATCTGGATTGGTATTTTTTTGCCAAATGCCAGAACTACACTGACTTCAATGGGCACTGGATTGAAATCTTGCTGTTGTGAGTGAAAGGAAGGGGTAATACAAAAATGGTTGCACTCACCAGGAATACCACTGGAGGCCCTCCAATCAGGGCAATGGCTGTAGACAGCTTGCGCCGGTTCCCTCCACTGTAATTCCCAGCATATTTTTCTCCATATTTTACAAGACCAAGTTTACGAACTGCCCAGTCCCCGACCTGCAGGAAGAGAGGGCAGTGTGACCTGACGTGAGGACAGCAAGGACTCCTCAGCAGCAAAGGGATGCAATTTTCCTGACTCTGGTGGGTCCTGCCCTGCTGAGTCTATCAACTGGAAACACCACCTGTGCCAGTCAGTGCCAACTGCCAGCATTACAACTGTGGACTCTCAGACCAGGGTACTGGATCATGGGATATAGCACAGCTCATTCCCCACTGAAGGCAGGAGACATGCATAGCGTCCTTCCTCAGGAAAGGAGAAGAGCTATTTGCTCCTCTGACACCCAAAGGTACCAGTGTTGGCAGCACATCCAAGGCTGGGCACCATTGTGCAGGAAGCCAGTTATGCAGCACAGTCATTGCGTAACACGTGACACAAATTCACTTTGTGGCCCCAGTAGATAGCTTGAAAGGAAAACCACCCAATATTGCTCAGGGTCTTACACGTTGCCAATATCAAGTTGGGGCTTTCAAAAGACGGGGGAAGAACTTCAGCTGGGATGAAACAGCACAATGCATTTTACACCAGATTTGGCCCAAAGCCCCTAAGTGGCCTTGTCCAAAATGTTTATTACATGTGCCGGGTCCACATTTCACCCATCAGCTCAACCCAGGGCCATGCTTACCTTGCAAACTTCTTTCTCCGGAATGCCTCTTAAGAGTGCAAATAACTCCAGATGCTCTCTTCCTGTCAGCAGCTCGCTAATAGCATCAAACTGAGGGCAGTAGCCCATGTTCTGATGGACTTCCTGGATTTTAGACAGGATGCTGCAAGGCAAGACAATATCTTGTTAGCCTTTTGCACTCATCCATTGCCATTTCAGGTACAGGAGACAGGAAAGGAATGAGACAAATGAGAGATTTTTGAGGTGTATGACCCTAACTACTGAGGTGAATGTGTTGCTGAGACCTCAAAGCAATTTTGGACAAAGTGAATTCATTCTGACACATGACTTAAGTGTGATGGGAACCGTTTTCATATACACCCAAGTGATTTAGGAGTATAAGTCTTGTTTTCAAAAGGGGCACAATGCAGTGTTGAACATTTCAATGCATTTTAACAATGCAGTTTTGAACTGTGACTCACATTCAGCAAAGCACTCAAGGCACATGCTTAAAGCTAAGCAAAAAGGGTGTCAAAAGTTTTAACCCCAGTGTAAGGAGTGAGACTGCAGCACAGTTGGTGGAGACAAATATCAGGAATTTTCTTTGCATACAGAAGAGGGGAGTATCAAGACTTGCAGGGTCTTCCTCTAACCTGTTTCCCTTGAGAAAAGCTTCTCCCCCCGTCACATCCGTGTCTCCAGTTAGCATCTTGAAAGTTGATGACTTGCCAGCACCGTTCACTCCCAGGAGCCCAAAGCACTGGAAACATTAAAAGATTGGCTGAGCACAGGCAAATGGCAGGGTGTTGTGTGATCTGCAGGATCTTTATAAATGAGACTGATGCATGAGATGGGAAGAGGCCACCCTGGCTGGCTTCAGAGTCAGGGAGGAACAAATGTCTTTGTAGTTACAAATGCAAAGAATTGGATCTGAACTTCATGAGGCGGGATGAACCTGAATTCCTGCCACTGTAGAGTCACCCTCAGGTTAATGCTGAGGTAATGAAGTTACTTCCAAACACAAATCATTTGGAAAGGAGAAGTGAACAAACTCTACATTATCTACCTACTTTATGAACCTGTCATTGTGATATCTGGGGACTTGCGAAACCTTAGTGTTTCTATCCTAATACCCCACAGTGAGGTAGTAGGGTGCTGGTGCCTATCCTTGTTTTTACAAACACAGGGATTCAGGCACTTCCCCAAGGTCACATGTGGGGAGCCTGTGGCTAAGCTTCAAACTGCCTTAACCCTAGGGCTATCTTCCCTCTTCATTAACAACTAACCTCAATGGCTGTGTAGACAAAACAGGGGGCATTGGTGCATGACACTTTAGAACGGGTTAAATACTTTTGCACTGCTTTAATGGTGTTGGTATTTGCACGTGTCAGTGGGCTACTGTGCAGTAATTCCAGCCGCTGTAGTAAATTCAGC
>NW_017729024.1:55512199-55521041 GCF_001723915.1 Gavialis gangeticus | reverse complement strand
TGCATGACACTTTAGAACGGGTTAAATACTTTTGCACTGCTTTAATGGTGTTGGTATTTGCACGTGTCAGTGGGCTACTGTGCAGTAATTCCAGCCGCTGTAGTAAATTCAGCAGCGTAATGCACCTTAAATGACTTGGGGTGCAGCAAACTAAAACTCCTCCAAGGAGTTTGCTGCCCTACAGCTGTGGAGCAAAGCACTGGGCTCTGTGCAGCTCAGGAGCTCTGCAGGAAGCCCGTGCAGGCAGCCTGGCAGTAGCCCAGGAAGGCAGGCTCCGCCCAAGAAAAAAAAAAGCAGTCAGCTTGATCCTTTTTTTTTTGCCCTGGAGCCTGCCTGCCTGAGCTGCATGGGGGCCTGGCGCTTCCCTCCATGGATGCAGTGCCCCCCAGGACTGCCTGAGGCAGGTGCCTGTGGGTGGGTGCTGCCTGGGGCAGGGGGCTGCTGCTGCTGCGGAGGGAAGCATCAGCTCCCACCGCAGCCCAGGGACTGCTCCACCCGCCGGCAGCTTGCCCTCCCCTCCCCACCACTAGAGAGGCAGGTAAGTTCAGGTGTGTACACAACACAGGGGTTTAAAGGGCCCTAAATTGAAACGGTGTTTTAAAAAATGCACTACTTCAATTTAGGGCCCCCGTTTCATCTACCCCAAAGATGTCAATGCCTAATTCTACTTAGGGCCTTCAAGCGCTCTGGAACCATTCAGCAAAGCCAAATGCACTGATACATGTGATCAATTGGCAGTTACCTCTCCAGGGGGGATGCCAACACAGATCCTGTCCACTGCTGGTTTTCGCTTCATTCTATAAATCTGAAACCAGAAAAAGTGAATGAGGACAAGGTAGGTGAGAGGGGAGAGAGGGGAAGTCTGAGCCAGAACTGCTTCCCAAGGTTCAAGTCCTGGCCCCCTGTAGTGGCAAAACTCCCAAAACGCTCCAGAATGAGCAAGTAAGGGCACTTTTTATTACAGGATCAAGCTGTACTAGCTAGACTTATGGGAGTCACTAGTTAACTGGGTAGCATTGGACAATGAAGGGAGCTTGGCTTTGAAGTCTGCAGCCAGGTAGGCTGAGGCTAGTTCTCAGCTGAAAGGCACTGGCCTTGCTCCATGGACTTCCATGGTGCTACCAGCTGAAAGCCTGACCCACTGTGCCCGATTCAAGCCTAAATAATGAATTCCTCAGATAGCACCACGGGCATGTAAGACACATGCCAAAAATATCTGTGGTTCCAAGTATAAACAAAATGCTGGGATCCAGTGCCCTCTAACTGATGGCACAGAGCAGCATTTTTTTTGTGTCTGCAAGTGATATAAGTTTGGGGCTTGATTCAAAGCCTATGGAAAGCAGTCGGAGTCTTTCTACTGATCAAGCCCTCAGTGAACTGTGCTGTTCTGGGAGATTCATAAATGTTTGGGTTGGAGAGAACCTCAGTAGATCATCAAGTCCGACCCCTGCCCTGGGCAGGGAAGAGTGCTGGGGTCAGACGACCCCAGGCAGGTGTATGTCCAGCCTCTTCTTAAAGACCCCCAAGGTAGGGGAGAGCACCACCTCCCTTGGAAGCCCATTCCAGATTCTGCAACCCTTACCGTAAAGAAGTTCTTCCTGATGTGTAACCTAAATCTGTTCTCCAACAGTTTGTGGCCATTGTTCCTAGTTACTCCAAGGGATGCCCTGGTAAACAGAGCATCTCCTGTTCCTTACTGCCCTCCCCACCCTGCCCCGATGAATTTGTAGGCAGCTACAAGATCACCTATCAGCCTTCTCTTGCAGAGGCTAAAGAGATCCAGGTCCCTCAATCTCTCCTTGTAGGGCTTTGCCTGCAGGCCCCATACCATACGAGTGGCCCTCCTCTGAACCCTCTTGACGTTGTCCACATCCCTCTTGAAGTACAGTGCCCAAAACTGGACTGTCCCCCACCAGTATCACTAGAATGGGCAGCCCCTCTCTCACCTTGGTCAGCTCCTTGATTTCGAGGATGTCACTCTGTCCTCCACCACTAATTATCCTCTGCCTCTCCCTGGTCACATCCTCATCCTCATCGTTCAGAGGGGGAAGCTTGGCTTCAACCGGCCTTTGGGAAGAAAGAAATAAGCGGAGAGGCCTACAAATTTAATGCACTAAATATGAAAGACACAGTACTAGTCCGCATCCATATCTGGGAAGCCCCTGAATGTCTGAAGTTTACCAGGATACAATACACTCCTATGCTGACAGCTAAAACAAAGACCACATCCCTCCTCCATCCCCTGTAGGACTTCAGAGCAGGGCTTAAATGCACAGGCTTCACGCTGACTGTTGGTGCACACACCTGAATTTCACCTATGGCCAATGCACCTAGGATGCTTTATGCTTAATTCAGAGATTCTTTAAGCATTTCACTGTTAGATTTAGGCACTGCATAATACTTGACAGAATATACTCCTGTGTTATACAGTTACTGCTCCATTCAGAGCCTACTCCAGACAAATTTGATTTCACACACGCTGTTCCCATTCAAAGTATTACAAACAAGGACAAACTTCCTGTCCCCGAACTACTGCTTCAGACAATTTCATTACACTTGGGTGACTGGTTCTTCTGACTGAAATCTGCAGGGCAAAACAGCACTCGGTTCATCTAGTGGAAATGTTTGCTTGTGGTATGTAGGGAGATTGACTCTGAGTTTCAAAACTGCACCAGCAGTGCAAGTTTTGGGCCTAACTCACTGCACTTTGGAGATGATGGAACAGCTGCTTCCAGGGCTCGTCTGCACAAGCATTTTTTCCTGTGGGTATCTACAACTGGTTGCAGGAACACTACTGTTAGTGGGAAGTCACTAAGGATGATCTGATGCTCCTGGCTGGATCTTCTGCAGCATGGCTCTGACTGCCTCACCCCATCTGTTAGTGGTGCCCCCAAAGCCACTTCCTCATACCAGACTCCAGAGCAGACCTTAGGCTTCCTTTCCCCACCAGCCCCCAAAGCCAAAGCAGTGCAGGATCAAGTCCTACCTTGGCTTGATGAAGAACCTGTACTGTATGAGCACAGTGATGAGGAAGAAGACCACACCTTCCACAGCCATGGCAAAGAGGTTGCGTCCCACCAGATCCCAGGACAGAGGGGACACAAAGCGATTTTCACCTGTTGAGATTACCAAAGTGCAGAGTCAGCTTTGCAGACACCGAGGCAATAAGGTCACAGGCTGACCCAGGTTTGGTCTGCACATCCATTGTAATTTCAGTGATGCCCGAAGATCTCTACTGTGCTTGGCATTGCACATACACAGAAGAGACAGCCACTGCCCTGAACACCTTGTGGCCAAATAGACCAGACCAGCAAGTGAACTATATCTCCAGACCCCACAGTCAGTGCTTTTGCCCAAAGGCTATCTTCCTTCTCAACCCTTTTTTTTTTAACTCCCTATTTTAAAAACATAAAAACAGCTCACACCTTTGTAATTCAAGTTTTTACATACCAGAGAGCTGTTCCTCTCTGGCTCTGGTAGTGAACCAGGGGGGCTACCAGCAGGTTGTGGACAGCTCAGATCAGATCTCTGTGACTGCCTGAGGCTGGCACCAATCCTATTAGGTCCTGTGAGCTGAGCCCTCAATAACCAGTGATTTTAGTGGAAGTGGAGGGTGCTCACTTGAATCAAAACCAGGCCCCTGATAGTTTGTCAGGGGATCCCATGAGGATTGGGTGGGAAGGGCGTTATCACTTACCAAACCTTTCTAAAGCATCTGCCATGGCCTGGTTTTTCACCATGTCAATGAGGCCCCGACCCAGACAGAAGTGGGGGAAGATGAGGAAGACAGACTTGAGGATGTCATTGATGTTGTTCAGCTTCTAATGGAGCAAGAATCAAGCACAAATCAACCTTCTTGGAAGCTTATTGAGGGCTGAGAACAAAGAACAGATCCTCACTAGACCCCACCTGAACCCACTGCTGGCCTCATTCCCAGGCATCCCTTCCATTCCTGGACCAAGTGTTAGCTCCTGGGAATTAGCCGCTAATAGCAATGTAGAACCAAGGGAAAGACACTGCCTTAAAGCTGGGATTGCCAGCTACATAGCCCAGGGGTAGTGGGGGAGAGGACGGGGGGGAGGAGAGGACACAACGTACATTATTGGTGAAAAGCTCGAGTACAAAAGTGGCCACACTGCCATTGATGCCAATGAAAAGGTTCACGCTGGTCAGCACTACGTAGGCAGTGCTGGGGATCTTGAACACGAAGGAGGCAGGGTACATCAGTGGTGTGATGGACCACCTGGTGAGCAAAAGGAGTCGACATAAGACAAGCTCATTCACAGCAGCCAGCATGCTGGACCTCAGGAATGGCTCTGAGAGGAGCAGCCTTACCCATAGAGGAAGAGCAGAAGGGCCAGCACGGGCAGGTTGGAAGAGGAGACATAGGACTTCTGCTGGAAGCAGATGAAGATGATGATGACCAGTGTGGCAGGAACCACATAGTTGCACTGGAAGGAGAAAGAAATGGCTCTGTTGGGAGTTGCAAATGAAAACCAAAGGCACCTTAGCACTGTGAACAGTGGGTAAAAGGGAGATTACGGGAAAACAGGACGGAAAATTAAATATTTGCTCCAAAAATACAGCAGTGCCTTATAAATGCTGATTAGAGGGCTTCTTAGCAGCTTCACATCTTGCTTAGTTCAGCAAACCTATACTAAGGTAGATCACACTTCCATGGAACGGGAAATAAGTCAGCGATTATTTTCACCATAATTTCTATGGAACAGTGTCTGCAGGCCCCAGCTGACATGGGGGTCTCCATGGGGGGAGAAACATAGTAAGGGGTGAGATAAGGCATTACACGCATCAGACTCTGGTCTGAAGGGCGAGTTCATGGATGCCATCTTACCATGTCCCAGACAAAGTTTGCCAGCCAGTAGATCAATGGCTTCACCCCACTGATGAACTGCAGGTGCTTGGCTTTGCTGACACGCTCCTGGATCAGGAAAACTACAAAGCTGGCAGGGACAAAGGACATGGCGAAGATCACGCAGATGGAGACTAAAACATCCACTGATGTGGTCATCCTGGGTAGAGAGAAGTCAACAAGCCCTAATAAATCACTATCTTATCCTGATCCCACCAGAAAGGAGCTCCCTTGCTCTGCACTGTGACCCAGTTCTGCTAGCCTACTTACTCTATGTGCATAGGGGGGAGGAAGGGAGAGCAGTCAGCCTGTCAGGTTAAGACCTCTCATGGGCATGTTCACTTTTAAGCCCCATAGAAACGAGAGATTTTTAGCACATGTCTGTGTGGTCAGGGCTCTCCAGAGTCTGCAGGAACCACAGGTTTGGGGAATGGGAAACCCCTGAACTGAATGGCAAAGAGACTGGGTCTTACTGCTTGGTCTGAAAAGCTACCAAGACTGAGAGGCCTGGGGTGTGGGGGAGGGGGTAACTTAGAGAGACTCGCAGGAACAGAGCAGCAAGGTGTCCCAGCAGAAGGTTCCTTTTAACAGCTGAGGAAGAAGGAAACTGGCTGAAGCGCAGAGAGGGGAGGAATCCTAGAGGTTTCTGACCTAAGCCCTGAGAACACTCAAGCATGTGGAGGCAGCAGTGGAGAGAGGCAGTGCTGTCCTGTCTTGCTCTGTGTAGTTCTCCATTCACTCAAATGGAAACCAAATGGTTTTTAGAGCCCTGACAAAGCCTGTGTGTCTGGATCTCATCTCCCTCAAGAGGGGGACTATATGGCCCGGGGCATCTACCTCCGAGCTTAAGGAAGAAGTGTTTATGCTACTGAGGTGTCCGCACTGGGGGCCTAGGATAGCTGGGCTGAGACATCCCATGAAGAGGTAACAGCCAGCCTGAGTATAGGGGAGTTAAAGAAAAAGCCAGTGTGCAGATTGCTCAGAAAGGGCTGACCCTGACACCCAGTTAATGGAAGTCTAAGAACACATGGACCCCTTGTGGTGGATGGCAAATACAGCAGCCTGGCGAGTACCCAGCAGGGGATGATCTAGCAGAGAGTGACCCTCCCATTCTCCCCATCACCACTGCATCAGGACGTACAGTGCCACTTCAGAGAGCTGCTGCTTTGTGAGGTTCAGTGGGTGGTTGTAGGCGGTGATGCCGTAAGCGTTGGGGTTCTTGCCCCTCCGGAGGTTGGCCCTAAGGATGGCATTGTTGATCACATTCAGGAAGGAGCCGATGGCATGCCAGCCCTTGTTGTTGAACCACACCTGCAAAACCAACATTCCAGTTTCTGCGGGGCTGCCCCAACAGACCCAGCAGAGGGCCAGAAAACAGAGCAGCTCTTCCCAATTTTTCTCAAGATCCTGTCCACCTTCTTAGAGACACAATATACAGTTTGGTCATGGGAACGCTCATGCCAGCCAATCGGCTCAGTGAGGGTGATATCCCCTCCATCCACAAGAGAAGCCTAGGATTCTTGAGAGATCTTAGTCATGGGAAAATGGTATTACAGCGCCATAGGAATCTAAAGGATTATGTATGCTAAGGCAATATGTTTCCCAATACCCGTGTGCAGCAGTCACAGCTTACTCATTTCCAAGGCCATGACTTGACAAATACTGATGTCAGCAGATGCAGTTTCAGGAATTTCAATGCATTTGGGACTGAGCTCCATGAGCCCCCTCTATCCCCCAGCTTTCCACACAAAAAGCTGTGCTGTTTTCTCTGTCTTTGTAAGCAATTTGGGCAGAAGGCTCTGCTCTGAGCACACATGGGGCAGAAATCATGAGACACCGCTACTTAGGAGCTGAACTTTGGTTAAAACACAAGGTTACCTGAGCCTGGGCTCAGTGTGCTAGGCACAAGAGGCAAGAGTTTACCTTGACATTGTTTTTTGTGTCCAGTCCTTTCATGAAGCTTGCCAAGCTATTCAGAAACCGATCTCCAGATCCCCCCTGTGAACAGCAGAAGATTCACTTCAGTCATTGCAGCACAATGCAACAAGCACCTTATTTGTACAGCTTCCTTTTTGGCTTGGTCACAGATTCCCCATGTAACTTTAGGTGAGTCACTTAAGGCCAACATTCCCTCTGAATTCACAATGCACAGCACTCCAAAGTGGGAAGAGAGCACAGGGAGCCCAAGAGAATGCCAGCACTGGCTTAGGTTTTAGCAATTATTAGCTAAGAATGGAGCACAATTTTGGGGAACACTAGCTCAAACATGGTGGCTCAGAGGTTATTAGGGAGCTGGTTGCAGTTCTCTGATTCTCCAAGGTCATCTTCTCCGTGGTGTATGTCAGAGCAGTTTAAAAGCTGCTCTAACCTATGCTGGGTGGCAACTGCTCTGGACTGGGCACAGAGGTGCTTTATGCTGGATCCAGGGAAGTCTCAGCTGGCCAGACCCTGCTGCGTACCATACCCATATGGGAGGCTCCTGCAGGAAGGGACTAGAGTGAGTGTGAGAATCTAGCAGAATAGAGGATTTTTCCAGTTCTCTCTTGTGGCTCATGGGGCACTTCAGGTGCCCTTGCTCACATACATACATGCTGAGCTGGGGTCACTGATGGTAAAAGCTGACTTTCCTAAGGCTCTCATGCTGAGTCCCCTTTGCAACCAGTGGGAGTTTACTTGAGTGAAAACACAGTATTACCAAAGGGCCATGTCCACTTCAGGTCATCTTCATGACACTTTGTCCTCAAGATTAGCAGGCATCCAGAGACCTTAGCACCTCAGTGGCTGTTCCCAGACAAAGCAGTAGATTCCTATGCCCTTTGATGTACTTATACTGGCTCAGTACCACCCACACTAGTCCAGGTGCAGGGACTCTCTCTCAGACAGCAGGAGCTGAAGTTTTTAAACCTAAGGGCTTGCTTCCTGTAGACATCTCACCCAGGGGTGCCACTGTCACACTGCCACAGCCTCAGGGCTGCAGGGACACCACTGCTCACCTTGGCAAGCTCCAAGATCTTCTTCACCTGCCTGATGGCATCGTTGACTTCATGGCTTGGAGGAAGCACAAGGGAGCTACTGGCACCCAGAGAAAATCCTCCATACCTGAAGGAAGAAAGGGGCAGTCAAGCACAGACTGGTCAGATACACCCTCCAGAAAAGGCTTCTTGTCTAGGAGCCTAGGAACAGTACCTAGGCTAGGGGCCTTTGCTAGTCTGATACTGCTAACAGGGATTGCTCATACCAGCAGGCACTAGATAGTAATCACATACAGGATTGAGCCCTTGGGGCTCTGCGGGCACCCATGTACCCCCAACAGCTGGGGAAAGGGCCAGTCAATATCATGGCTAGTTCCAGCAAGAGGCTAAAAACTGAATCTGTTGCTGACATATTTCTAGCAAGCTTAGTGTGGAGCACAACTTCATTTTTCAAAAGAAGAATTATATTTATAGGGAATAGTGTGAGAGTGTGAGAGGGAGAGGGAGAGTTTACCAGTAATAAGAAACCCCAAGCGGCATAATGGAGGGGTGGCAACTCACCTGAATTCATTCACCCAAATCTTATTCTTCAAGCTATGGAGATAAAGAGAAGATGTTATTGATAAAATGGGCTACCAGTTGGACTCAGCCTGAGGCCAAAGGCACTGGGACCATTCACTACTGCAGGGCAGATTCATTCTGGTTTAACTTCAGGGACATTAGGTGCATTACACTAGAGCAGAGTTTGCCAACCAGTATACCATGGCACATTCATGTGCCATCAGGCATGTGTCAGTGTGCCACAGCATTTGGGGCTGGAGCCACCCCCCCCACCATACCGCAACCAGCCAGACAGGGAGCATGGCTCCAGCCAGTGATTCAAGTGCTGTGCCACCAGCTCCCCGCCACTCTGCATTTGGCCACGTGCCACCCCTAACCCCCACCCCCCTCCACGTTTGGCTGCTCCCCCCCGTCGGTGTTTGGCTGGTATGCTGTGGGT
>NW_017729024.1:55502185-55507199 GCF_001723915.1 Gavialis gangeticus | reverse complement strand
GACAACTGCTAATCTTATTCTATGGAAAGGAGGACATCAGATTTATTTCATAACCCAAAGGGAGCCCCCTACAGCTTACAGAGTTTTCCTTCCTTTAGCTGTACGATCCAGTATATAAGGATAGTATTGCTGTGGGTGGGAGAGGCTATGTAAGTGTGCCATGTAGAGAAAAAGGTTGGGAAACGCTGCACTAGAGAGCAGTTTACCCTGCTGCTTTTTAATGCCTATAAGGCCCACTCTTATTCCCTCTGAACTGCCACTGACTTTGCTGGCAGCAGGATCAAGTCTGGGGCACCAAGCAAAAGTGGGTGTCAGGGTCCAATCTGGTGGCAACCCAAGCCAAATTTCTGGGTTGGCCAGTAACATTCATGTTACTGCCAGTGTATCACAAGGACATGGGAAAACCAGGGACTGCTTAAAAAGTGGAAGCGGACACGGCAGCTTTAGACTGGACTTTTCAAGCATCTCTGCTTCATTTCTAGGAAAAACCCATGATGGCTGGTTGACCCCATGGTAGAAATAATTCCTGCTGGCTCCAAGAGGCTCATGGGAGCCACAGCCATACAGAAAGCAATGAATGCTCAGTCACCTGGTCTGAATATAGGGCTGGGGCCAAAGCCCATTGAAGCCAATGGAAAGGCTCTCACTGAGCATGGTACACTTTGGGTCAGGCCCATGAAGAGGATGTGACAGAAGCAGCATGTCACACCCTGGTGTGTTCTGAATGGGTGTAAATAAGTCCTAGCGTGCAACAGCGAGTCTGTACTGGAGTACAGCACAGACTTCTGGGCCAGGAGAAAGAATGGATTACACTCCTTAAGACTCCCCTGGACTCGCATCTCAAATTGGCCCACAGTTTTAAGTCTTTTCATGGGTGACATTCATCCCTGCGGAAGTGTAATGTTGCAAGAGGACTTTGTCTGAGGCTTTGCACAGGGGCAAAGTGCATCCTATAACAGTTAGCAGCAAGCAATAAGGGGAAATGTATGTAGTAGGCACCTTTTCCCAATGATTTGTGCGTACGTCTTCACCAGATAGTCCGATATGTTCCGGCCTGTCAGGTTCTGTAGGATGTCAGCAGTGTTTTGCTCCCTCTGGGGTCACAGGCAGGGGAACAAAAGGACACTGAGTTGGGTGTGCTTTGTTCACATCCCACCCAGAAGCCAGTGTCAACCCCTCAGTTCCCCCCCCAACCCCAGCCCATGGGCCCCAGTAAACTGGAGAACAGTCAAGTCCCCTCTTACCTGTGGAGGAGGGAGTCCCCCTGCACCGGGAGGGCACACAGGCAACATCTTCTTGATTTTCTCATTGCTGCACTCACAGGATGGGGAGGGATTCTCCATGCTCCAGTTGCCATTCAGAAGAATGTCCCTGACTGCATCAGGGACTGAAGCTGTGGTCCACTCCTTCTGCCCAACGATGCAAGGAGTGTCTCTGAGCCACGACAGAGCCAAAGCAAAAATGCCATATAAGACTGGCTTTTTAGAAAGTTTTAGGCAATAAAGACAATGAGTGATGGCTGGGACTTGCTCAAGTGCTCAGCCTTGGGTTCACAAAGTCTCCACTGAAATCAACACCCAAATTCCACCCACTGAGCTCTGTTCTCATCTAAATCAAAAGAAAGCTCTTCGTAGAAGCAGGCCAGCCTTGAGCATGTTGGATAATCACACCCTAAGCTACAGCACCTTTCTGGGGAACTCAGGGCTTTAATTCAGCTTCACAGTTCTCACAAAACCTGGTACCACAAAGGCATGGGTTCAAGTGTACCCACAGTGCCAGCTCTGTCTTTGAGGTGACATGCAGTCTTGGGGAGCACAGTGGGCATGGGGATTGCTCACCCTTGCATCTGCTGTGGCCTGGGTTTTACTTACAGAATGGATTGTCCTTGCATGCAGCGAGTTCCAAAGCCAGGCTCATTGATAAGAGCATCCAAAAGCTTCTGCATGCCTGCATCCTCTGGGGCATCGTTACTAGAGGGGAGTCAGAGAGAAAACATCAGGACCCTGGGATGGTGCACACAAAGCCAACCCAACAGCAAGGCAAGGCAAAGACACAGGGAAAAGGTCAGGGGAAAGAAATGAGGGAAGTTTTCTCTGGAGAATGTTCAGGCACACGTGTATACACATCACACACACATACACACACTCTCCCTCTTATTTCTGATTGTTATTTATCTACTTCCAGACTTACCTAAAACCTTGAGGGAAAATTTTCTAAGGCACAGATTGAACATGCCTGCCCAACTCCCATTGAAAGTCTATGGGAATTAGGTGTCTAACTGCCTTTTGAAATAGGCCTTTGAAAATCTCCTCTCCAGTGGGAAGCTCAAAGCACCAACATGCAATCAGTGTCTGACTGCTACCAAACATGACTGTCTCAGTGCGGCTGGCAACAGAATAAATCATCCAAGGGCACCTCCACATGCCTGTACCCACCCTACTGCTCTCTGCACAAAGGTAAAGGTGAGCTGGCAGCTACACAATTAGCTGAGCAGTTCCTAATCCTTGAGAGAGCTCTGTGAAGCCCCATGCAGTCAAACACATGGGGTAGGAAGAGGCAGAGTAGGAGTGAGAAGCTGCTGCTGCAGGACTTGTCTTCCTCCCCAGGAATATGCCCTGCAAACATCATCCCCAGCTGCTGGGAACAACAGCTCTTCCACCCATGGATGTGCAAGTTACCCACACATACATGAGCCCACAAACTCCATGGAGTAACTGTGGCCACTGCTCTCATGGAAAGCAACTCAGCAAAAACTTTTGCTTCCTTTTCATGTGATGTAGCAGCAGAGTGCACTAAGTTCTATGGAGGGAAAAGCATTATTATAGACCCCCTCCTCTTTTTAAAGCAACATAAAGGTCAGTAGTGTCTTTCAGTTACACTGTTTGGTGAAAAAGGAGATCAGAATTTGCAGGCACACCCCAGCTGCCTGGACCCCTGTATCATGCAAAAGGTACCTGATAAAGGTGTACTGCTCATCATACATCCATGGCTGCAGCTCCAGGCTGGGGTATTTGCCAAAGGGAGGGACAATCAGGCTGAACATGAGGGCAATGCACACAAAGACAGCTGGCAACACAATCTGCAATCACAATGGAAGAGGGACAGTTGCCCTGAAAGGGGTGTTTACAGACTCAAAACAAACAATGCCTTGAACTACAGCTGGCCAGGAATATTTCAATGAAATTTTCAGCCAGGAAGATCTCTCAGAACCATGAATCCCCAAGGTCAGAGCATGGGAGACCCAGGTTCAAACTCCTGCTCTCTGTAAGGATCCTGAACCTGTCTCCCCCACATCCTACACCTGAGTACAAAAGTACTGGCTATTCTCTGATGGGTCTGTCTGAATCTCACTTTTCCACAAAAACATTCCAGAGGGTCTCAATCCTGTTCTGATACAGAAAAAAAACACATTTTGGACCCTCGATGTTTTTGCCCGACAGAGGACCCCTTTGAGGACAAGCCTGGGTTTACGTCAGGCCATGGCAGCCCCTGGGAGGGACCAAGATAACCAGATCACCTTCCAGAAAACTCCAAAAGAGCCACCAGGTCTCACCTGGGCGAAGAAGCCCTTCCGGCTGCGCTTGGCGATGAGCAGCCTCTTCCACAGCAGAGCAACAAACTGTTGCTGGGTGAGCTTCCAGCCTTTCATCTGGTAGGAGCCTTTGCCATCCATCCCACTGAGCAGGTCTGTCTCTCTGGATTCTGCCAACAACAATCACCAGATTTCCACGTGAACAGAACAATAACTTCTCAGTCATGGGCTGCTTCCTCTTGGGAAGGGAGTGTGTGTGTGCCTGGGGAGGAAATGGGGGCAGGGGAGAAGGTAGAAAAGCTGCACACAGCCTTAGCTCTCTATCTCCTGGCTCAGAGCAGGGTCAGGCCACCCAGCACTTAAAATGCTGTTGCCCACAAGAACCTTGCACTCCTGCCAGCAGCTATGAACTAGAAGTGACAACAGCACAGTCTTCTAGTAATGAGGGAAGCAAATCTCAGAGCCTATGCCCGCTGATGACACATGCCCTGGTCTCTAACCCAACTTCAAATCTCAGGACTTTTTGTAAAAGTACCCCAGCAAATAGGGACTGGCACAAAGGTACAGAATAAGGGGAAAGGTGTCAAAGAGGATATGCATTTATCTATATTTATTTTCTCTGTGAGGCAGGAATCAACACACACTGAGGCTGAGGCTCTGGAAACCACCAATGGGACTAATGCCACATGGACATCAATCCCTAATGCATCTGATGGTACAGCTTGTGAAGCTGAGATTTCTGAAGCTATCTACTCATTAAGACCTCCCACATGAAGAGGTGGCCCTGAGCCAAGACATTAGTCCTGAACACCTGCAAACACTACAGAAAAACATAGTTCTGGAGCTCAGCTTTTCAGCCTAGTGCCACCCTGAATTATAAGGCATCAAGTAGCAGACATGGTGATCTATTTATTCTGAGAATGGGAATATAAACCTGGCCTTGGTGAAGGGCATTTTGAATTTCAAAGGGCAGGTAAATACTGATACAAGAGTAGGAAAATTTAACAGCTGAGTTACAGCGTGCTTTAGGAACAAAGTTATTGTGTTGATGTCACATCTCCATATTCAAGATGTCACTGTGGATACTATATCAGTATAATGAGCTGGGCCAGTGCCCAATGAAAACAATGGTAAAAGCTGCCTGTTGACTTAGTGGGCTTTGGGTCAGGCCCCACAACTCCCATTCTGGCAAACTGCCTCCTGTTCGTGCATTAGATTCTTCAGGGCCTTACCACCCACCTCACTGCCCCCGACCACCTTCCAGGCTCTGAGTGCCTCACGTTTAGCTGACCCCCTTCTTGGAGCAGACCCGTTAGCCTGGGGGTAGGGCTGCCACCACCCAGGGTCTGAAGTGATCCTGGCTCTGTGCCCCCTGGGAAACACAGGCCTAGTAGCCCTTGGGGGTACTCGACTCACTTCAAGAACCTGGTGTGCTTCCCTCAGTCTGAAGCACAAATAGTGGTCTCCCTTAGTCAGCCGAAC
>NW_017729024.1:55496959-55497185 GCF_001723915.1 Gavialis gangeticus | reverse complement strand
TAGTGGTCTCCCTTAGTCAGCCGAACCAAGGGGACCCCAAGGCATAATCTAGATCCACTCCCAGTAAGTCTCCCACACAAAGTACAAAGAAGAACTGTATTGGTAACACGGAGTAGGTTTGGAATAGGGTACAGGATTGGGCAATATCAGAAAAATTGCATAAAGCAAACAGGGTGGCTGGGTAGCCTTTGATCACGCATTTGAGTTACTGCAAGCTATATATCTA
>NW_017729024.1:55491802-55496948 GCF_001723915.1 Gavialis gangeticus | reverse complement strand
TATGCCTTGGGGTCCCCTTGGTTCGGCTGACTAAGGGAGGCCACTTTTTGTACTTCAGACTGAGGGAAGCACACCAAGTTCTTGAACTGAGTCAAGTACCCTCAAGGGCTACTAGGTCTGTGTTTCCCAGGGGGCACAGACCCAAGATCACTCCAGACCCTGGGTGGTGGTGGCCCTACCCCCAGGCTAGAGGGTGTGCTCCAGGAAGGGGGTCGGCTAGATGTGAGGCACCCCCAGGGAGGCACTTGGAGCCTGGAAGGTGGTCGGGCGCAGTGAGGTGGGTGTCTCCGCGCAGGAGCACCCCCTACTGGCTCGCCACACTGGAGCCCAGCTTTTCAGCCTAGTGACACCCTGAATTATAAGGCATCAAGTAGCAGACATGATGATCTATTTATTCTGAGAATGGGAATATAAACCTGGCCTTGGTGAAGGGCATTTTGAATTTCAAAGGGTGGGTAAATACTGACACAAGAGTAGGAAAATTTAACAGCTGAGTTACAGCGTGCTTTAGGAACAAAGTTATTGTGTTGATGTCACATTTCCATATTCAAGATGTCACTGTGGATACTGTATCAGTATAATGAACTGGGCCAGTGCCCAATGAAAACAATGGTAAAAGCTTCCTATTGACCTAGTGGGGTTTGGGTCAGGCCACATAACTCCCATTCTGGCAAACTGCCTCATGTTTGTGCATTAGATTCTTCAGGGCCTTACTGTGCACCACAGATCAAGTCAGGATACATAATTCTGATTGCCTGACTGACTTTGTTCCGCTCTCCTTGGCCATGACCCATGAAGGAAAATAGGGATTTAAAAATATCCTGCCCAAGGACACAACAGCCAAGGTTTCAGTCCATCAGGGATTTTAACACAGTATAGAAACTAGTAGCACATTCACTGGAAGGAATTTTGAAAATATATTCTTCTTCTGTAGACCTACAACCTAATGCGTATGAAATTGATGAATTCCTTTGTGTGATGCTGCTTGGCTTTTTCAATTTCTTCCTAACATCCAGGTTCTCTTGCATTGCCATTTGCCAAACAACACAGACAGTGAACAGTTTTTTCTAGAATTACTGTTTTTCAATGACAGAAGAATAACTGGGCAGAGAGAGAGACACCTGCGCTTATTAAGACCTGGGTCCTTCCAACTCTACCTGGGTCTATGTCTGAATCATTGGGGTCAAAAGCATCGTCTTCTGTGAAAGGACGAAGGCAGCTCTGTCTGTCTCCAAAGACCCGCCTATTCCTTCTTGCAGGTAATGTACCATCTAAAAGGTAACAGTATGTATTAGTTGTCTTACTCTATTGAATAAAGACAGCAAACCAGCTTAGGTCTCAATGAGATGTAGACACTGGGAACAGAAGTGTTGACAGCTCTTACATGTCAGCAACAACATTTATTTTATGCATGGACCTAAACAGAGGCCAACAGACTCCAAAGATTACAGAGTTGAATCTGTGGCTAAGTCGGAAATGGAACTCTCATGTTCGCTTATTTCCACTTCCTTGCTTTATTTAAATCACTAGACCCCCTTATTTGCCCAGTGACTGCATTCTTTTTAACAGGAATTCACCCCAACCAGGAATTCAGCCCTCCATCAGCTGTGTGCATTAGCAGATACATAAAAGTCCTGTGTCTAAAGCAGTACAGCTAGAGCTTGCATGACACCTGTGGCAATGTGGGCCTGAGACATCTGTGCTCACCTGATGTCTCTGCATCCACCCCACTGTCATCAGCCACTTTGAGAAAGATCTGAAAGGCAAAGAGAGGTTACAGTGGAAACCAGAAATGATACATGACAGCAGTTATGGGCTGGCAGAGATAATGTGGGAGATCCTAAGATTGCCAGGGCAGTGGGCAACATGCCAACATGGGAGAGAAGGGTCATGGTATTTGTTCCCTGGATGAGAGTGACTGGGGGAAATGGGGGGACTTCATGGGACACTGCTTTGCAGCCATGACTATAGTGCAATTAGTGACACCTGACCACTTACCAACAAAATGTGCCCCCTAGAATTCTGATCATGGAGTTTGGGGAGCTATTTTTTGCTAACAGCACATGTGCTCTCTTAATTCTCATGGATGATGGCATGCAACACCCATGTTCATGTACATTATGAACTTTTTTATTTCTAGCACTGTTAACCTGATAGAGCCACCATTAACTCTCAAGCACAATTAAGCAGAGTTAGTGCTGACTGTAATCTTCATCTCTTTGCAATGAAGAGGCAGGCATGAAATAATACCCTTAGGTCAGGGGTGGCCAATTATTTAGGCCCATGGGCCATACAGGGAGTGTTGAGGAGCTGTTGCAGGCTGGGCCAGCACCTGCCCCTCTGTGCAAAACCTCACCAAACCTCCCTACGTGGGATGGGGCTGTGGACAGAGGAGGAGCTGGTGTCAGTATGGGCAGGCTGCAACTTCAACAGAGGCAGCTCAGCTGGTCCCCCACCACCACCAATGCCACCTCTGGGCCATCCTTCTACCCCAAGGAGGGGCTGGAGCTGTTGCCAACCTTTGGCATCAGCTCCCCAGGTGCAAAGATGGCAGCAGCCAGGCACAAGCTGCTACTGGGCATTGGGAAAAAGTGGGACCTGGCTGTGGGTGTAGCTTTCTCTCCCTCACTGCTGCCGGAGCCCTTCTCACTGAGGCCGCCTGGAGCCTGAGCTGGGGCTGTCCTGCAGGTCCTTCCTGCTGCCAGGCACCAGGGACCTGGGGCAGCCTGGAAGCAGTGCTGGTGTCAGCAGTAGCAATGGGGAGGAGCCGCAAGGCATCCCTAGTGTGGGCTCTGGACAGCCACAGGAAGAAGGGTCCTGGCAACAGCAAGGAGGAGGTGGCATGCCCGCCGCCAGGTCCCGCTTCTTTCTGGCACCCAGCAGCAGCATCTATCAGGCTGCTGCCATCGTGGGCAGGGGGTGGATGGGGGTGCCTCTCTCTCTCTCCCTCTCTCCCTTTCCACCTGAACTGTCCTGCAGCTACAGCATGCCCTGATCCACAATGGCCTGGCCCCTCCTGTAGCTTACACCAGCTTGCACCCTGCACACCAGAAACAGAGCCAGATGGGGACCAGCACCATCTGTGGATGCTGCCGGCAGATTCCCACTGGAGACCAGGGCATCTGCCTGGGTCCACAGGTGATGCTGGATCTCACAACTTTGTGATTGCCTGCTCATGGGACAGATACAATCAATTGGTAGGTCAGATCCAGCCCACAGGCTGTATTTTGCCCACCCCGTATTAGGGGCTGTAGAACACATTCCTGAGTACAACTCAGAGCAGCTCCAAAGTATCAAGAAGTGCTTCATACAGTAATTTAAAAATATTCAAGATCAGCTCATGGGTGTAGGATGGGTACACCTCAACTGATTACAAAGGATTTATGTCCATATACACCTCCTGCAGATCCAGCTGTTAATTTCTAATGTCTGTCTCTCACGAGCACAAACCTAAATGGGGCAGGGGGAAATAAAACTATTTTCAGACTCCTGCAGATTATAAGCTCAGAGCCACACCAGTTCCAAGGTAGGCAGGCTGCTCAGGGAGATGGGATGACTTTGCCCAGGTCCCCGCAATCATTTGCTTTGCACTTTCTAAGAAGCTTTAGCTCACATACCTCCTCCAAAGTAGTTTCAGAGATGCCGTAACTTGAAATACCCAGGTCAGAGAGGCGGTCATCAATCTCATGGAACAGCTCTACAAAGGCTCCCTCTCTAGCAGCTTCATACGGCAAGACATAAGTAAGTTCATGGCCAATGTCCTCCACCAGCCTGGCCTCAGGAACGTGTTTCATAATGAGGTTGGAAATAGCAGACACATCTGGAGGAACCAAAGTACAAGAACGTGCCTGTGCTGTTATTGTGCACTACTGGTTAGTAAGGAATAAACAGGCTCAGGAACCTCCTTGGGATACATCCCCAGACGGTGCATATCACCATGATTCTGCTGCAGGATCAGATCCAATGGAGCAACAGACTTATACCACATTAGATCCCAGCCCAGCAGCTCTTTTGTAATTACAGCATTTTCGAGACTCTTGGAAACCAAACAACAGTAAAGGAGCCCTACATGCCACACTGTCCTAGCACAACAACAACCTCTACATTTAGACGTTTAGCTTGCTGGGATCCTTTGACCCCAGCTGACTTCCTGCCCCTTGGACAGGGGGCTGGACCCAATGATCTTACGAGCCCTTCCACCCCTAATGTCTATGAAATCTATGAAACCTCTGGGGAATACAAACAGGCTGACAAATGGCATCATCTTCCATGGCCATTAACTCCTGGGCCTGTCTGAACCCCAAATGGCTCATCAGGCAAAATATCCTGATATTTAGCATACTGTGTTCATAACGCTCTAAAAATATTAGCTGGTCAGTCCTTACAACTGCCTCCAAGAGGCTGGTAGGTCAGTGCTATGATCCCCATTTACAGACAGAAGGAACAAAGGCACCATGAGGTTGAGTTGCCCAATAGGTGGGTGAGAGAGGGTCATAGTGTAATCACTTGCAGTCCTTACCGATTGTCAGGGTGTCACTCTCATGGTCGCTGCCAAGCCCAGCATCAGAGCTGCTTTGGGACACGCTGTCATCCTGGTCCAAAAAGAAAAAGTGAAAAGTTATCTACAGCTGGATACCTAGGAAGCCAGCACTATACTGCACTCTCCTTACAACACCCTCTAGAGTGGAACAGCAAAAGAAAGGGTCTAGTATAGGGACTTTTACTATGGTTGGGTGCAGTAAACAGTTGAGATAAAACAGTAGGGCAACGACAGATGCTCGTATTTACTCTATTCAACACCAGAACCAAGTTTCTCAAAGCAGAAACATCCATCTCCATGCTGAAAACAATGATTTTAAGGACACCCTGCAAATGATGCAAGTTTAACCAGATCTAATCTGAAGGGCTGCATGATGTGGGGGGATGTGGGCACAATAGAGGGGAGCAACAGGCTACAGTTGGACCTAGACAGGTTACAAGGATGGGCAGAGGAGAACAGGATGGGGTTTAACACAGACAAGTGTAAGGTGATGCACCTGGGGAGGAACAATCGGCACCATACATACAGGCTGGGGAACTCCCCTCTTGTCAGCACGGAGGTGGAAAAGGATCTGGGAGTCATTATTGACTCCAAGATGAACATGAG
>NW_017729024.1:55476192-55486447 GCF_001723915.1 Gavialis gangeticus | reverse complement strand
AGGGCGGCTAGGGTCTGGAACCAGCTTCCATGTGAGGTGGTGCAGGCTCCCACCCTGGGGGTTTTTAAGAGGAGGTTGGATGTCCACCTTATTGGGGTCATTTGACCCCAGTGCTCTTCCTGCCATGGCAGGGGGTCGGACTAGATGATCTGCTCAGGTCCCTTCCGACCCTAGAAACTATGAAACTATGAAATAAGAAAAAATCTTCTGTGGCTGTGAGATGGGATTTCATTTCAGCCCACCTATTGTACTGTCTCTTAGTCAATGCTTTCTGGACAAGCTTAACGTTTGATACAAGAATGATGAGTGTGAATAGGGAAAGGGAGCAGATAGCAGCTATGAGAAGCTGTACCTTTTTCAGGTAAGACACAGTGCTGCTGCTGTTTCTACAGGAGCTCAGTGAAGAGTCCACATCCTTCTTGACCAGGGTGAGATAATAGCCTGTTCCCAGCTGGTTCTTTAGGAACAGAGAAGAGCCAACACAGCACAGTTTGCCATGAGAAATGATGGCAATGCGGTCTCCAAGGATGTCTGCTTCATCCATGTGGTGTGTGGAGAGAATGATTGTGCGGCCTAGAAATAAGGGAAAGGCAGGAAGATGTCAATAAATAGCAGCAAGTCAATGATATCACTGATCTCCTCATGCCCCTCATGTTGTTGAGTGAGAGCTGGATCCAGGCTAGATGGTGTCTGCATATGGTTAGGAGATACAGAAGAAAGTACCTGGCATCTGTTTGGTATGACTTTTCTCTTCTGTCCCATGTCCCAACACCCTGTTCATGCACTCATAGTGCTAGGATTGAAAAGGGAGCAGCTGCACTTGCTGCAGGTAATGGCACTGACTGCACTCACTGGTCTGCATTTGTGCCTTTATCTGAGACATGTGAGGTGCAACCTATAGCCAAACTCCTGACCTGCCAGATTCTACTCAGCTGGGGGACGAAAGGAGGCTTCAGGGTCAGGCAACCAAAAGGGACTGAAACCAATGATAGAGTCCACATGGCACATGAAGGTTTTTCTGTAATACAGACATTGAAGAGCAGGTTCTGATCTCAGCAACCCAAGTGAATCAGGAGTGAATTACTCCAGACTCATACCAGCATAAGGGGAGAATCAGGATCTGGCTTCAGGCACTTTTCCCTCCCTTAGAAGTGTAGCAGGACATGGCTCATTCTTTGGCCCTTTGATACAGTTCCACCCTCTAAAGAGCAAGGGCTCAACAGGCAGCATGGACATTGACCAGGGCACGCTGGCCTAAAGTACTGTCTGTTGCTGTCTCCTACACAGGCCTTTAACAAATTTCACATAAAGATACAGATAATGCCCCTGTGCCCCCTCTGATCAGTCAAGGAAGGATAATCTGCTCCACATAACCCATAAGCCACTGATGCTGTCTGGCTTTCAGCAACATGTGTTAACCAGGGGAGGGAGCAGGTACCTTGTCGATATTTCAGCAGCAGTTCCCATATGCCCCTGCGAGAGTATGGGTCAACACCAGCTGTTGGCTCATCTAGAATGACAACCTTTGAGCCACCTACAAAGGCCAGGGCTACCGACAGCTTCCTCTGCATGCCACCTGCAGAATGGGGGAGAGAAGCATTCATGTTGGAGTGCTCTAGGTAGGCAGGTGTGACAATGAAGCTCAGCTAGGGGTATCTATCAGATTCCCATCTGCCTGCACCCCAGTGCCTCTTGCAGTCATGTGCACACTGTAACAGAGTTAAGAGACACTAGGCTCAGTGCTTCCCCCGCCTCCCCCCAGTGTCATGGTGCCAGGGTAAATCAGGAAGGGAGATGGATGAGGTGCCAGGGTAAATCAAGCAGGGAGAGGGGTGAGTCACACATGCTGAATGGCAGGTTACATTACAATCCCTTGACACTGAGGCAACGGAATCTCTTACAGTGCCCTCCTCAGAGCTTTTCAAGCAACTAGAGAGAGAGGCATGAAGATCTGAAGCTTCTGGACCTACCGGAGAGTTTGCTTGTCTTGGCCTTGAGTTTGTGAGGCAAACCAACGTCCATCGCCATCTGTTCCATCTCCTCTTTCACCTCCTTTTCTGTCAGGCCTTTCAGGCGTGCATAGAACCAGATGTGCTCTTCTACCGTCAGTCTAGGGGATGGGAGCAGGCCCAGGCACAACTCAACACTTGGACTCTCTCTCAATTTAACTTGTTTATGGGAAAATAATTTCTAGGACCAGCATCTCCAGAAGGGGACAGTGATTGTAAGTGCTCAGTGTAGGGCCTAAGAGTGGGTGCCCAGATCTGTGAAACTCCTCTGAGGTCTGAGCTTGCACCTACATCCAAAAATCACTTTGGAAATGTTTGCCTTATTTTCTCAGTAAAAAAAAAACAACTTTCCAGAAAAATGGTGTCTAGGGTATGGTTATAAACCCCAGGCACAAATAACAAAATGGAATGTCTTCCTGACAAGCTGTGTATTCTGTACATGCCCAAACCTGTTTTGCACTGGACTGACACCTTTGAGTACACCTTCTTGCTATAACCCACACTACATGCTAAGTCATGGAACAGAACCCAAGAGGTGCCACATGTTTGCTACACGATATTGCCACCCTGCAGCTCCCAGTGAATGTTATAGGCCAGAATCCCAAGCCAACAAAACCATGACACACATTTAACCTGGCATAGATCAACTGACACAGATGGACTGGTACGAATCAGTGGGGGATCTGTTCTTACAAGTCTTGATTCTTGGTCTGTGTACATTTTAAACCATAGTGATAAAAATAGATTCTCTTTGTGGTTTGACAAATTTTCAGAAGGAACCTTCTCACTGCTATACCCCAGTTACCTCAACAGCTGGGTTTCCCTTATTCTAATCATGGCTCTGTGGAGTTACTCTGGAATTAAATTACCATGAATGATTCCAGAAGCTGGCTAAGAGCTGCAGAACGTGGCAGTGTCAGAGATGAGTGACAGACCAATGCCAGCATGATGTTTTGTGATTGATACTCACAAGTCAAACAGCACGTTGTGCTGGGGACAGACACCCAGGTTCTGCCTGATGGTGCTGAGCTCAGAGCGGATATCTTTGCCCAAGATGAAGGCTGTGCCTGAAGTCGGAGGAAATAAGCCAGTCAAGATAGACCTGAAATGACAAACATGAGAGGTATTGAGTAAGTTCCAAAATGCCATAAAGCAGTCCAAAGTGAGAAGTTCAAGAGCAGATGAATGGATAATGGCTTGGACTGAACCCTAGGGAAATGCGCAGACCTGGATCTGCACATTTCTATCCATCCTTCTACCTGATGACCCACATCAAGTAGTTGCTGCCCACAAGCAAACACAAGCAGACACAGGACTGTCTCCTAAATGACACTGCTAGGTTTTCACCACTGTTAGATCACAGTGCATGTGCTTGGTTCTGTGCTACAGAGAAATGTTTTCCCTTCTTCCAAAAGCCTGGAAGGATTCCACAGAGCCGTCTTATTCCAATAAGCCAGGGTCACGTACTGGGTTTTTAAAAGCACTAACTGATAGTACGCCATTCAGAATCATCCTTGACCTGAAACTTGCTACCCTTCACTACCATCCTAAAGCCGCACCCCCCTCTACCTTTTGGGCTCCACTGAAGTCAGCAGAGACAGGCTGAGGCCCTGGATCTAGCCATCTATCTACCTGCATATACTGAGTAGGGTATTCCGGATAGAAAGAGCACTGGATTTCAGAACCACTATAAGGGGTGCTTCTCCCTCTCCTTCAAAAAACATGCTGTCCTTACATAGTGGTAGTTTTCCCGGCTCCATTATGTCCTAGGAAAGAGGAGATTTGCCCTTCATAGAAATTCAGGGTGAGCCCATCTACAGCCACTTTCTTGCCATCACGATAAACCTTCACCAGGTTCTGAATAGACACCCCAAGTTGGAGATGAGTGGGTTCTTCCTCCATGCAAACTGAAAGAAAACAAAAGCAATCAGCCAGGTAGTACAGAACACACATGGGCCCCCTGTCACTGCGAGGCTGAGCTGCTACTGAAGCAGCTGCTGTGTTTCTCAGCAGAAACTCACAGGAAGGTGGGGCAGCTAGGAAGCCTCCTGGTTTCCTTTTCTGCAGGTGTAATTCCCTCCATGGCTGCCCACTTCAGCTTTGTCCTAAGTAATACTTGGATGACCAGCATGAACACCCTGATCTGTGGTCTGGTATAGTTCATGGAAAAGCTACAACAAGTGTTAGAGCCTTTTGCCACGGAGCATCCACTCCTGAGACATACTGAGAATCATTTGCCTCAAAAGAGTCAAGTCCTACAAGGCTCATATGGACAATAATTCCACTGATTTCTGATTTCCACTGACTACACAGTCAGACAGTGAGAAGGGACTAAGGTAGGCATGCTTTTAATTGAGGAATGTTAAACCCTGATGTCCCCTACCCAGGCAAATCCCCACTGACCTCATCTAAAACAGAGCAGCTAGGTTCTGGGCACAGCGTGTCCGACACTCACCCTCTGAAGGGCCCTTCTGATCAGAATGGGGGTACTGCCTCTTCTCCGATTCTTCACCAAACCAATAGGACTTTGTGAAGGGGAAATACCAGGGCCTGGGAATTCCATACTGGCCTAGATGGGCAACAGGAAGTAGTTGCATCAGCCCAGAAAATCATGCACATAATTTCTTTATTCAAAGGTACAGGATAGTAATTTTAAAATCTGCATCAGATTTAAGGGCTTGGATACAAAGCACATTGACACCGGAATAATCAGTCTTTACACTGATATAGACAAGGAGCAGACAGACAGCTTAAATGCCTACATCTGAGTAACTTACCTGAACCTGGTGTACGGCCATCAGGGGAAAATTCAGGGATAAAGCTACAAAGGTGCTTCATGTATTCACAGCTGTTCAAAGGTAACCATTGCCATAAGTAAGCTATCACCTATTCCCCTGCCAACTGCCAGCAAGGTACTGTAACAGCATTCACTGCAAGCTGCTGTCTGGGAATAGTTGCTCTTCTGTCTGCTTTGCCTCAATGTAAATTTATACTGGTGTATAAAGCCAATAATTACCAGCTTTGACTTAATTTTACTGATAGCTGAGACTTCCCCCAGTGCCCTTTTGTAGGAGATATATCAGTTCTGCCTGAAACAGGCAGTATTTGGTCTCTTGGCAAATAGGCAAGAACAAGTCTAAAGAGTGGGTATCAAAGAAGAGGGGAAGAGAAGGGTAGTGAAGACAGAACATCATGTCCTACAATCAAGGCTCACCTGGGAAGACAGACTCAATGTACCAAGTCATAACCACATAAAGGAATGTGTCAAAAAGCATCATGGCAGCAGAGGTGGTGAGGCTGAAGCTATCTTCTTCCAGGGGGCTTCTGAAGAAGTTGTCCCACTGGATGCCAACTCCCTGCTCCTCAAACAATGCAAAGTACTCGCAGCCAAACCCAAAGGCTACTGGGGACAGCAAACTCTAGAGGAGGAAGAGGTGAACATGCTTAAGTCTTTGTACTGTTCCTGACACAATAAGACCTGGTCTTTAAAAGTGAACTCACTGGGGGCAGCTCAGAGCTAATGTAATGTGACAGCCCTAGCCTACCACACTAAGGATGGCAGCTTGGCCCCACTGAAGTAAAAATTCCCAGCAGGGCTAGGACTTCCACCCGAGGTGCACAGACAGGGACCTGTCAACCCCCTTCATCTGATTTGGTACTCACTCAGTCCTCCTTTAGGGTTGGGCTCATGGTCATGTGACTCCCTTAGAGGACCATGAGACAAGAAGCAGATGGAAGGAAAAAAAGCCAGTGGTAAGATAGGTACACAGCCTTTACAAGAAATGACTTAGCTTTTGTGTACATGGGGGAGTGGGGAGGGATTCTCTGCCCCTAGTAAAAAGCAAGAACTTCCCTTCAGCCACAGAAACCTGTTGGCCTCATTTGTTCTGAGTGATCCTTTGAAGAGACCCCAGATTTCTACCACAGAGGAGGGGGTAAAGTTTTGCAGTTTCAGAAAAGTTTTTGAAGTGACCCCAAAATCATTCTAGAGGTTCTTGAAGCCTCATTTTCCATAATACCTGCCTGTCCTTCACTGCAACTGCATCATCCTGAGCACTTTCCTGACCTCACCAATACCCAAAGCTGCTCTGTAGTGCCAAAACTATTTCAACTTACAGCAAAGATTTTGAGAGAGAAGTTCACGTAGTCCTGCCAGGCGACACACAGCACATAGGGCAGGTAGAGGGTGAAGTAGATGATTCCACCGCAGGCTGCTGCGAGATTGGCCCGGGAGAATATAGTGCTGATGAGGAAGCACTGCAAGATGGTCACCACAGCAAAGAGCGAGAGGAAGACGAACACCACGCTGGGGTCACTGTACGGCAGAAGGTTTCCCACCTGGGCAAGGACATATTTTGTGTATCAGGCATCAGACAAGCTCCCCAGAGAAGTAATTAATAATCATGGCCTTCACTGCCCCAGCTTGCCTGCTTCAGTAAACAGTACTGTAAGCAGGCGGGACAGGGGCATGGCTAATGGTATATTTTCCTACAACATCAGCAGGAGCCTAGTGGCAGAGCAATTAAGGTATCACGCTACAGCTCCAGAGGGGCTATTCCATACCCCAGGGACTGCCCCCTAAGTTGACTCAGATGTAAATAGGAATCTACTTGATTGGGCTGAGGAGTCAAAGGTGGCTGGGTATGACACCAGCCACATCATTCCCTGATGGGCCACTGGCTGCAGAAGCTGGTGGACTTTCACTATATTAGCCCAATGGGCCACCTCACCTCAGGGCTTTCTGACTGGACTCATGGTACCTTGAGGAGCACTGGCTCAATAAAACTGCAGCCCTCCTGTTATTTTAAACCATTCTGCCTTGCTCCAGGACCAACTGCCTCTTGCCACTGGGTTACCACCTGCTCCCTGAGTGTTAGCTTTTCTAGGCTGCTGGTGCAGTGAGGCACAATGCTGTGATGCGGCTACAGGAGACTGACACCACAGCGAAGGGGATAAAGACAACACCCATCTCACCTTCAAGATCAGCACCAGAAGCCCAGCGCTCATGAGGAGGGGGATGAGACTGCTAATGAACCAACTGAGCCAGAGGATGCCATTGTCCAGACCCATGATCCTCATGGTCTCTTTCAGGCGGGCCTCCTTCTCATACACAATCCCCTTGATGATCACAGCCACTGAGTAGATCCACGCCAGGGTCATGAAGAGAGGCATTGAGCGGCTCATAACACGCAGGAAGCTGAGGGAAGGAAGGGAAGGGGCCACAGGAAAGGGAGAGGGAAATGCTGCTGTGGTTATTTGTGCTGCAAGAAGTCATGGGACACACGGCACTCAAGAAGTGGCGAGGAAGGAGAGGATGGCTGTGGGGTCTGACAGCCTCTGAGACAAACTGATGCAGCTTCTTGGGTAACACTGGGTGAGTGGCTCACCTCTTATCACTGAGGGAACATCCTTGCATGGCAGGTGGGAGAACCGTGCTGAGCCTCACTAGGGCCATTCCACAGGCAGTACACATCCTGGACTGGAAGTTGTGTACCTGCCTTAACATGGGCACACTTCTCAGAGCTGAAGTGCCTCTCAGCAGGACACACTAGGATGTGTGCAGGCCACTACACTAAGCAGCTAAATGGCTTCTAACACAATGGGAACCATGTGTGTAGAGTGGGAATGCCATGTCTCAGCATAGCACCCCTTGGTGCCATATTGCGGTGGCAGACATGTGCCCAAGGGCCCTGAACAAGGACCAGTCACCAACCGCATCCCTTGTACTCTCCTTGTGTACAAGTTCCGTTTCTTCTACAGGGAGCAAGCTAACCACCTGAGGGTAAGAAGACACAGTTTCCCCCATGCCATGAGGGCTGACCAGCAATATGGGGAAGTAACTACCTCTGCCCCCCCCATTTTGCACCTGGGAGGTGCAGTCCCACTCAGAGTTCTCCTGAGGCAGGGCCTCCCCCCACGCACATGAGGAGGTGGTTTGAAGCGTCACATATTCCTAGATCCTTCGGACACATTCAGAGTGCAAGAGACCCCAAGCTGAGCAAAGGAGGTGGGTTCACACATTGATACAGAAGTACAGGGCTAACTCAGTAGTATGCTAGAAGCCCAGTTCTGCTAGAGGCAATAGCCACATTCCTTGCAACTCTGGATCAGCCCTGGAGCCAGCAACTTTCCTTTAGAAGGTGGACGTCATGCCATGCAACTTACATATCATCCACGTAACATGGGTAGGGCATCTGCTGCACATAGACACCGGTCTTCTTCTCTGTGCCCGTCTGCACCCTGATGATTGCCTGCTCCACTACATCCTGCAGGTAGGCAAAACCTCCCCAGACATAGCGCATGTCTTCAAAGGGGTCAGCGCGGGGACCAGGGTCCCAGTACCTAACCCAAGGGGACAAAGATGACTTGTTAGAAATCCTTGCCCAGGCTCCAGCCTCGCATAAGATGAGCATGGGTCAACACTCACCCATCCTTAATCTTGTTGGTCCTTTCTACATTGTCTATGTCCATCCGTATCTTGTACTTGACATGTGGTGGCAGCTCTGTGCTGTCTGGAGCAATTTCATTGAAGACAATACCAGCCCAGAATTTCCTCTCGTCCAGCAGCTCCATAGACTTATTTATCAGCCGCACTTCTGTGGCTATAGGTTCCAGTTTGTCCAGATTAACACACTAAAGGAAAAATGTTTTGTAAGTAAAGTGTGCAGGTAACACTATGCCAGGAGGGAAGGAAAGCACTTTGCAGGGCAGGATCAGAACTGCAAAACTACCTTAATGAGGGAAGGCCTGAAATCAACAACATGAAACTCCCTAATGACAAAAGTGCTACAGTCTGGAAGGAGAAATGAAATGCATAAACACAAAATGGAGATCAAAGGTTGAGCAGTAGTATTGCAAAAAAAAAAAAAAAATCTGGGGGCTATAGTGGACCACAAGGTGAGTAAACAATGTAATGAGCTGCACTATAGAATTCTGGGAAGCGTGTACAGGAATCAGCCCCAATGAAGCCTCAGCTGTCTCATTGTGGGTCCTGTGCATTAAGAAAGATGCAAGTATCTTGCAGAGTCTAGAGGAGAGCAACAAATAAAATAAGAGGTCTGGAAAAGGCCAAAGTGCAACTGGAGTTGCAGTTAGCTACAAGCATGTCAGCAATAAGAGGAAAATCAAGGAAAGTGTGGGTCCTTTACTAAATAGGGGAGGCAACCCTATTGACAGATGATTCAGAAAAGGCTGAAATACACAATGCCTTTTTCACCTCAGTCTTCACAGGCTAGGTCAGCTCCTAAACTACTGAACCTGGCAGCACACTTTGAAGAGGAGGTAAGCAGCCAACAGTGGTGAAAGAACAGATTAGGGACTATTTAGAAAAGCTGGCTGTGTACAAGTCCACAGGGCCGGACAAGATGCACCTAAAGGTGTTGAGAGAGTTGGTTGATGTGATTGCAGAGCTGCTGGCCACCTGTTTTGAAAACTCATGGTTCTTGGGAGAGGTCCCAGTGACTGAAAAAGGGCAAATATAGTGCCCATCTTTAAGAAAGGTAAGAAGGGAGGATCCAGGGAACTACAGACTGGTCAGCCTCACCTCAGTCCCTGGAAAAATCATGAAGCAGGTCCTCAAAGAATCAATTTCTAAGCACTGGAGGAGAAGGTGATTAGGAACAGTCAGCATGGATTTACCAAGGGCAAGTCATGCCTGACCAACCTGACTGCCTTCTATGATTAAATAATGGGCTCTGGGATGTGGAAAAAACGGTGGATGTGACATACCTTGACTTTAGCAAGGCTTTTGACACAATTTCCCACAATATTCTCACAAGCAAGATAAGGAAATACAGCTTGGATAAAAGGACTGTAAGGTACATAGAGAACTGGCTGGATCATTGGGTTCAGAGGTAGTAGCCAATGGCTCAAAGTCTAGTTGGTAGCCAGTATCAAGTGCAGTGCCCCAGGGATCAGTTCTGGGGCCAATTTTGTTTAATATCTTCACCAATGACCTGGAAGTTGGCATTGGAGTGGGGCCTCAGCAAGTTTGCAGATGACACCAAGCTAGGGGAACAATAGATATGCTGGAGGGTAGGGCTTAGATTCAGAAAGACGTCAACAAATTGGAGGATTGAATCAAAAGAAATTTCATGAGGTTGACCAAGGACAAGTGCCAAGTCCTGCACTTAGGGAGAAACAATCCCATGCACCAGTACAGGCTGGGAACTGACTGGCTAAGCAGCAGCAGCAGCTCTGTAGAAAAGGAGCTGGGGATTAGAGTGGACAATAAGCTGAATATAAGC
>NW_017729024.1:55450499-55471192 GCF_001723915.1 Gavialis gangeticus | reverse complement strand
GTTTGCCCTTGTTGTGAAGAAGGCTAACAGCATACTGAGCTGCATTAGTGAAACCAGTGCCAGCAGATCAAGGGAAGTGATTATTCCCCTCTATTCAGCACTGGTCAGGCCACATCTGGAGTACTGTGTCCAGTTTTGGGCCCCTCACTACAGAAAGGATGTGGACAAATTGGAGAGAGTCCAGCGGAGGGCAACGAAAATAGTTTGGGGGCTGGAGCACATGACTTCTGAGGAGAGGCTGAGGGAACTAGGCTTATTTAGTCTACAGAAGAGAAGACTGAGGGGGGATTTAATAGCAGCCTTCAACTACTCCAACTGGTTCCAAAGAGGAACCAGCTGAACAGCTAAGCTGTTCTCAGTGATGGCAGATGACAGAACAAGGACAAAAGGTCTCAAATTGCAGCAAGGTAAGTTTAGGTTAGATATTAGGAAAAACCTTCTCACTCAGAGGGTAATAAAAACCTTAGAACAGGTTACCCAGAGAAGTTCTGGAATCTCCATCCTTGGCAGTTTTTAAGACCCAGCTAGACAAGGCCTTGGCTGGGATGATATAGTTGGGGCTGGTCCTGCTTTGAACAGGGGTTGGACTAGATGGCCTTCTGAGGTTCCTTCCAACCCTAATTTTCTGTGACAGAGCACAGCTTGGGTTCTAAACCACCTCAGGCCAGGAGGCTGAACCAGATGATCTCTTGAGGATCCCATCCAACACAACAACATTACTAGGAATCCATTACTTAGCATGGCATGACAGGATAGACAGAGGTGACCTGATACCTTTATAGTTGCTGCCAAGCAAGAAGCAGCACTGAGTGAACCCAGAAGAAGTGGGATGTTGCACCATCTGGAGGTCAGGGTTGCAACAGATTATTCACCAAAAGTTATGCCAAATAAGAGATCTGCAATATGATTTTCCTATATAAAGTTTCCATAGATGGAGCACTGTTTTCCTCATCAGATACAGACCTAGTCCAAAGCCTCTGTATATCAATAAAAAATCTCTGATTCTACATGTCAATGAAGAAATATGAAAACAGTTCCCATTACTTGCTGCAACCAGGAGCAGTCTGGGCAGCCAAGGGCTTCCAGCAACTCCAGCTTGTTTTGTGGTCACCAGATAACAACACATGTAGAAAAATAAGCATTAACAGCATCAATGAGACTGGCTATTATCAGCCATACATAACGGTAGGGCAGGGCTCCATTGGGAACCACATGGAATGGGTATGACAAGATTTACAAAAAGGGGGATCCTAACAGTAGGTTCCTGCATCCATATTTAGGTATCTAAATAAATGCTGACTGCCCAGCAAGCCCTACTGAAACAAAACTACTTAATTTAGATGCTTAATTACAGACTTCCAAGTGTAAGTATAGACCCCCACTTTTAAAATCTCAGCTAGACCATTTAATTGATTTCTTGAAGCCAGTTCTCTTAGGTGCAATTTGCCCAAGACTGCAAACCTGGAGACCAAGCCACAACCCCACCCATGGAGTACTTTTAGCTTGCCTCACTTAGCCAGTTTGCAGGGTGTGGAGATTAGGTTGGCACTGGAGGTCACAAGAGAAAAGACTCCTTGCTTTCAGCAGGGGAGTAAAACCATTACCAAGCACCAGCAGAAAGAAGCATGCATCCAAGCTAACCTCCATGAAGCGGGATATCGTCTGGACAGCCCGGTCAGTCTCGTTGAAGGCATCCATCCAGGTGTAGGTTGAGCCATTCACCAGCTGAATGTCCTCAGGTCTCTTCGCCAAGAAGAGGGAAATGTCTTCAACTGTCCAATTGGTGCCATGCAAGTGCATGTCCCAGAGGCCTCTACTCTTCAGCAGCGTCTACAATTGTCATACAAGGGGAAACAATGACATTTAGACTTGATCTGTAGCCCTACCACACACGTGGCACTACAACAAATGCATGAAAATCCCCAGAAGGAAATAAATTCTAGAGAGACATAGAGCTGGTGGTATCACCGCAGGGCACCCATGGCACCTGGGTCAGCTGCTTGCCAGCAGACTGGAGGGTGCATCCACTTTACTTGAAGATAAGCCAAGCGTAGCTGCTGCCAGGGAATATAAATCCCAGCAGAGGCTGGCCACCCACAACAAAGCCTATCACTTTATGAGAGGCAACTTGCACTACAGAGGAAGATCACTGGTAAAGCACCTGAATCCTCTTCTCAGCTCTGCCACTGACCTGCTGCATGACCGTGGGCAATTTACATCACCCATTTCCTTTTACAACTGTGTTTGTCTGGTCCATTTGCATTATCAGCTCATCAGAGGAGAAACTGTTTCCCATGAGAATAAGGTCCTCACACTGGGGTGCTTCTCTAATACAAATAATAAACAGCAATCTACAGGTGTGTCTAACTGCCTATTTGAGGTATTCCCAGCACCACACTGCCTTGCAGGATGGAGATTGGTCTCATATTTGGCCATCTCTGTTCCCACTAGAGTGCAGCAAAGAGCTATGCACTTTGGACTACAAAATTAGAGCCTTAACATCCCAGAAAATCACAGGCTCCTTTGCTAAGCCTCTTCTCTCCACCAGGGGACAGGCTTCAGCAGGGTCCTGGGAAAGGCTGAAAGCCTTGCAAAACAAACAAACATTAAAAAAAAAAATAAAGCCAGTGTTGAAAAGCAGAAAAGCACAAAGACAGAAAAGAAATGTGTTCAGCTGATCGGTGGTTGCTAAGCAGCCCTGACACCTTCCAAACAATCCTACCCTTCCAGCTGAGACTGGGCCGATCAAGCATAGCCGGGAATTCAGTTCTTGAGGTGCTAAACATAAATATCAATAGAGTGAAGCTGAAGTGGCCTCCTCCCTTGTGCACTTATTGTACATTACTGCATGCTATAATCCTCGATGCAGAGAGGTTAGACAAGGAGGAACCACTGGCTGGGATAGCAAAAGGAACTTCAACACTTATCCTGTGTGCTTGTGTACACGTTATCTCATGGTTAGGCTGGGCAGAAGTCCTACAACAAAGCAATGTCACAAACAGAGCAGTTAAATGGGCATGTGGATGACAGCTGCAAGGGGATGAACAGTCCAGTATGCTGTGCCTGAGAACCCACAGATCTGGGTCCAACCCCACCCACTGCAACAGGCCCCTTGTGTAACCCCAGATAAATAACCTAATCTTGCCTCAACTCCTCCTTTGGAGAACAGATTATACACCCTTTGTCTGGTAAGCTTTTAAGCAATTTGAGGCAGGGACTATATATATGTGCAGCACAGTACACAGCTGGCTTTGACTGGAGCAAGAGCCTCTTGACAGTGATGTAACATGCAACATTATGTACAGGATAAGGGGTTGTTAAAAAAAAATAAAACTGCAAAGGATCTGGCTAGGCAAAAAGAATGTAAGGCTCAGAAATGGTTAAAAACTTTAAACAACAAAATAAGAAACGGGATGTCAAAATGAAGGAGAAAATAGCAGAGGGAAAGAATTCCAGCAAGCACAGCTGTGACAGACAGTCAGAAGGCAAAGGGCTGTGAGGTTAACAAAATAATATTGCAGAATAGGGAAACAGAGCAGACTAGGCCACACTGACAAAGGAGAACACAGGGAAGAAAAACAGAAAGGGAAGGGGCTAAGTGATGTTTTCTCTAGGCTCCTCTTCCATTTTGTCTCCCTGGAGCCTACAAACACAAACCCTCCCTGCAAAGAGTCACACTTCCTGCAGTGAGGGGTCTCGCACTTTTCATATTCAGCATCCATGTTACAAGCAAGCACACTCAGGCAGACAGATCCTGCTTCCTTGTAGTCTTGAAAGCATCAGGATCAAGTCCAGTGTGTCAGTCAAGAGCTAGGAAAGCACTTACCATAAACATGCAGTGCCCTGAGAAGCTAGAACATACATACAGTAACACTATCACCTTGCTGTCCTATGGATAGCATATCATTCAGCTTAGACAGGCAGCTGCCAAGGTCATTAGGTGAAAGCACTGACCTTCCTTAACAGTGGACTTGGCTGGAAAGGCTTGCATTTTGGCCCAATATGCATGTAACCAATCCTTGTTTCATTTCTAAATTTAACAGAATAGTGACACCAGAACTTGCCAGAGTTGTTTGCAGTAAAGGACCCCATGAACCAGCGCTGGGATAGGTGGCAGCAAAACAGATCAGTGCTTTTATAACTGAACTGTTTGTTAAAATTCTGGAGGGAATGAGCAGCTCTTGGAAATCTCATGAAACTTCTGCCAGAGCCAGCATGGGTTAATGACAAGGATAAAACACCTGCCTGGGAAATCTGGGATCTCATTTAAATATACACCTGCTTTTCAAAGGATAACAGATGCCTGGCCCTGGGGCAGTGTTCTGCAGTTCAATTTACCCTCTCTAAGCCTGATGCTGGCCTCACTTACGCTAGCCCAAGCAGGAGTAATAACCATTAAACCAATGCCAGTACAAAAGTGACCTCCTGGGGCTTCCAGCCTGTTCGTGTCTGTGGGAGAGCACGCCAAGTTGTGCAAGGGTGTGGAATGAAGAATAGTACCTCTAGGCCTTAAAGGATTCAGAGGGATTCCCTCAGTAAAACAACACTATTCTGCTGGGAAGGCAAAATCTGACTGGAACCAAACCCAAAGGCTTGATTCACTGCTGTATCACTCCCATTTTGCCACTGGTGTAACTCCTGTCACCAATAGGGAGAAAATGCTGGCAGTCTTACTCTGAGCAAAATAGTGTCATGCTAGAGTACAATTGGGTAAAGCAGCAGTGAGCTAGACCATTAATGCTTATTGTAGACTTACCGGGTCCAAACCTCTACTCACTAACAGAAGCATAAACAAGGTACTCCTTGCAGATATGTAAAAGTAGGCTCCTTCTCTGTAACTTAGTATGTATGGCATGTTAACCAAGCGATCAGGTATGCAGTTAGCAGTTGCTGTTCCCCTAGAGCATTTTTATATTACAAAATTAAGCATAGTATCCAATTCAAAAATAGATTTTACAAGGTTTGGACCCAATCCTGCAAGGTCTGAGCATCTACAGGACACAGAGTACTCAGTGCCTGCTACACTCAATGGGATCTGAAGGAACTTGACACCTTACAAGCTCAAGGCATAGGTTGAGTCTGATTTCTCCTGATAACATCTGGAAAGTCCTTGCCTTAGAACTCATTGCCATGCAGACCTATAAAGATCACAGCTCAGCAAGTTAAATCCATCAAAATAACCCTGCTCCCCAGGTTACAAAAATGCTGCAGGCCACCAATTTTTGCAGTGTTAATAAGAAGTGTGGATGAAAGAACCCAACCCAGCATGGCAGATGTAAAAGCAGTGGCTAATGATGCTCTGCTCCAGTTCATACAGCTTGTAATGGGATTACAGGACCCTGTAAAACACAGAACCTAATGCACCTCCCCTTGTTCTGAACTCAGGTTAGCTGGATCTTCAGCTAGTGCAAAGTTGGGCAAATCCCCAAGAGTCACTAGAGCCCTGCTGAGAATTTAGATCATCTGGGTGTAATACACTCTCTATTTCAGGCAAGCACTGTTCCAGACAACTGCAAACTAGAAAAGCACTTTCCTATTCAAATGATACAGTAGCTGTGTACTGACTTGAGCTACCCCGCGACAGAACTTGTTTTGAGAGTGAAGCATCCCCTATGCAGCTTCCACATGCCACCCTTTGGTCTCCCTCAATCTTAAAACAAATACTTGAGGTTTTCTTGCCAACAAGTGGCTTTGGTGAGGACAAAGCAATCCAAACCATGCAACAGCAGCACACTAACCCGGATCAGATCCATCTCCTGGCTGCTTTCCATGAACGTCCAAATCTTGGGGCCTATCTCATCCCACATGCCTCCAAGGTCACGGAACACACCCAGTTCCTGGAATGTCTTGTTCACCTGCCAGCAAAGGAGAAGAGTTAATCCAAAGCAATGGAGCCCTAGGTCTGAGCAGCAGCCAGGCCTGGTGAACAGTGATCTGCAAAGCCAAGCATTGTACTGGCTATGTTCTTGCACTTACTGGATAACTTGGGAGCTACTGCAGTCAGCTGTGTTTGAGAAGGGAAAATATGATCATGAGCCAAGACATCTGCCTACCAGGGCAATGCTCAGGTCATTCCATTTGGAGGTTGCTTTCTCAAGGATGCATGGCAACAGGTTCTTCCACAGGCAGAAGCACACAGGAAAACTGCCTCCCAGTTGTCCCTCCATATTAGAGCTGGCCACACTATGAACATTCAAGGCTTTACTAGTACCCCTTCCTGGTGTCCCCAGCTGTCTCTCCTCCAGCATGGATGATGAATTAGGGCATGGGTGTACTCCAGCCTTCCCTCCTTTCCTCTGATTCCCCATTTTTACGTTTCAACAGAAGGCAAAAGCAGCCTAAGAGTTCCTCAGCTGGCATTTTGCCTACAATCATCTTTATGTTCAGGTGATCCTTCCTGGACTCAAGGAGCCAGATCCAACCATCCTCCTAACCCAAAGCAGCTGAACTGTGCTGATTCCACACCGACATGGGTTGTGTAGCTTACCTCAGACATGACCTGCCTTGTGGCTGGAGTGTCAGGAGTGTACAAGACCTTCCCAATCAGCAAAGGTTTCAGAGCCCTCCAGATAATTCGGGAAAGTGGACTGGACTCCAGGTTCTTCATCAGCTCATTACAATAGGGAGCTAGGGAAAGAGGGGACTTGCGTGAGTCAACCAGAATCACATGACTGAATAGTTCCAAGGTGCTTGCTCATGGCAAATGGCTCAGCTGGGTGCACTTAAAAATGAACATCTGAGCAGAAAGGGCTTCAGTTAAAAAAAATATGTGATCCTTAGTTACACAACTGTACTGGAAACCAGGTACAGTCTCATTATACACCTCTCAATTCCCCATGTAGCTCTGCAATGCTGTCACTCCAAAAGCGAGCCATATAACGTCCATAGTGCAAACTGCTTCCATGCCCAAGGGATCCTCTGTGGCTCATGAACTGAAAGACACAGTTCAAACAGAACAGAACAGAACAGCATACTCACCACAAAGCCAAATTTTCCAAGGTTCCAGGCCAGGTTTTCAAAAAAGCTCATCCCCAAGTGGGTACCCCGCATACTTTGTGTTTTTGAAAATCCAGTCTACTGTACATTAGTCAAGGCAAAATGGAAAGGATATCGGGGGGGGGTCTCTTTTTTTGACCCAACTTCACGTTTGGGATAAACTTAGACAAGCTTTTAAATGTCACCTGAAGAGCCGAGATCTGAAGAAGACTGTATTGTTTAAGAATATCCCAACAATGAAGCTGATCAAAAAAAAGATATCACTCACAAAAATCCTTGCCTCCTGCATGTTTCCTGAACCATCATGGTTATAACATCACTCAACACTACCATATCAAGGCAAAGTATAATTAAGCCAATTCGAGGTGCTTTTTCCATTGAATTTCCTAAGCTCGGATTAAATGGAGTGGTACCTACAATAGCAGGGGACTGGATTCAGTGGTCCTATTAATCAAGTCTGCACTATGTAAATTAGGAGAACTTGTACTGCATTGTATGCTGGGAGCCAAAATGCACATCAGGTTGGTATTCAGTATCTCATCACAGAGTCTCAGTATGTGAAAACATGCAGCCAGAAGCCACTACTCAAAACAACTATTAACTAATGTATCAATCGCAAGAAAGGGGTGCCATGTAATAAGTGGGCTAGTTGCAAGGTAAAAATGTGCACTGTCCATGACTGAGCTCTACTTACTTGTAGAATTATCATAGAAGCTAGCTACATCATCTTCAGTGCTGTTGCCTCCAAACAGGGCTTTGTAATTGTTGTCCTCATACCAGTTGAGAGACTTGATCTTCAGCCCTCCCCCCTCAGGATGGCCACACACAATCCTCGACACAGCCTGGTAGATCTGGGCAGAGGAGCTTGAAGCGTTCACATTGGTCAGGAACATCACCTCCTGCCTCATGTCACTCCAGCTCTTCATGCTCAGCAGCTGTAAAGGAACAATTGAGGGAAACATTTTGCTTTTATCTCTGGCATTGCACAGATAGTTTGACATTCAAAGGATCCATCTCAAGAAACATCTGATCTAAGTTAATACAGCATGGATATGTAACAGACCTTGGAAGAATAACCCATGCATTATCAGTGGGGAACCATATAATATCCACGGGATAGGAGGGGGAAGCCAATGACCCTATTGCAGTGTCTTTATTCTGTATTTTTGGCTTAACTGACTGGAAACTCCCCCCCCCTTCTCCCAACCAGAATCCACTACTACTCCTAGTTGCAAAACCATTTTCGTTCCAACAGCTGCCTCCTCCTGGCTGAAGAATGGGGTGAAGCGAGTCAGAAGAAGCAGGGAAATAATGCAAAATGACTCAAATTAATTAGACACAGCTCTGAAACATTCAGAGGTCAAGCCATGAGGCTGAATTCTCTGTGAATGTAAACTAGCACAGCTTCATTGAAGTAAATGCCAGCCTATCCCTGCAGAGAATCTGACCCACATGGTCACTCCCTCCCCCTTCCTTAGCAATAGCATTCGCAGAACATCCTCAGTGGTAATGCTAACAATTACAGATACAGCTGAACTTCTGGGTCACAGCAGGGAATCCATATTATCCCCACAATGGTACCTGGTCAAGCACTAAAATAGAACTGTTCTCTGTAGGTGCAGGGGAGTCATCTCACAGGTCAGTTAGGGACATGCTAGCCTTCCTCTAGCATCTGACACCAGCATCTGTCTTGACTCACTTCCAAGGGGACGTGTAGCCAAACACTTCAGAACTGGCCAAAGATACTGGACAAACATCCCTCAATGGCTGTACCTCTTGGTCCCTGGGAACAGGTAACAGAGGGTCTTCCAAGAGCTGAAGGGAAGGGACACATTCCCCAGGACTACTCTGAGGTCTCCACCTCCTCTTCCAACACTCCTGCTGGCCCCTGCTCCCATCAGCCAGCAGGAGAAGAAAGGATGTATCTTGCCCAGAATTAGCCCTGGTCATCTCAGGCACATTTTTGTAGTTCCACATAACTGTGATCTCTTTCTATCCCAGGTATCACTTAACATTCTGCAGATTCCTCTTTCTGAGACTGACCCAGAGAGGGTGCAGGAGATGTTAACATTACAGGGGTACAGTCTCTCATTGGATTTCCACAGACAGTGACACAAAGTCAATCAGGGTATAGCTGTCCTGCTAGCTTCACGTATTGTGGTCTGACTTGTCACTTTTTTTTTTTTTTTTACTAAAAGCAGACAGGTAAAGTAATCCAAGTCTCAGATTGCTGACACAGCCACATAGCTAATGACAACCCAGAAACTGGGCTGCATCTGAACAATGCAAACCAAATTCACCCATGAATTCGACAGAGCTTGGATCCTGGGTCTTTCACTAGGGGGGAACCCGGCCCACTGAGCTCATTCCCAGAACTGTGGATGTTTCAGACGTGTGCCAACACCTTGGCAAAATCTCAAATGTTGTTAATCAAGAGCTGTTCCCATGTCACGCACAAGATGTCTGTTTATTTTTAGCTGTATAAAAACATGATCCATATTGGTATGATGGAAGACTGTAGGCAGAACAAGCGAAACCACAAAGGCTGGACTGTGTTATCTGTTTACCTAATGTTAATGGTTTTCAGCAGATTTTTACTTCTTCCACTGCCTGGGAATCCTAGACTGCCACTACTACAGCCAGCAGGTTCAACAGTTTATGTAGGAAACTAATATTGCTTGATGCAAGGAAAATAACCATGTGCATTTGTTACTTTAGGCTGCATATGGATTCACTTGAATTTTTCAGCTTGATAACCCTTAAACAGTTGATAAGGCCAGAACTTTCTCAAGGGACTAAGGAGTTTGGGGTACCCAACTCAAAACCTCCTTGAGCAACTGTAGCCTAGAAAAACATGCCGCTTTTCCTTTGCTGATGTAGCTGAAGTGGTAGAATTTGCCTAGTGCAGATGGAGTTATACCAGTATCAAGATGCTGGGGGTGGCTATTTCAGGAAGGAGAATAACCATACTATTTTAAGTGCACAACACCAGGGCCTATTACTGGTATATGTATATTGGTTTAAAAGCCCACACAATTAGTGTAAAGCTTGTCCACACAGGAAGTTAGCATGGATTAGCCAGTGTAGTATAAATTTGCACCTCCACTCACTGAGGCCTGGTTCCCCGGGCAGCTGTTCCTTGTGCACAGTCAGTAAGAGCAGCACTTTCAAAGTGAAGTAAACCACCTCACACTTCTGTGTGTTGAGAGAGTCTGCACAGAAAGTCTATGCACAACTGCTGCATTGCCACAAAGCTGTGCACTAGCTTATCATAGACTAACTCCCCAGGGTAGACACAGTTACACTGGCCCAGCACTCCAAGTCTGCGAGACCAATGTGTGCTTGCATGGCTATACTGGGCAGCCATGAGACCAGGTGTGATCTGCAACTTTCACAGCTGTGCCAGCAAATGACCCTCGTGTGTAGATGAAGTTCTGCTGGTGAAATGGCAGATTTCCTGGTATCACTTAATTTTCTCTGGAGGCTACAATAAACTAGGCTACCAAAAGAACAGTTCTGCAAAAGGTTCTCTGCCAGGATCCTTAAGTTGGCAACACCTGGCCTTGGGGAGGGCTGATTTTCAGAGTTCGAAGTATTCATACTCTGAAAACAGACCCCTTTGTCTTCTGCAGGTCATCAAAGACTGCTAGTTTCCAAGTACCTTGCAGTTATCATACTCATACACCCATCAAACAGCATAGGGAGCCTCCTGCTGTATTACTGACTGGATTATGTAACCTTTTCTGAGGACAAGCTTGATTAGACTGATAAAATTGACTAAATCAGACTGAGTAGTCATTCTGGTGCCTCATGGCTCATTCAGTCTACTCCTAAAGCTCCTTCTATTTTCCACCAGCAATGGATTCTCTTTCTGCACCTCCATTCCTGCTTAGACCGTACTAGGAATGATACAGAAAACTTGAGCGTGAATCACTCCCTCCCTTTTGCTGTAGGGGTATACAAGTGGCATGACTAAAAGCCTCATTCTACGCTGGTCCAGAAATACATCTAGAGTGGCTCTGCTGAAGTCAGGACACCTTTACAAAGCATGCCTCAATGTGTTAACCAGGGAAAATGGGAGGGGGCAGCTGGAATGCTTATCATCAGGGAGGGCTTGAAAGTCCAAGTGCCTAGTTTCAGTCTGACGGCAGTGATTTTACAATGCCCTGGAGAAAGCAGTCTCCACTGCAGAACAGTTACTGAGTAGCAATGTGGTTTAGGGGACAGGGTACTGGACGGGCACTCCAGAGCCCAGCTCTGTTGCTGACCTCGTGTGTGACCCTAAGCAAGTTACCTCACCTCTCTGTGCTTCTTTGTCCCACCTCACCAGCACCTAACCCACTCTGTGTTTGGACTAAGCACTTTGTTCCAAGAACTGTTCCATGACTGTGTATGCACAACACCCATCACTTGGAGGCCTACTAGAGGCCTTCTGGCACAAGCATAATACAAATAAGTAATAAGAAATGACCCTTAGCTTGATCTAGCAGACCTTGCCATTAAAACAAACATTACATCCTTTGTGCAAGCAGCTTTGCCTAGTCTTTCAGAGCACACAAGGCCCTTAGAGAGAAGGTTATAATAATAGCACCCCCTGTGGGGAGTGAGGCCTGTTTACACCAGCTGAGGATCTGGCCCTTGTGTATTTTCAAAGGCATTTAGAACTGTTTTCCTAGGGAAGCTGGGTGCTTCTTGCTAGGAGGCTAAGGCAAGGGAAGGTTCAGCACATAGGCTGATCCAGAGAGAAATCCAAGGATATGAATCCAGACATTCCCATAGGGAACTAGGCTCAGTCCCTTCTGTGATTAAAATCCTCCCCTAGAAAGGTGAGTAGGGTATGATTCAAACAACAGCCCTCCCTCCCTCATCCACCCCTAAGCTGTTGCCTCACTAAACAAGGGAACAAATTCCCCTTCCCCGTTTGTTACGCAGAGAGCAGTCTGCCAGACAACCAAAAGTAACTTTCGGTCAAGCCGTCTGGGGTGGCTCCTGCTATGCTGTGCATTGCAAAGAAAAAGCTGCTTTTGTTTGCAAGGCAATAGGGGCGAAGAAAGGTATTCCCACCCTGGGACAGCTGCCAAGCACAAGGCATGTTACTCAGGCAAGTTTTCAGCCACATCAGCAAAGCGAACATCACATGGCTTCAATTATTTTTACCCCAGAAAAAAAAAAAAAAAGAAAGAAAGAAAGAAAGAAAGAAATGCCAGAGTGATGTAACGGGAAACAGCTGTAACCAGACCTCAAGGCAAGGCTGTTAGATCAGGCTGTCCTATGAGCAGCAAGCCATGATTTCGAAGCAAAGCTGATCTTGAAATCATCTTATTCATTTCCCAGTAAAGAGACCCCCTGGCAGGGCCTAGGGCTCGATCAGGGCAGGGTACATGTGCCAGGCACTACTGGCTCACATCGCACTGGCTCCCAATGCCCAGCCCGCCCTGTGGAAGGAGCACTCGCAGTGACCTGAGGTGACCCAGCCTTGCTCACGCACCAAGAGGTTACTCCAGTTCATGGCTGGAAGGCGCTCTTACCCTCATGTGCCGCCAGAAGCCTAACAGAGAGGAGGTGGAGGAGGAGGGCAGCATTGTTTAGTTTAGATTAAACAGCAATTTTTTTCCCCCGGAGAGACAACATTTAGGCATAGTGACAGCATATTGCTTAAAAGTCAGGATAAGAGCAGTAAGCAAGATAACTCCCTTGCTCCATAAATAACATCTTTGGGGGGGTTGGCTAGCAACAGGCATTTCAGACTTCAGATTCCCCCCTCCCACCATTTCATCTGCAAAACCATGCATTAGCCTCTAGAAAATTGGTATTTGTAAAACAGTGCAGGTTGCTGACTGCTGAAACACACTGAGCAGCTGGGTGTTTTTTTCACTTCACAGACCCAGCCGGGAATGGGATGGCAGAGAAAAGTTCTCTCCACCACAGCATGAAGGAACAGCTTACCTCTTTAACAAGCTTCCCGAGACTCTCTATCAAAGTGTCCGTGGCATCTGAAAGGTCCTGCAAGGAGGACTCTAGAGAAATTCTTTTCTGGAAAGGAGAGAGAAAAAAAAGCTGGAGATCACAAAAAAGGAAGAAGCAGGGAAATGTAAGCCCTCTGGCACATTCACACTCCCAAGTAGAGCCAAGGTGGAATAGATAATGGATGGCATGGGCAACGGTTCTCAACCTTTTTTGTACCAGGACCCATTTGTAAAACATCAATGGCCAGTCCCAACCTAGTGCCCCTCACTCCTGATCCGCTGCCCGCCGTCCCCAGACCTCAGCCCCCAGTGTGTGGGGCAAGGAAGTTGTGTGTGGAGCAATGGGGATGACCCCAAGCAGCCTCTTGCAGGCTGAAACTCTGCCAGCCTGCAAATGAAAAGCCACAGTTTCCCACATTTTTCTCCTTTAAAGGAAAATCGGTTTTTAAAGTTTGCTCGCGACCCTTTCATATGTTCTTGTGACCCACAGGTTGAGAAAGACTGGTCTAGAGGACAGGGCACTGGATAGAGATGTTCCAGTCTGGCCTTGGCCCAGACTTCCTGAATGACTTTGAGGGAGTCATTTAACCTGCAACGGACCTCAGCTCCTCATCAGGGACTTAAAATCAGGACCACCCATCTGGGGTCCTAAAATCAGGGCAACCCATCCTCTCCTCTGAGGGCTTGGATAGAGGTGCTCAGATACATCAGCAATTAGGGCCACAAGACAGAAGTAGCAAAATGTGTGTCCCTTCAGCTGGGAGGGAGGGGATGTGTTCCCAGCTGCTGCTGGCCTCAGAGCACAAGGGGCCCCCTTCCTCTCAGCATCATAAGGCTGCTCTTCAAATGCAAGGGTATGAAAGTTGCAGGCCTGGACATGCCAAAGTTGGGGAGGTATCCGAGTCAAATGAAGACACATTACCTGCAAACCATAGTTAGGAAGGGAGGCAGCCAAGCTACCTGAGAGTGTAACAGGGTTGCTGGTCGTGCTAGTACGTTCCTGCCACCTCACCTTTGCTGCAGAGCCATGTTTGCCGTTTGGTCTCCCCACCCTCAGACCCTAAAGGAATGCTAGCTTTGGTGGCCTTAGGTGAGGCCTGAGTGTTTGAACCAAAATGCATATCATTTCCTTTAAAAGCAACCGGTTTCCATGGAATACTCTCTGTGGAAAAGACTACTGATAGGTGCCACGGTGTGGGAGTCACTGCTTTCAGGAAGCCTGTACTTATTCTGAAGACAGATCTGTGCTAGCTGTGCTGTGTGCAGAGACCATGGCAGGCAACTGCCTGCCAACCACTTTGTTTACACCTAGTACCAGGATCCATCCTGGGCATTTTTATTTCATCTCATTTTACTTTGGGAAGGAGCAAGGAGCAATCTGCAAAAATCACACTTGAATGCAAGACATTTCACAGGAGACAAGTGTCAAGATTATTTAGCTCAGGTGTTTGTGCTAACAAGTTTGACAGCATCTCTCTTTCCGAAGGCAAGGGCATCTATCTTAAGATCATTTTCTAAGGTTATGCATCTGCAACTAAGAGCATGACAAAAAAAACAGACTAACACCTGAGACAGCCCTTCCATTTTAAACCCCAGTTTTTTGGTAGTTCTGAAGAAATTATCCTGCGGACTAAAATCTCTCGTGCTTATAACACTGCCCAGGGGTGATCTGGGAGGGAGAAGAACCTGTGAGGATTTCCTTTGGCTTATTCTCCTGAGAAAACAGGTGGCTTGAACTGCAGTTAGTCTAAATGGGCACTGCTCCATTGAATCTGCTGGGAACACTTATGCCAACTGAGGATCTGCTTGCTCTCCATTGGTTTTACCCACTAAATGTTTCACATGCTTGGTTGATGTGTTATTCAAAGTCTGTTGAAAACTGTGGACAGACACTCATGGACATCAGTGGGCTTCAAACAATCAAGGCCTTAATCCTCAGATAACTCAAAATACACAATGGAAGGTAAACAACAACAACAAAACCAATTCAAACCTACCTCAGGCTTTCTCCTTAATGAGATGTATTTGAAAAAATGTGGCTTGCACCCAGCAGTCACAGAAGTGTGCTGACACATTAACAATAAACTAGGGTAGGAAGCCCTACGTATCTGCACACAAAGGACAAGCTCTTCTGGTGAAGCACACATGGAAGGAGACAAAAAAAAAAATCAACCCCCCCGATTTCCTTTTCATTATATTACAGTAGCATTGAAAGGCTGTGACAGAGCCTGAGGCCCCCATTGAATTATGTTGTGTACTGACACATAGTTGGAGAGAGCCTCTGCTCTGAAAAGTCTTCAATATAAATAGCTAAGATGAACCAAGCACAGAAGAAGAATATATTATCCCCCACTGCACAGAAGGGGAAACTGAAACCCACAGGGAGTTGTGGTGACTTGACCAGAGCTGGGACAAGAAAGAAGCTCTTATGAGTCTCAGCCCCCACCCTTGACATGATTCTGCCTCTCTTGTGGAGTCCCGGCAATTTGCATTTATGTTCCTTCACACTGTGACTTCACAGGAGCGTGCACTGAAGTAAGAGAGGAGAGAATGTGGCCTTCTGTGTTCACTGTAGTTGGATCCTGATTCATACCCTATATGTGTGAAGCAAGTCAAGCTAAGTGTAGTGTTAAGACCTGTGGAAGCATATCCCCATGGGTCTTTGTATGGCAATAAACTAAGATGCTCTATTAATTCTTTCCAGCCAACTATGGGAGAATTCATCTGTCCTTCTTGGGCATGAGCTGAGAATACTGGGAAAGCTTTGGAGGACTGGCAGTGCTCAAAGAGAGTTGCCCTGCATTCACACTCCAGAGTGGCTGTGTTAAGGGCTACACTCAACCCTGCGGAAAACAGCCCACTCCCCTTGGGTATAGGTTGAGAGAACTTGAGGAAGGACAACACTTGATATCATGTCAAACTAGCTTTGCAGAGAAGCCAAGCCCTAAACGAGGAATTTACAATCTGGCTTAGTGTTCTTTCTGTCTCTGCCCTGAAGGACCAGAATAGATGACTGACAGTCAGAACAGACAATGCACATCCCAAACCATGGATGTTAAAAGATGTTTCTCGTACAACATGCAATAGGATGTGTTTGGATTGCTTGAGTAGGTCCAAGGCTTGTGGCCAATGCAGCTGCACACTTCCACATGACAGCTGGTCGCTTCTGGTAAATAAATGCAACTTCTTAATCATGTTTGCTTTGAAATAGGAAATTGTATTCGTTGTTAAAGTTACAATTTAAAACAGAATCTGGTTGATAAATCACTCATCCTAAATTTCCCACATTGTTTCCTAATGATACAAGTCCTGAGTTACAGTTTATGGTATGGGTGGAACCATAGCATTCAGCCAAAGACGAAGCAAAAATGACAGCAGAAGCTGGAAACTCAAAATGTTGCTTGTAGTCCTAAGAAAACTTTCCCTTCATGGAAGCTTTGCTTGCTGCATGAAATTAACTGGAATGTACGCACAATGGAAAGTTGGAAAGTTCAGTTTATGCTACAGCGATGACTAAATGCCACCCATGTCATTAAGAGAGTGAGAAACAATTGCTTCCTGTTATCCCACCCAGACCCTCCACATGAGACTGGTGTAACGTGAATCACAGCATTTACAGAGTCTGCAACCATACTCATGAGGCAGGAGAAGGTTGGGTTACATGTGTTCAGGGGGATGTCTGCAGTACTCCATGCAGAACCCCACATGACTGCACTAAGGTACACGTGAGCTGTCCCTGTACACAAAATACTAAAACTACACAGATATAAGGATGGCAAAAGTTTCTCTATACATGAGAAAAAAATCATTTACTTTGCTTTGTTTGTCACCTGACAGCAAAAAAACCACTCACAGAGATTCAATCGCAGTCTGTCACAAAGCAGAAATAACCCCATACAGAACTGGTACAGGGGACAGTTGGTGTCAGATATGGTAGGTCCACATGGTCATACACACGCATGCACACACACACACCTGTTCTACAAGGACAGCATACACCCATTTTCCAAGAAAAGCTGCTTCCTCTTTTGGGTTTTTAGGCGATCACTTGCAGAGTCACTGCTGTACTTCCATCTAAACCGACTTGCCTATCTATATATGTGCTTATACGAGGCAAAATCCAATTAACCATAATTAATTCCTCTGCTGTGTTGTGACCTATCACCATCCTCCATTTTGAAGATGGGGGATCAAGATGCAAAATGACTTGGTCCAAGGTCACACAGTAGGTCAATGACAGAGGAGCCAGACCCAAGTCTTCACATAGGGTTCTCTCTCTCAGGCCATCCCTGAGACACATCTTCAGCTATTTCCAGTTTGGGCAATTCTTCTTTGGGATATTCTAGATCTAAGAAATCGACTAATATTAAGTATGATAAACACTACTTGATTCTTCACTCTTTGGGTCACTGTCTTCACCATGCTGCAGTCCTAGCAGTCAATTCACTTCACTTTGGGCCATATTTATTTCCTTTCTGGCACCATGATATCCATATGATTTCCCTGTAAAGGCTGTTTCCTTGCTAGTTATCTGTCACAAAAGATTTTTTTTCCTTCATAGTTGAACAAATGCCCTAATGCAGGAAGATCAACATACCACTCGAGCCCTTACTGTATAACTAAAATGGCCATGGAGTATTGTAGAGGGTGTACTGCAGTGAGGTGAATTTAACTGAGACTTATCTGCTCATACTATTCTTTCCCTTTCGTCCTCAAAAGATCAATGAAGGCAGTGGAGCCACATGCACATACATCAGCTCAGAACCTGCCCCAGAACTTCTGTTAATCTTGCATTTGAACTCGAGAGCCTATAATTAAAAAGGGCCATTTCAATGGGGTTCCTTTTTCAGGACCTTAACTATTACTTTTATGATTTCTGCCTGTCAGTTCAACTGTGAAGTTGAGGCCAAATGAAGCCTTTCCAGAGTTTTCTATATGCTATTGTCTTCATGGCTTTGTGCATAATTAAGTATGTTTGTTCTACATCAGCTTAGACAGTGCTTATCTAACACATCCTCAACCTTCTCTATTTCCCATTCTGTGCTTCCTGGTATGTCTTTCCATGTGTAGTGTCCTATCCAGGAGCATCTTAGGCTCACCAAATTTACTTCCGTATTTTGCATCCACCATTGAGTTGTGGATGAAAATTGCCAGGACTCCAACCAAACTAACTATCCTTGTGGAAGCAAGTACTCAGTTACCTCTACAAATCTGGACTCTTAGCAGAGATAATATCTGGCTACAATCTGGATACCCTCTATAAATCTGGGGCTCAAAGTAGACGGGGAGATCATCTTGGGGTTGCAAACTGTGCCTACATGGAGAAAGGCTGGGACTCAGGTATTTGAAGCGTCACCTCTGTGAAATGGGCAAAATACACCCCTATGAGGAAGGCTGGAAAAGGTCACTGAAAACTTTTATCCCCTTTTCCAAGTCATCAAAATGCAACCATCACCTTTTATTAACACCTTGAATAATTAATACATTAGCTCATATACACAACTAGTGTTCACTAAGTTTCCTTCCAAGAGCCTGCACTTTTTCCAAAACAGCTTTCAGTGCTACCTTGGTTCTGTCCGCTTTTACCTTGTATCTCTACACTTATCACTGGTTCATTCTCATCTCTCTACATTCATCACTGGTTTGTTCTCTCTGTAAAGGCCTCTCTCAGGAAGGAAAAATGCAGACAGAGGATATGTGGAAAACAGAAAGTGAGTTACAATAAAGAAGAAACTGACCTTTATGTAAAGGGCTGAAGAGTAATCAGATCCTAATGCTGACTAACCAACCCATTTGACTGGTGAAAAAGTCAAACCATTGACGCTTGACTGTTTGTCCTGGGAGCACATCAAATCTGCGTGCTCATCACGGGTTTATTTCCATCAGGCAAACAGCAGAGTATTTCTTTTATTGGACAACACATGCATCCTATGGCCCCTTCTCTTCTGTACTCTTTGAACAAGCATTGAACAAGCTTTAGTTAAAGTTCCCCCGCTGCCATTTTGAAGTGCAGGACGCTGAACACACAAGACGCTGAGGGCATTTTAATTACAGCGGCTCTAATTAAAATGCCCTGCCACCCCCACCCTGGAGCACATGTAGATGCCCAAAGGTGCTAACACCAAGTGCGTTTCTGTTGGATGTCTACGGGTTCATTCTAGTAGGGCATGTCATTTAGTACTTGCTTAAGCTGTGTGGCAATAAGTAAGCACTAAATTAATGCACAGTACTTAAGCAAGTACTAAATGACTGCGCAGTAACAAGTTTTACTAAGCGGTCCTGACACCGCACAGGTTTTTTTCCATAGCACTGTGCAGTAGCATCAGCATCACGGTTTGTGCCCAGAGATGCTACATCGCCATAGCAAAGAGCTACAGCATTGTAGCTCATTGCTATGGCAACAGTGTCTTGTATAGACTCACCCACAGAGGCACAACATCTGACCAAAATACAGGAACAATGAATGGACCCGCTGGTTACCATGCAGCATAAATACTTTTCTCCTGACAAATCAAATTACAGACCACACACATTTGCAAGGCAACATCCTCATGTAACACATCATCCCAAACAAAAGACAGTAGATGGATGACTAGAGAAAGCTTGGTAGTTAGCTTGGGAGTCTAAGAACCTCTTTATTTTCCCCACTGGCATTAAACAATCCATTCCAAAACCAAAGTGTCAAGTACATTTGAGCACTTCCCAAAAAGCTTGCCCAACACAGCCATTGTATCATGCCTTCCATAAAATCCCCTAATGTCCAGCACTGCTGCTCCCATCACAGGTTATGCTTTCTAGTCAGTGTACTCACCAGCAGAGGCTTCAAAAGGTCTATATTAGCATGAAAAGCTAGGTCTGCTGCGTGGAGCTTTTCCTTAGGCAGGTTGCAAATGAAGCCTTCGCTGACCGCTGCTACTGTCTGATTGTGGATCATGACGAAATCAGACAGCTTTGATGCATTGCATAGATCTTTCAACCGCATTTGGTAGCCAGACATAATGACCTGGAAACATTTGTGAGATGGCATAAAAGGTCATTAATAAATCACTCTTGGAGCTAAGCTAATATCACCTAGATAGAAGGTTTTATTGAGCTGCATCAGTGTTTAAAAGTCAAAGTTAAAGGAGATAGGATATTTCTCCCTAAGGACTTCATGGTTATTGTCTATGAATTATCCTGAATTGTGACATGGGGGAGTATGTATTCCCACTACATTGCATAGGAAAATCTCTTATACAGGAGCTGTAAGGGGCTCCACCAGTCAGACACACATGCACAATTGCAGGCTCTTTACTCTCCACAGCAACCATTTCCTGAAAACCAAGGCAAGCGCATTGCTCAATTCATGTCTGTCTGGGAGCTGAGTCCCTGTGAAGGCTTGTGGTCAGCTTGAAGAAGTGTGGCAAATGTAACTGAAGAACAATGACCTGTGTCCTAAGTGCCTGCAATCCATTACCCACAAAGCACAATTTCTACCTTGCAACCATATGGCACCAGATTCTTCTTGCTTCACACATAGGCCTGCCAAAGGGAGTTGAGAGAGTGAAGAACTTGTGATCTCTGCTTTCTGAGTTAATGGAAAGGCTCTCACTGAATTTGAGTACCTACTCATACATGTGTGAGAGGGAATTACAGCTTTGTTTGTAGTGTCAGACAGTCCCATTGGTGCTTCCTTCCCAATTAACAAATATATACAAGATGGGAGTGTTATCTCCTCCCCTCCCTCTCACA
>NW_017729024.1:55430677-55445499 GCF_001723915.1 Gavialis gangeticus | reverse complement strand
CAACCATATGGCACCAGATTCTTCTTGCTTCACACATAGGCCTGCCAAAGGGAGTTGAGAGAGTGAAGAACTTGTGATCTCTGCTTTCTGAGTTAATGGAAAGGCTCTCACTGAATTTGAGTACCTACTCATACATGTGTGAGAGGGAATTACAGCTTTGTTTGTAGTGTCAGACAGTCCCATTGGTGCTTCCTTCCCAATTAACAAATATATACAAGATGGGAGTGTTATCTCCCCCCCCCCCTCTCACAGACAAGCAGCCACAGGCTAGCATTTGTAATTTTGCAGTTTTGGAACTAATCCAGTGCCACTAAAATCAACGGAGACCTGCCATTGTCTCCAATGGACACACGATCAGCTCCCTGTCAGCTGCCCACAGATCTTTCACTTCAAGTTAAGGCTTCATTCGTGTCCATGAAGACATGCAAAGAAACCTCTGAGTAATCATTTCATGCCTGGGACTCTTGCTGAGTTAATATTATGTCTCTTTGATAGGTCATTCTGGGATTTGAGGCCTCTGGATATAGGATGGTAAAAGGGTAATAAACAAGAGAAGCTCCATGACTTTACCAGAGGGCAGGGAGGGAAGGGTGTTGTTTTGCTTTGTGCATCTCTCTTTCTCAGCTTGTTGGGTTTTTTTGTTTGGTCTGTAATGACTGTCAGGCTTGGACCAGACATCAGCCTAGGTCATACCTGTTGAGCCAACAGAGTAAGATTGCTCTAATATTTTTCAAGGATAAAAGTGTGTCAAGCACCCAAATGCCAGTTCCAGAAAGTATGTATATGGAGCTGGTAGGAGGGACAAAGCTTTAAAGTGCAAAAGTCTTTAGTCCACCTCTGTAAAAGAAGAAGGATCCAACCTCAGCAGCCTGCTGAATAAATGGAGGACATTTGCCATTTATACATGATGACCCCTTAATAATAAATCAGTAGGGTGAGCATTGCCACCACACCAGAAACAGAGAATAATGGTATTGCTGCTAAAGCACTGGACTGGGAGGCCAGGCCTCAGTTTCTAGCTTAGACAAAGGACTCCTAGACTCAGGGTAAATCAGTTCATCTCTCTATCTCTCAGATATCTATCTGTAAAATGAGGATTAACACTCCTTTCTTCTACCTTGTGACCACCTTGTTTGCTCCAGTAAGCTCTTTGGGGCAGAGACTGTTTCTTACCCCATACTGGTCTTAGAACAATACGTTCCCAATCTCAGTTGCATCTTCCCAGTACTAATATAAGACAAATAATAGCTACATAAACATTTCTCTAAAATAACAACACAAGAAGCCCTGACTGCCCATCGCCTCCCTAAAAGACCCCCAACCGTATGAAAATTCTGAACTGCTTGAAATGGTGGTGACTTCAACAGGAGCATAAATTATAAATGACAGGATCATCTCTCAGAATACTTAAAATCTCACGCTCCATTTTGTAGATGTTGGGATGGTTGCTGAAAAACAAGACTCAAGGCACTTTGCTGGATGCTCCCTAGTCACGCCATTCTTTCCAGCTGAATAAGCCTTGCATATAAAAATCAAATTGGGAGATTTGTTCTAGGATCTGCACACCCAGGCAGGTAAAAGCAAGAAAATCCCACAGTTCAAAGCTAGTAGAGTTGCTATACAGTGACATGAAGCAGTGTCACCTTTCCCCCAGACACCTGATTAGACTGGGATCATTGGGGTTAGGATCCCTTTTTTTTTTTTTTTTTGGGTATATATGCACAGTGTCTAGCACAAATGGGTGCACAAAACTTTTGACATAATAAATATTAAGTAAATTGTAATATTTCTTTGGCACTCCTGGTGAGAGAGTGCAGAGTTTGGGAATAACCCCAGGTCTCATACATGGGTACAGAGCAACAGTCCCTAGACGGATGTCAGGGATGGGGACATGAGTTTGCAAGGGGAGCTGCACAGATTCTCCATTACTCCATCAAAGTCAAAACTCAAACCAGGCCTTCCTCCTCCCATGTCAAAGTTCAGCAGCAAAACCAGACCTCTCACAGGAATCACCAGCAAAATCAAACAGAAACATGGTAGCTTGTCCTGTGCTGTGGCTTTTGCCAGGAAGGATGGAGTCTACTTCAATTTGATGCTATTTGCATTATAATAGTGCCCGAGTGCCAGCAAGAGCTGGAACCCCACTGCATACCTTAACTGAACTGCTGATTTTGGACTTTGATTTCCAGATCCCAATATGAGATTTAACGATTTCTGCAATACTGGCATGATCCACTTGTAATGGAGTTCCTCAGTTAGCAATGTCATGGTTGCCAGCATAGTCCTAATATGTTGGACTGCTAAGTATAACTCATCTTGTTTCTCAACTGCTTTTGTGACTACCATATTGAGTTTAAGGTTTAAGACCATGCCAGTGAGTTGATCTATTTAAAATGTTTCTCTGCCTTCCATTGGGATGCAGTGGCAGAGGAGTTAAGGTCTTATGCTTCAGCTCTAAGGGTGCGAGTTAAAGCCTTGTTCTGGTTTCTGGCCCACATTTGACACAGCTGTAAAAGGTAATGGAGGTGGGGAACATGGGGGGAGCATCAAAAGCATCTGTATGGGATGCCATTCAAATCACTCTTGTGTGCTGTTGGCCAAGAAACTGGCATGCCTTAACCTCTCTATCCTGATGAGCTATTAGGTTTGGAGGGACATTCCTCTCCACCTCTAATACTCTGGGTTATACACACATTGCAGTCCTCTGACTATTTTGTATTCATGTCTCCTTAATTCTGGGTTTCAGGATGAAAAAAAAACCCTACAGTTGCAGACAGAGTCCTTAAAATAGTTACAAAGGTTTTTTTTTTTAACATAACATATAATTAACTTGCATGATTAATTATTAAAGTATATTACTGAGACAGATGGCTTCATGAAATTCAGAAACGCATCAGACATTTATATGAATGAGACAGACTATAACAACACAGAGGCAAATCTAGAAAGAGCTGATGGTCACCATACTACACAATATGCAGGGATCAACAGCAGAGGAGAGGAAAGAGTCCCCCACTGTGCAATCTGATGTCTCCGGGTAAGTTCTATCAGCAGAACAAACCTGGGAGAATTCTCCCAGATCATCTGAACACGTGTGCACAGCCTATGCCGCAGCTCCCATCTGTAAATGAGGTAACACTGCTTGAAAAGGCATATCAGCTCTCTCAAGTCAAGGGCCCCAGTCTTCCCTCATGGTGCCTTTTCATTACATGCACATCTTTTAACCTACTGTCCCTACGAATCTCAACTGAAATGAATCCAAACAGGAAAGAAAGCTGCATTACCCCATTTTGTAGATGGGGAGCTGAGGCATGAAAACTCAAATGACTTGCTCACAGCAACACAGCAGTTCTGGAGCAGAGTTGAGTATCTCCTGACTTCCAGCAGCTAATCCAACCTTACTGGATGCCAACTGAAGTGGGACTGTAAACGCTTTAGGGCAGGCACCATCGTTTGGTCAGCATTTTTACAGTGCCTTGCACCATGTGGTCCCTGCTTAGGACTAGGGCTCCCAAGAGCTAAGATAATACAAACAATAAATGATGCTTGAGTTCCTTACCCGCTGGAGGTTGACCTCAGCATCCAGTATCTCATCCACAGCAAATGGTGGCAGGGACATATTTTGATGGAGGAAGTCTGAGAACGTCTCATTGTCAACCAGAAAATCATGGAGTTTCAACCCTGTCAGGTGAGAAACACTGAGTCTTGGTTAGAGGCTATCTAAAGGAGAAAGAATATGAATTCTTCAGACTAAAACAGCAAGAGATGAGAGGGGTGAGGGCAACTATGCAAACCAGAGCACAGAGGAAGAACAGCAGCTGCTGCCTACATGCTCTGAAACACAGCTTTAATGGAAGCATTCAAATTGCTGAGTTTTCATTTAAAAAAAAGAACCTTTAAGAAAACTGTCTTCCAACACCCTCACAAAAGCCCAGCTTGTGCATTTAATCTGCTGCCAGGCATGTGAGACACCTCCCAAAATAAAAAGTTTTTCTCTTTGGGTGACAGTTGCTGTAGCACAGGAGGCCTGCACAAGTTTCTGGTCCCATTCGAACACTATTTTGCAGTCTTAAGCAGGATTGGGCTTAAACTGGTGCACATGCCATTGAAAGTCTTATTAGAGTTTATCATGCAAGTGTTCAATCATTGCTAATACAGCTATGAACAATAATCAATCACAAGATACTTGAAGACTAAGCCAAGACAAAAAAGTGCAGACACAAGTACATCACGTAGACAGATCACAGAATCAATGTCATCACTTCTGTGAATTTCCCTTTTTTTGTAGAACTCTTGCACGAGTGGACTTTTCCCCCCTGAAATCTCAAGTTCCTGGAGTCAGGGGATTACATGAGGCTCAGCTCATGTTTCAGGAGAAAAGCTGGAAACTATGACCCAAATGTACCATTAAGACTCAACAGGGTAAGAAAAAGACAGCCACAGGCCAAGCCAATGAGGTAGATAACCTCGCTTGCTTCCACTCAAAAAACAGTGAAGGCCTTAGACAACTGACATATGAGTATAGGCAGTGAACAAAGCCCATGGGTCGAGCCCTACAGAGATGATAATGCCCCTAGCCTCCCTACTCCATCGTGGCTGTGTTTCTCATCCTTGAGGGAGCAGCAGCTGCTATTGCACAGAGCAGCTTTCTCATTTTTTATTAGCCTGTCTGCTTGTAAGAGATCCTTGGCACAGATGAGGAGAACCCAAATAACTTCCTCCAAGCTGATGGGGAAGGGGGGGTAGAGGCTGCGTGTCACAAGAACACAGGCCCTTGCTCTATGTATGCCACTCAGAGCTCTCTTTTGTGTTATTCAGTGTTGCCTTGGCAGGACACCAGTCTGCTTGAAGAATTATGATGAGAAAGCTGGAAGGGGAGGAAGGGAAAAAAAGCAAGGCTGCCTGTTCTTCTTGCAGCATGAGTGTATCGGGGTTACTGTCGGTCATTGCTCTCTAGCCTACATCTCTGGTTACAAGTTCCATGTAGCCTTTTTGTTCTACATGAAAAGTAATCATGGCCATCAGCTGGGTTGGAAGGAAGCTGGAATAGAGTTGACAGGAGGTTACTCAAGGAGGAAACACTTTCTTGCTCCCTTCCTAGCCAGGACCGTTTATGAAAACACCCATGGATCACACTACATGGGGGCTGGGGGAAGAAAGAAAAGACACCTTAAGCAGGCTTTTTCAAATTAGAGCTGTATTTCTTTTTCCCAGCTGGGACTAGGACTAAAGAAAAAAGGGCCAAATTCTCATGTGGCATTAATCGGTGTAAGCCATTTACACTGTTTTGCACCAGCTGAGGGCTTCAGCCCAGTCAGACTGAGATTTAGTGTTCTCTTCTCTCTCGGATTTTGGTTATTTCTGATCTGCATGGAGCTGGCTAAACCAGGGGCACTCAAACTTTTGGCCCCATGAGCCAGATGAGTAGGGCAGGGTGGGTTGATGGGCTGGATTGAGCCCAGAGTGCCAGGATTGGGCCTGCGGGCCCAGCACTGCCCCCACCTCGGCCCAAGCACCAGGAGGGGGCCCGAGAGCCTGGCACCACCCCTCCTACCCCTGCACACCAGGATTGTTCTGTGGAGGCCAGGAACTACCCTCTCCCATCCCAGTGCACTGGGATTCAATCCCAGGGTCCTGGCACCACCCTCCTTCTGGCCCCTCACACCAGAATTGGGCCCTGGGGCACAGCACCATCCCCGCCCAGCCCTGCAGACTAGGATCAGGTTCCCCAACCACTACACAGAGGCCACGGCTCCCCATGTGTCTGGAAATTTGGGGATGGGGGAGCAGTGCTTCTGCTTTCCTGCTGCCAAATGTCCAGACCCATGGAGAACCTCAGGGGCCAGATGAAACAGGGTTCTGGCCTGTAGGCCAGAAGTTGAGCACATCTGGGCTAAACAATTTTGCTGCATATTTGTTTTTTAGTGAGATCATCAACAGGGCTGAAATTCAGAGACAAAGGGGAAGGTGAAAAAGACACAGAGGCAGCTAAAACCCTTAAATAAAACAATTCTCATACATTTCCCAGTTGTTCCTCATCCTTTGTTATTTATTACTGCATGAAAACAGGCTCTTTGTTAGTTGAAACCCTCTGTGTAATTTTGTTTTTTTGCACTACAGGAAAGCAACCTAACTCATTTTATAGAATGTCAAGAGACTTTTTGAATTCCCTCCAAATTAACAAATATAACAGGCCCAAAGTGTGTGTTTTTCCTCATGGTGGCTATCACTTAAAAAAATGCTCAGTGCTAGACCTGACTAAATACGGAAATGTCCCTCACACAGGATTTTTACATGTCTTCCAAGTTTATTTTCATAAATATTTGTGGGACAAGAGGTCTAAATGATAACACTTTTCATGGAACAGAGAGTTCTTGACCCTTTTCAATTCAGACATTATGCTTCTGATTGGTGTGAGGTTAAGCTGCTTGCCTTGAGCCACTTGTCTCAGCTGATGCAGAAGTCTCTGGCAAAACAGGAGTAGAGGCCAAGTTGAGAGCCCCAGTCCTGGTGTTAACCAAAGAAAAGTCATTTCTCTTTCCCTCCGGTGTCCCTTCCAGCTGGAGACACTGAATAACGTATAAATTTCCAAGTTCAAGTGAAATCCTTCCAAATCACTGAGAGCTACATAATGACTCACACAGGAAGCCAGAGCAATGCAAACTAAATTCCAACACTTTATAGATTAAAAAAAGAGGTCTCTTTCCTAATACTTCCTGTTCAATACCATCACCATTCTGTCCAAGATTTTTTGTCCAGCATTGAGTAACACTGAACCATGCAAATACGCTGGTTAAACACTTGCGCCAATGCCACGACCAGAACAGGCAGCAGAGCTAATGCCAGATGTATTGAATAACAGAAGCATTATGGCATGAAAGAACACATGCTGGCAATGACAGTGTAGTTTCAAAACACTTCTCTGCTATTAAGAGAAATTCTTCAAAACCCACCCGGAAAATCCATATACAACATACTGGGGCAGAACATCTCCTCCTTTCATTCCCAACAGAAAAAAACAGGACCATAGTATTGGTAGTATTTCTAGTGAACCAGCTGCAGATCAGGTTTCCAGGGTGAGTGAAAGGGAGGAAGAGAAGGCAGGAATCATCCTACACACAGCATGAAGATGATTTTACCAACATGCATCCAGACCCGAGGGCAGAACTAGGTCTCCTGACAGTCAGTCCTATCCCCGGCAGCAATGGAGTCCAGGTCCTAGTGGACAAGCATCCACTTGGTGCTCAGGTGTGTACATATGTGCCATCACAAGTACCACTCAAGGGCCACCTTGTTAACAAGTCTAAGCAGAGAGGCCAACAGCTGTGTTAGCACAGAGAGTAAAAAACAGTTCCATTTCTAAAGAACATGTTCCCTGCCAGAACGAAGCCAGAACATGTCTGGGCGGGGCACTGCACCGTTCTGCCTGCACTGCCAGTCAAGTCCTGTGCCTCTCACATGAAGAACAATAGACATCACAAGAACTGAAGGAACAATACTTATTATTAACATTCTGTTAACCAGAAATTGTGAAGCAAACAAGGCAGCATGTCAGGCTGTATGCCAGTATCTCCAGCGATTCAAGACAGAAAGCAATTATGGTATTTTCTGTACTTCCACTGCTGTTCCTGGATTTATTAACTTTTGGCAAAACTTGCATTTCTCAACAACTCAGCTTCTCCTTTGCTTCGATCCTGAAGCGACATTATAACCCTTCATTTATTATCTCATGTTCTGCTCATTTGACAATGACTGTGTTGCTATAAGAACAGCATTATCAGTGCAAGATCAAGCAGCAACATGAGAGGGACTATGGAAGTTTTGCCAAATCATAGAAAAACAGAAGTAGGAAGACCTCACAAAGCCATCTAGTCCAACCCCTTGCTCAAGGAAGGATCATCTTTGTCTAAACAAGCTCAGCGAAGTGTTTGTGTAACCTGCCCTTAAAACCTTAACATTCCCCAGCCTCTCTTGTAACCAGTCTGTTCTAGTGCCGAACCTCCCTCAGAGCTGGAAGCTTTGTCCTTACCACCAGCAGGTGTCTTGGAAGTGTCTGTAGGAAATAACAGAGGGAGGTAAGCAGGTTCCCAGGTGAAAGACCTTAAACACACCTAATCCTTATCAATTAACAAATGTGGCAACACAAGAATAGGAATGATAAATGTCTTTTTCTCTCCTAATGAGACGACAGAAGGAAGACTGAGAGGTACAAAGGCACACACTTGGTAAAGTTCCAATTCATGGGACTGGATTCTCAGTTATGGCCAAGCTGCACTTGGTACTGAAACTAGAGAGGGGGGACACCTCTGCCTTTGCCCCTCTCTGTATTCAGGGGATGATCCCATTGATGAAACAGGGCAGCTCAAATACATGCCTGGCTTCTAAAGGCCCAGGTGGGAACAGCCAAAGTAGTGCAGCAGTCCTTTGGGCATGTCCCAGCCTCTTCAGCCACTTCCCTTGCAGCTGGCACTGCTGTACAAAAACCCCAAGGGAACTGCTTTATTCTAGATGTTCTACCCTATAGCCCACTTGGCCTTAAGTATAAAAGGGGCTATATGGCTGGGTCCATTGCTCTTGAACCAGGTTTTCGGTGCAAGAGAAGGTCATGTTCGTACACGGTGTTTGTTAGTACTAAGAGGACCTCTGCTTTTGGAAGAGCTGAAACTCTGGACCGCTGTCCTATCAGGGAATATCAAAAACAGCAGGGCAGAATAGACAAAGCAGATGCACTTGAAGAATTAAAAATTATTCTCCACCCTTGAACTCCATTTAAGTTTTACAAGTCTCATGTACCTGAGAGAGACAATACTTAAATACCCCAGAGAAGTGTGCATGGCAAAATGGCTTGCAGCCAGAGGCTTCCACACCAATGGCTTGTCAGTGTGATTTAAAATGGAGATTGAAGGGGTCTGAGTTTTTCTTTTTAAATTTCCCTACAACCTTTACAAAGAAAAAAAAAAGAGATCTCCTTTCAGACAAATAATAGAACTGGGACTCAGAACCATGGGCTCTCACCTCCTCTGGTTCAGGCAGAGGAAAGAACAAATGCCCTAATGCTGGACTCTGAGTTAGCAAAGTGACCCACTGAGCCAATGACCTACATCTGTTACACAAAAAACAACCCTTTTCAATTCCCAGTGATCAGTTGGCATTTGGGCTTAGCAAGTTTTGCCTGCTCTTGTTATATTTCCCTGATTAAATTTTTGGCATTGGGGCTGCAAAGCAGGCTGGTGTGATACATGGACCTCCTCTGCTTTTAATTGCTTCCTTCCTCTACAAGGCACCTCCCCACTTCCTATATAGTGGATATCATACTCTGCAGCTAGCTCTGTTCCTAGCTGATACCAACAGGAGCTAAAAGAGTCACGGGAACATGTTATGCAACATTACCCTGATTCACTGACAAGTATTTGAGTGGCTCAGCAGGCTCATGGTGGAAGACCAGTTAGTATAGAAACACTGGGTTAATTTGCTGGCAGTTGTAACATCATCCCTTTTGCAGGTATATGCATGTTCTTTTACTTGGACAACCTGTCTTTCTGCTCTCAACCCATAGGGCATATGAACAGTATTGTCAGTGTTAAGTCACCCATAGCATGCACATCTGTCTACTCCAAACCTCTCTTGAAGGTTGAGAAAGGTGTAGGCAATCTTCCTTCCTCTCTGCTTAGTTTACTTCTGCCAGCTGGATTTCTCCTAAGCAGTAGTGGTGGGATTAGGGAGAAAGTTGTGTGCTAACTCCTCACTTCTCTCCCAACACAGAGATGGCTAACTCCTTCGCTTCCTTCTTCCAGCTGGCCATGGCTGGGAATATTTCAATCAGAAGAGCAGCTCCTTCTTAAAATAATGTGTGGGCCAGGCAGCCCCCAAGCACTTCAGATTGCTCAGTGGACCAGGACAGAAAGTCAAGAGCCCTCCACTTTATCCACTGCACTAACAGTCATCTTTTTTAGGTCTGTCACTCATTTTAGTCCCAGTGACAATGCCCTTCTACACAAATTTAGTTTCCTCTCAGTTATATCATTGCAAATGATTGCATGTGGCCATAAAGAATCCCTAAGTAGGGCTGTAGGAAAAGGAAAATATGCCCCTACTCAAAATTCCCTGCACAGAATCAACTCCTTGCATTCCTCATTTTCAGGTCCTGCTCCCCTCCCTTATCACAAACTTGGTCTTCCGCCTGTTGAAAGTCTCAGCAATACTAACCACTCCTGCTGCCACAAAAGACATGTGAAGGGCTGCCCCTTTACACAGAGATGAGGTAGGGAGAACAGAGCAAGACAATCATTGCAAAAGCCTGGACAACAGGGGGTAACGAGGCTCTGGGTAAGAAGCAGGTGACATTTTGCTGTTCAGGATCAGGCAACCCTGTATCTTAGGTCATTGCTGCACATTCAGGAGAGAGGCAAGTGTCATAAAACTGGACCCAAAGAGGTGCAGTTCATCTCTGGCCATGTTCTGTGTTCAAACAGCTGCAGCTGAAGCACTGAAAACAAGAGCAACAGGAGAGGGAAACAGACAAACAGAACAGCCCCCAAGGTAGAAGTCAGGGCAGGAAATGCCTTTCAGGCCTGCTGAGCTCACTTTCCAGGAATTCCCCAAATATTATTTCTTTGGTCACCACCAGGGCAAAGGAGGGACTTTCATCTCATGTCCTGCCTCGTGCATCTGACCCAAAGCAAAGATCAGCATCAGAAATACTGGAGTTCATAACTGAAGAAGAAGCATTAGGCAAATGTGCCGCCTGTGCAAACAGCAGCCTGGAGTTAACTGGAAACCCTGGAGGGAAAAAAAAATGAACCAGATTGTATCTTCGCTCCTCCATTCCTACAAGGCAGTAAAGCAGATGCACTGAACAGCATAGCCAGCTCTCATGCAAGCAGCACCATCGTCCCAACTGTAAGCACTAGCTCACTGTGAAAGAGCACGCACTGAGGGGCTGGGGCCCGGGCCAGATCCTCCACTGGTGCGGGTCTGCTGATCTCAACAAAGAGATGCCAAGATGCATCAGTGAAGATACTAACATCCCCAACTGTCCAACCATCACAAAACCAGCCACAAAAATAGTGTGCACTCTACTAGGGCAGTATTACATGCCCCATTTAGTACCAGAGCCCTGTTGTACTTAGCATAGCAATGCACATCCCTACCCAGAACGACTTACAGCAACAAAAGGCATAAAGACAAACAAGACTTGCCCAAAATTTGCACAGCAGGTCAGGGGTAGAGCTGGGAAGGAAACCCTGATCTGTCGGTGCTTGGTCCAGTACCTGGTAACACCATCACACTGGAGGGTGGTGTGAGTTCATTGGAGGTGGTGGCCCACAGAAGGAGCTCCCTCTGCTCCCTTTCCCTCCTCCTATTCTGAAAACAGTACTGGGGCTGGGAGCAGGGAGAGGCATTGTCAGGGGAGAGCGACTGTAGGTTCACAGCAGCTCTAAACAGCAGCTTGATCTCCCAACTCCTGGGACCCAACAGCAAGTGTCTGTTGGGTCCAGCTGATCATTTTAACTCATGGTGCTTTCTGTGAAGGATGCCCTTCTATGCTTAGAGAGAGACAGAAGTGCATTTTTGGAAAACATACAGGATGCATTTAGCTTTGCAAACCACATGGAGAACCTCCCCCTTTCTAAAAAATTCTAATAAAAAACACAACCCTGGAGGAATAAAAAAAAATGTTTATGGTGTTTATGGAAGTACCTCTGAAGAGCATATGTTGCTAAGACAACTGTTACTGCTTATACATTAACTGTGCTGGGAACAATCTGACCTAGATAATACATGTGGTTATAAACTCAAAAATGTCAACTCAAAGCTACAGTAAAATGTATAAAAAGCAATAAACACAGAAAGGAAAGTAAACCAAGAGCATGTGCGCACATGCATGTGTGTGCATGCATCGTGTGCTTGCATGCATACACCTGCAGCATGACTTCACAACAGAGCTTGGCCTTCAGATAATGCTGGAGATGCTATGCCATTGCCTGTGGAACAGAACAGCCCAGGCTCTTGAACACCACAGGCCAGGTGGCTTTGGCAGTAGGTCTGCAGCCAAGGGGCAGGGGTGGGGGAAGTGTCTTTTCTAGCACCTGCACCAAGGCAGACAGCTGGGAGCTGCACTTGCACCACAGCCAGTTCTCTCAGCTGCTCCCTCCACAAGCTCAGCTTCCACCTAGTTTAGGCCTGTCAGGGCTAGAGAGCTGCAAAGTGCATCTACACTACCTCTGCTTCTCTCTCCCTCATCTCATTTATGGTTTTGAATGGACTGGCCAGTGCCTTTCATGCTACCACCCACTGCTGGCTGCAATAAAACCTATTCAAGTGCTTGGGATAATGTCATCTTCTATTGCCTGGCGTACAGAGAGGATCAAACCTTAACACTACAGGCAGCAAACAGCAATTCTTATTTAGCTGAGAGAGTGCCAGCCTGTATGTGTGGATATGAACATGCCATGTTGTGTTCTTGTTGCCAAATGAGTACGGTTTAGATGATGAACATGTTTGAACTGCCGGATGAGTTAAAAACACCATTCATGAGGCTTCCCCCATAGGATGTTCTTCTCTGGACTATACCCCTTTTAAAAAAAATTAAGTTAAATTAAAGCAAAAAAAAGGAGAGGCTTTTACTTTAATGCTGACAAATGCTTCCATGCTCCTAAGGACTGTACTGGCTCCAGGGATAACACCCAAGCTGCAATCAGTCCATATATATTTATCTGTGCGCCTTCTGCCGTTGCTTCAGTTTGTGGTTCACTTGGCACTACAGCTAACCTGAGAACAGAAGAATTGGACAGAGCAACTGTGGCAAGCATCAGCTTGAAGAACTGCTTCTAAAGCCATTATTCTGATGTTTGTTACAGTGGGTTTAAGTAGCTTCACATGATTTATTGAGCTCTCTTCTGTTCCCTCTTCCCCATGCAGTATATACAGTCATATGATCAAATCTGATGTTTAGACAGAATGCCATGGGGTCAGTTTGAGGCACGCTGAGGAAATGCCAGTGTTTTGCTAAGGTGTTGGCAATTATGCCATTCTGATAAGGGGGACTAGAGGAATGGGCTCAACTCTCTCAAAGGCCACGTCTCCTTTGACACGTCAATCTACCTGCTCTGAGATTCTCCTGCTTCGGGAATGCTGAGCGCTGTTAAAGGTCTGCCCTATGGCAGCTGGATAGCATGTGCTGAACAAGCACTCAGAAAACCATCCCACAGCCAAGTCCAGAATGAGTGTGTGCTATCCATACCCCACAGGTGAATCCATTTCTGGCATACACCCATGTTTTAAGGACAACGTGACAAGATCTGATGTAAATCAGCACAGCTGCATCAACTTTAAACAGAAATTCTCCAGTCGTACAACAGCAGATGAGTGACACACATTATGCAGATTTTTATTATTTTGCATTTCTATTATTTTTTTTTTTTATCTTGAAGGAACCCAGAATGCTTTAGAAATGTAAACCAGCATACAGTGGTAGCAATTTCACAAGAATAGACAAAGATGGTGGTAAGTCTCCTTAGAACAGATGATCTTCAAAATGGTATATATAAAACATCCTTAAATTCTGGGCAGACATTTCATAAGACACTGCTGAACTAAATCAAGCGTAGAATCCAGCTGTGGCTCAGACATGAACTATGAATGCTACCCAGATCCTAAGCCAGCCTTCTCAGCAGAAATAAGTCAAATGCAACCTCCAACAAATCGGGCAGTCTTTACATTTCACAGTTTTGAGGTAAAAAATGCCAGAAATAGACCCAGAATGTGTGTCAAGACAGCCTAAAGAGGAAAAAAATAGGTGCAAAGACAATAATACGGATATAGCTCTGATTGTATAACCCTGGTATATGGTACGAACAATGCTGACAATATAAACAAAGAGAAGTAAAGAATGGAAGAGCATTAAGGTGTTATTATTTTTAGCAAAATTTTCATTTCTCAATTCCAGATAGCATCTGTATTAACTGGTGGAGTTTTAAAAGCTGCTTTAGATGACTGAAGCAGTCACAGAGTTTTCAGAAACAATATCAAAGAAGTCTTGTATGTGCACATATCGTTTGTACTGAATCCACTATCAGAATTAGGAAGCACTTGCTTGTTTTATTATTATATCTGTACTCAGACAGTAAAGACAAACTAACAGAGAGATAAAAACTGTGCCCATAAAAGGCTGTACTTTGCTACCTACTGGAGTAGCCTTATGCTGTACTCTAGTTTTAGAAAATGTGAACTACAAATGTTGCCTAGGCACATAACCAACTGGTAAATTGGCATTCAGTGCAGTGCCGAATATAGCAAGGGTACCAAAAATGCCATCCTGCTGGTCACCAGTACAGACTAACATATGCTTGTATTCTTGTCACATCTCTTTTCTGACACACACACATACACACACAATATCAAGGGGAATTCTCAAAAAACACTCAGCCAACACTTCGCATTACTAAGTCAACGATATAGATCAGTGGGAGCACATTTAACCTGATGCTGAGCATATTTAAGTTCCCTACTCCAATGCATATGCACCTCTCCCCCATATCCAAAAACCTTCTCCTATCTGGACTATAGTTTCATAGTTGGTAGGGTTGGAAGGGACCTGAGCAGATCATCAAGTCCGACCCCCTGCCATGGCAGGAAGAAATGCTGGGGTCAAATGACCCCAGCTAGGTGATTATCCATCCTCCTTCTGAAGACCCCCAGGGTAGGAGCCAGCACCACTTCTCTTGGAAGTTGGTTCCAGATCCTATCTGCCCTGACTGTGAAGTAGCACCTCCTGATATCTAGCTTGAACCTACCCTCAGTCAACTTATGGCCGTTATTCC
>NW_017729024.1:55420385-55425677 GCF_001723915.1 Gavialis gangeticus | reverse complement strand
CCTCCCTTCTAGCGTACCCACTTCTCCCCACATCTTAGTGTCATGTGCGAATTTGAAAAAGGTGCTTTTCACCCCCTCATCCAAGTCACTGATGAAGATGTTGAACAGTGCAGGCCCGAGGACCGAGCCCTGGGGGACCCCACTGTCCACATCCCTCCAGGTCGAAAATGACCCGTCCACCACCAGAGTTGGCCTGAATTTAAAACACGGAGCTCCAGACATCCCTGGATCCTGGGGAATTTCAGATGTGAGCTATGAAGCTGGCTCCATTTCTGCAAGACTCACACAAAAACAATGCACATTGTACTGTGCCGCCTTGTATCACACTGCCAATCTCAACCTCTGACCGAGGACACTGTTAAAGAAAACTGAGGCGTTGAAAGTTCATGAGCATCCTGGCCCCTGGGACACTGTTTCCCAGGTAGAATAAATTCAAGCCTTGACAGACCTTTGTATCTGAATTGCGGTAGAGAGAATTTTGTTACATAAATCTTATCTTTTTTGTGAATGGTTCCTTGGAAAAATAGAAAGAGAGCACCAAAACTGATTTAACTTTTAAAGGGATAAACTCTCAAGTACAGCACATGGAGGACTCTGTAGGTAAAGCAAGCCCAATTAATGAAGTTTCACTAATTTCCCAATGGACACAGTCCCACCAATATCACATTATCTTCCTAACCATCCTGCTGCTTTTCACTAAAAGCTGGCTATAGTTTTGGTATAAAACAGAAAAATCAAGAGATAATCCAGAGTCAGTTAACTTCACTATCTGTTGCCTGTGGTATTGGGACACAACGGCAGTCTACCCCAAAGAGACGCTAAGCAACCTAGAGGATTTAGGTACAACGTCCATTCATTTTAATGGAAGAAATATGTGAGATCGCCAAAAATACTAGTGCTGACTTAACTCAAGGGTCACAGAGATTTCAACAAAAGAAGAATTCACAAGTAATGACCATTTTGCAAATCTGATCCTGGGTGTCCACATATGCCACACAACATTCAAAAATCACAAGGACTGAGACTGAGGCAGGGGCATCTCTAAAAAGTTACCTGGATCATACACCATGGTACTATTTTGATAGTGAAAACAAAGGCAAAACTGTGATATAGAAGGCTACCAGGAATAAAGCAGGACCCCAATGGGGAAAGCAATTAAAAGGCTAATTAAAACGTAGGTTAATTGTATCACAACCTTCAAACAAGTTGCATGTAAAGTGTGTACAGCAAATTTAGCTCTTCCCAAATGCCCTCATCTGGGAGCAGTTGTTTCTGCACACCTTAGGGTGCTGTTTTTGGCAGCATTTTGTCTGGAGCTGCTTAACTTCATTTTGGCTCACACAATGGCGCTTGTGAGGGCTGCTGTTTACACCTATGCACAACTCCCTCAGGAATGCAGCACTGCAGGGCAGGTGCCTCTACACTGCTCCCTGGAAAGCAGTGAGTTTGTTCTTTGCTTGGCTTGCTTTAATTTGTAGCATATGGTTAAGGCATTTCACCACAGCTCTCAAGGGGTGAGGCTGAGGCTTGCTTTAGCCCTGAGCTAAAAGCCATCCCCAGCTGTAAGCAGGTGGGATTAAGAAGTCAAAGGTAGCTGGCAGCCACATCAATATTTTGCGCACTGCTGACTACAGAAGCTGGCATGCCTTATTCACGCTAACCCAATGAGGTGCTAAGCTTGGGCAGACATCAGATTTTAGTCTAATTCACTGATTCCTAATCAAGGTTCCACCACACTCTCGGGTGTCCTCAGATCCTTTAAAGGGTGCTGCAGGGTGCCACAAAATGTTAGCACCGTTAGGTGTGTAAACATACAACATGATACATGAAATAAGCCCAGAGATTTCAAATAGGAATTTATAATGTCAAAAGAATCCTGACTTGCCATGGTCTTTCTATGTTCTTTGCAACAACAGAATTGCTTTATTATTTTTGAATAGTCAAAAAACAAGGGAATGATAAAAGCTGGTATTTTCTGAGGGACCCTTGTGCCAAAAAAGGTTGAATACTGCTGGTCTATTTCCAGAGGTGTTTGGTTTCTAAGGGTGAGCTGAGCCCCTTAGATAGTAATGAAAGAGAAAAGGATTTGAGGTGGCACGTGTATAAATAAAGAAACCTAAATGAAAACAGAGAGTGGTGAAGCAAGTAGGAAAACAGAGGAGATTGTTTGGGTAAAAGGGAGTTTATTAAAATAGCCTCTAGCTCCATCAGCTCACACACCATTCCTAGGGTTTTTTGTCAGACAGTTCCTGGTCTATAAAAATAAATTACACAAAAGGCCAACCCTCACATGGGTATAATTCTGCAATATTACAGTATGTTTACCAAGACAGTTGATTAGAGTCCATGTTTTGGATGCCATCAGGTTTCTTCCTATGCTTCCTCAACAAATAGTGAGCAAATTTCATGTGGGTACCTGTTCTGGATCTACGCAGTTAGTCTGTTTTAAGGTTTGATGGGCTGTTTCAGTTTGGAAGAAAAACTGATGATGGATTGTACATTCATTTGGGCATGAACTTTTCTTTTTATATATCTGTAAAACGTTTAGTGTAATGAGGCCCTAATTTTACTTGGGGCCTCAAGGCACGGATGTCATATGAATAATTTGTCTGTGTAACTACCTTTTGCTGCTGGATAGTCATCTGTTCTGTAATTCTAATTATTCAGATGCCCAGACATTTTGTTATAGCATTTTTATTATTGTGTAAATCTAAAAAAATACAAAACCTTGAAAAAATGAGTAAGCATCTGGCCTTCCAAAGGAGTTAATGTCTCACTGTTTCCAAGCTCTCAGAAGATTTGTATTTCTATTGTCTGTTTTCAAGCCTCATTGACTCCATCTGGTTATCATTTAATTGCCTCTTCATATACCTTTTCAATCAGGGCATTTAGCATTTGAAGGCATTTTTCTATGCAAAGGCAGACTGGAGAGGTGAACTCCTAAGGTTGAACAAGTACTTTCATCCCCATACCAACCACAGGACTTAGTGCATGTTTATGGGGTGCTTCGTTTTCTATGCTATGAAAATCTATAGACCAAAAATAACGGTCCATTTAATTCTTTTTTAAATTTAGATGAGAGGCCAACACTGTTATTCAAGAAATTGCAAACTGGGAGTTGCAGCAGTTTTGAGCACTTTTTCTCTTAACTGGTCAGGGGATTGTGGGTACTCAGCACCTTATCACACACAGCCTGCTACGCAACCACGAGGAGGTTCTTTGTTCAAGGTGCCAGCTGGTTTCCTAAACTAGTGAGCACAGGGGTTACTTCTGCGCTAACATGAGGAAATCACTTTCACAGTATCAGTATTGAGTGAGATCTGACATTCCTATAGAGAAAGTAGGTTGGTGCAAATGTGATCTCTGAAGAAATGACTGAAAGATGGAGAAACTGTGATCCTAGGAATCTCCATCTCCAAAATTAAATAAGAAAAGCTAAATGTCTTTGGGCATTTGGCAAAGTTGGGAGCATAAGGAAAGAATATAAAAAGGCTGGCCCTGAACCTAGACCAAGGAAGGCATCTACAGACCCTGGCTCTGCCACAGCCTCCCTGGGTGACTCAAGTTAAGTCTGTGTCCATCAGTTCCCACCTTTATTAATGAGAACAATAGCACTTCCCATGTGTGTTTAGACTTCCTGTCTTAGGACAGGAAGTGCCTCTCAAAATGTATATGTACAGCACATAGCTCTATCTGATCTCAGTTGAGTCTTTGGGTACTATGGTAACATTACTACTAAGACTAACAATGAGATTACTCTTGGAAATAGGAGGGCTATAATCCCAAGGGCAGTCTATACCAAAGCCATGCATGGCAAGCTGCAACTTAAGGCAGCAGCGTGAGGTCTAACTAAATGGCTCAGGGTCTATGTGTGCAGATCTGTCTGTTTACAGACTTTCAATTGTTTTTGTTGTGTTTGATTATGGATCCAGTAAAAACAGGAATTCATCATGAAAAGCAGAGTGATGCTCTGTTGTTGCTATAATGGGGAAACTACAAGATGACTACTCATCACAGCCTAGGTTATCCACTCCCAGAAACAGAGAAGTTGGTTTTGCATTGCCACCAGATTTTTATTACCCCCACTGTAACAGTGAACTAAACACCTAGTGCTTCATGCTGAGGAAAGCATCCCACAGCTAACTCCAAATGCTGTCTTCACCCAGACCGACTGTCAGCTTTTCTCAGGAACAACTAAGGGAAAGCTTGTCTCTCATCAGTGTTTTCTTCCCACCCAAAATGCTGACAGGGAAACATGAGGCCAGTGTCTGAGATCATCCAGGCCAAGCCAGGCTCCGTAGCTGCAGTTCTGGCTGCTGTGTCATGCTTTTGGAGCTGCTATCACCAAGGCCTTTGACTCTTGCTCTTGGGATTTACTATGTGGCTTATATCAGTGCCAAAGGCCTCACTGACATAACTTGACATATTAACAAAGGGGGGAGGAGAAAGAGGAGGTGAGTTAAAAGGTAAGCATCTGCCACCTTGTTAGAGTAGTTTTTTTTTCCTTTTTCTCTTTAGCATTTCATAGCCCATGAGCTCATAGTGGATTCAAGCAGCAGTGCTTCTAGGATATGAAAGCCATCTGCACTCAGCTCTGTAGCAACATAAATTGCCTCTGTAAAGAACTTGGCATGGACTGCAAAGGATACTAGGTGACAAAGTTATGCTGCATGCTGCTGGTTGCATTTATTTCTCCAGAGGCGTATTAAAAAAACCGCACAGCTAGAAAGAGATGCTGCTAGTACTACACAAAGGGAGGTCTCTGGCCACTCTGTTAATGTAAGTGCTAGGAGAATGGTCTTCACAGTTCCTGAAAAATAGTCATGAACATGGAAGGGTCTACGCAGCCTCAGCTCTTACTGACATCAAGCAGCAGAGAACCTTGCTGTCCATGTTGTGTACCATCTTTTATAAAACCTTCTGGTATGATGTTGTACACGCTACCAGCAAGACTCCTCAGCCCAGGTAGGTAGGTAGGTAAGTAGGTGCGCGCACACACACACGCACGTATGCACGCGCACACACACACACGCACACGTATGCACGCGCACACACACACACGCACACGTATGCACGCGCACACACACACGCACACGTATGCACGCGCACACACACACACGCACACCCCCCTCTAAACAGGCAAGTAACTAGCTCTAAATAGGCTGAAGAAGATCACATGATGATTTTAATTCTACCGTGGAAAGTCCCAGCAGTATCAGCTGGAGATCTGCCAACCAGAAGCACTACCCTAGGAGCTAGCAGTAGTAGAAATGGACCATTAATTGGCTGGGG
>NW_017729024.1:55406986-55419995 GCF_001723915.1 Gavialis gangeticus | reverse complement strand
GGGGGGGGGGGGGCGGGAAAGCAGATTGTGGCAGTTGATGGAAGACTTGGGGGAACGGGGCATTCAAGTGAGTTTTCAAATATTACAAATAACTGGATTAAGATGAAAACATGTGAGAGGAGAGACTGATGAAGGGGTGAAAAGGAACAGAATGAACAGAGTTTTTGATAATCATGCATTCCCTTCACCAGCAGCAGCCCCCTCTGGGAATGTCTCAGACCCCAAGGCCATTTCAGATCAATTGGTATAACTTTGGTCACCTCTTATGATAGCCAAAGTCAAAGGATTCTGGCAGCTGCTGACTAAATACCCGATGTGCACCAGGATACAGATGCAGATAGCATTAGCCATGCCAAAAAACAGCATGCTTTTGAGAGTAAAGAATGTGCGGGAAAGAAGTCTATACAGTATTTCAAATGTTTCCCCTTATAGCACATTTAGGGCCTCTTCCAAAGCCCCAGTGAAAAATCTTGCCACAACTGATTTCAATTGACATAGGGCTAGACCTGTACTGGGAAGGGCAATACAAAGCAATTTAAATAATTATCTAGGAGTGGCTTTGTTTGGTAATAGGTCCTACTACTTGTATGGGACATTTGCATCTGAGAGTACCCTCTTCCCTGATGACAATCAGTGCCAGTATCTGAGGAGACCCACTCTCTCTCTCTTTCAGAGGAAGGTGAATAATGTCTCAGCATTTTGCATGGCTGTGAAGTTGGTTTGCAGGACACAAGAGCAGTTTCAACTACCTGAAAGGCTGCCATACGAAGGAGGGAGAAAAACATGAATCTTCCTTGCCACAGAAGGCACGACTGATGGAAAGAGGCTTAAAGTCTGCTGTGCTGGAGTTTTACATCAAGTATCAGGCAAAATTTTTTAACTGTGAGAAGAGGATATCAGCAGAACAAATTGTTCAGCAAATTCCGCTCATGGGAGACTTTCGTGAGGAGATCTAGTATTGTTACTCCAGATAAATATAGTTGATTTCTTTACATAGTGATGGTTAGGGCTAGACGTTAGAGCAACATGACATTTTTGTCTACTAGTTTTGTTAGCAGGCTGCTCAAACAGGTGATTCAGGGTTGCCCAGCCTTTGCTTTCATAGAAGTCAATAGTCAGTCTCCCATGAATTTTCCCCTCGAAGACAGATACTGGCAGATTAAATGCCTCTTTCTCAATCTCCCAAAGAGAAGTTCTCCAAGCTACAAGCTGGTTGCTCATTCCACGTGGCAGGTCAAACATTTAATTTCTGATGCATAGAATTTGATCCTCTGGCATTGAGCCATTTATGCCAACCCAATCTATCTTTTCTGTAAGACAGGAGCAGTAAGACACAGCCTTAAATCTGTTCCTTAAGTGGAAAAAATATACAACATGAGGATTCGGTTAGCAGCAGCATCTATTTTGAATATGGCATGACCTAACAACCTTGGGCTTGCAACTCACACAAAACACTCTCCCAAACAGCACTGTTTTCCACAAGGTGTTTGCATTAGAAAAGGGTCCCTCACACAGGGAAGGCTCTTAGAAACTACCACAATACACAACATTAAAATACTACATTTGGACTGCTCAAAAATGATAAGCAGTCTTTTAAAATTATTTCCCCTCAAAATGTAACAAAATATTTGGCCAGGAATTAATTTTTTTCCTGTACGTGTTGATAGAAAAAAACTTGAAGTTTTAAATGAGATTTTAAAATTGTAACGGAGAGGTTGATACTTTTTCTAGTAAAATGGGAGGGAAAAGAAGAAGCCATTTCACTGAGAACAAAAAATCTCAAGATGAGCCTTCTGCAGACTTTTTCCATTGAAAAAGCCATTTTTCAGTGGAAAAATAAAACAAATAGGAGGGGGGAAGGGGGGAGGGAGAAAAAAGATCAGTTCTAGTGCAACTCCAGCCCCCCCTCAAAAAAAAACAAACAAACAAACAAAAAAACAGCAATGACTAAAATAGAATTAGCAAACCACATTACAGACATTTGGTGGCTGGGAATGGTACTGCAGACTACCAGATCCCTCCTCCCTCCCTTTATTCTTCAAGAAGTGGTAGTCTGTGGCACTTCAAGCTGAAAGATCATTTTTTCTATGTGTCACTGGAGAAAGACATCAGGCAGCCATGAGAGACCGATATAGACTTGGTTTAATGGAGACTTTGTAAATCACCATGTAATGAAAGGGACAAACCAGCTTTGTTCCTTCTGTGCTGCACCAACAATAGAGGGTCTGTCATGCTAAATACATTGGGAACCATAGCAAATGCTGTTTGGAGGCTTCCCTCCTCTACCCTTTTATACACGCTTGAATTTTTTTTTTTAAATTACTTTGTTACAGAAATATGATCTTTGATGTGCTGGCTCCAAACTTTTGTTTTGCAATCAATTTACCAGTCTTTATTCCCAAACATAACATGAGCGTGCTGGCTTGGAGTTAGGAAGTTGCTCCCTATGCAAGCCATTTACTGGTATGACTCTTCCCCTGGATGCCTCATGCAGCTGTGTAGTTGTGATAGAGTTTTTGTACAACCAAATTTTATTCTCATTGCAAGTTTCAGGACAGAATCCTGAAGTATAATCTTTTCAGTGCACTCTCATGCAACTATCATGCTTGCTGTTTATGACGTGCTGTTAGCTTCTGGAAGGCAACATGAATTCCATCACTGATTTCAGCAGGGATACGGCGCTGAAAAACAAAAGCTAAAATTTTCCATCCCCTACCAGTGATTTGAAGCCCCTCAAATTTTGGATGCCCAGAGTAATACCCCTTCAAGACGGTGCCGAGGCACTCACCATCCAAAAAGCTAGCACCTGGGTACTCGGACATTAAGGATAAGCAAAAACTGCCCACTGTTTAGTAAGAATCTTGGCCACTGCCCCTCTCCTTTGCTGGAGCCGAGTGGAATGAGAATGTGTAGTTGCCCTGTATATGGCATTGGCTCCCAAAATGCAATGCAGGCAGGCTTATAGGAATGTTGAATGCATCATAGTTAAGGCCTATCAGTATGAGGATACTCAGGAAGCCATGCTCAAGTTAACAAAAGGTGTTATTTTAAAGTGCATTAGTATAAATTTGTTAAACCTTCATGTAGGCCCCTCTTTTTGAAGGAGAGTGGCCTTACTTCACATTAAGACAATTAAATCTACTGAGGCCTCTGAGCACAGAGCTCAGGCTGCATCCCAGCACCCAAGGAGACCTTGCGGAGTTTGGGATGCAAGACAATGGTCCCATCTGTCCACACTCACGAGACAAAGAAGGGAGCAGCTGCTCAAGGCTCTTAAAGTCCCCAAGGCAGAGAAGTGTTTCAATTCTCCTCACAGGTGAAACTCAAGGCCACAGGCAGGGCTTAGGAAATATAAGAGAAAGCAGATGCTGTGAAAAATTGTGGGCTGATTTTTGTAATTATGGAACTGGCACAGCCCTGACTTCCGCACTTGAAATCCTCTAAAAATCAGCAGTGCTCAATCCCTGGCCCACAGCCCAACGTCATCCAGCCTGCAAGGTTCCCCATGGGTCTGGAAAAATTGTGGTGGGAGAATAGTGTCATCACTCCCCTGTTGCCAAATTTCTAGACCGATGGGGAGCCCTGGGCCCTACACACCAAATGGGATGCCTAATCCCAGCACACAGGGCCAGGAGGAGGTGGTGTCAGGCTCCCAGGACCCAATCCCAGTCCATGAGGAGTTGAGAGAGTAGTGCAGGACCCAGGGCCCAGTTCAGCCTGCAGACTAGCCCCATACCACTCAGCCAAGAGACTGAGCACTACTGATCTAGATAAACATTTTGCACAGCCTTGCTCTATGATGCAGAGTGCTTGTGTCCACTTACAGGCACTACTGCTTCCAAAGACTGGAGCCATGAGAAAGATTACCAAAAGCAGTAAAGCACAACCTCTGCTTTAAGGGAGCACATAGTCTAAGTGTGGTCCAGTGAGCAGTTCCTGGAATGACTTGGCAGGATTGGAATAGATGTAAGATTCATGAACAGATAAAGGCAGCACATGTGGCAGAGGTGAGACGGTAACCACATAATCTTATGACCAAGACCCTGATTCTGCAGAGTACTGAGCATGTGCCAACTCCCCCCTAGATGATACCAGGCCTCTGCTTGGGCGCAGAGACATGTGCATGACTTGACCATTTCACTAATTGCTAGATCTTTTTTTTTTTAAACCACTAGCACCCTCCACCCCATCACTTCTAAAAGGGAGGCAGAACACACAGAAGCCCCTTCCTAGGTGCTGTCATTTACTGTAGCCCAGTGGTTTTCAACTCTTCATTTGTAGACTTCTAAAAACAGTCAAAGAGGTGCAGACCCCTTTGAATGATAAGTGTGGGTATTCACACACTTCTGATTGATCATAGGCATCTTTTGAGGACCACTTAGTGATAATCTGCAGACCCTCAAGTTAAAAACCACTGCTCCAGCCCACTGGTTAGAATCTTTGGAGAATTGGGTTCAGTTGCCTGTTCTGCTACAGACTTTGTGTGACCTTGGGCAAGTCATTTACTTTTGGCCACTGTTCCCAGCCTGGGAAGTGAGAGGAACAGCAGCACTTCCTGTCCTCCCATGGGTACTGCAAGAATAAGCAGATTAAAGTTTGAGACACTCGGATCAGATCTGGCCCCAGGCCATCCATGGTGGCAGTACCCTCAAGCACACAGCCTGCATGTGAACCTCCTAAACCAGAAGTGGTGTAACCACATCTGCACAGCACTTTGGGCAGGTTATCTAGCACTGAGTGATAGGGCCAATTACCCATTCACACCATGGGAACACATCAATACTGCTTCTAGTTCAGGAAGTGGCCAGTCCAGAGCAGCACTGAGAGCTGCCAGAGACAGCAAGTTTCCTGTGTAAGCATGGCTGGAGGGAAAGGACAGCACTTTGTTTTAGGGCCCCTGCAAACTATTTGATAGTGGAAGGAGTCTCATAAGTGCTCTAAAAAACTGAATATTAGGAAGGAAGTAGGTAAATTAGTTTCAAAATAAGATTCCACTATAGGTCTGCACTCACTCTCCCCCAGCTGTGCTCTTTTGTCTCGTTGACTTGGTTTCCTTTACATAACATTTTAGCCACACTGAAGTACCTGCTTTGCCATTGTTCTTAGAAATACACAGCTATTATTTCCACAAAAATGCATGCAAAAAGCTACAGCACTAGCAAATTCTCAAATGCATCTTGGGTCAACTCTGAAGGCTGTAATTTTACAAAAAACACTTAAAAAGATGCATAAATACACAGCCCAGAACTCTGAATCTGGAGATGAGGTTTGTATTGGTATGATGGATCCGATTTGCTAAATAATCTGTACATCTTTGTGTTGTATACCATCTTGTTTACAAAAAGAGAGAAAAGGGCAATCAGCTGTAAGCAGCAAACTACAGTTAAATGCACGAGGCTTTTTTCAGCCTCCAGTTACCTGAGCCAGACTTTCCAAGCTTCCGAACTTTTCCCAGGAACTGCTGAACATCCTTTATGCTGCTGTCCTGCTGGCTGTACAACAGCAACCTCTTGGCGTCAGAGAACAAGCGGGAAACACTGGAGGAAGGGAAGGAAAAGCCATCATTAACCATGCAAGGCCACACAAACCTGCATATAAAGATTCAGTTTGACATCCTTGGTACCAAGACTCAGTTCCTTTTATGTAAAAATACAACCCTCCATGGTACAGTGAAAGCTTTGTTAAGCCATCACCCCTGGACAACAGTGAGACCAGCTAGTAAGAGAGAAAAATCAAACAAAGTTGTTCTGGAAACCTTCAAACACTGGAAAGCAGTTGTATAAAGGTGGGGGTAGGGAGCTCCTCATGCAGGTCAGACTGCTCTCGTCTGGTGGGAGCGAAAATGCCATTTGGAAAGAGCACTTTAAAGCTCACCATTCTAAAAATGCATCTCCATTTCTTTAAAATCCTTTTCCAAGTAGCAAGTGAAAGACCCTTAACTCTTCCTTTCCTTTTTCATGTCCTTGTGACAAAGTATTTAGCAGAATTCACAAATTCATTGGGCTGTCAACCCAATGAACCACACTCACGTCTGGTCTGTCAAATGCGCGCCTTGGCACCCTTGCCCTTAATCCACATCTAACAATCAGATGCTGGTCCTAAACCTCCCAGTTCCTGCTTTTCTCCTATGAGCACATACAAGGAGAAACAAGATTTGGTACTTACATGGACCGGTTAAAGTTTCTGACAACACCAGGGGATTCCCCAGGAGTTGGGTAGCGGAAGCAAGGGTTGTTAGCATTACAAATAATCCCCTGGACCCAAGGCAAGGTTCCTGCTGAAGGCATGGCCTTATTTGGAAAGTGACCTGGAACAGAAGAGCAAACATTTGAGAACAAAGGTCTGATTTTGCCAAAACTGTGAAATCTTCTGAGAAACAGGAAAGACATCATGCAGACTTAACCTTGTGTCTCTTATGCATCTCACACCTTTACTAAAAGAGAACAGAATTGCCAGTTCCAGTATTTTGAGAGTCATTCATCTGTTCTTCCAACATTTATGAGATTTTACAGGCTAAGCAAGTCTCTTTGTAATGAAACTGGAGATTTCCACAGGTCACAGGAGCAAATGATTCTAGGAGCTGAGCCTTTTAGAAGAAAAACATGCCAACATTTGAGAGACTCCTGATAAAAATGGAGTGGGCAGGATTGACTTGGTAGAAATTTGGCATGAACAAGGAATTAGTTATCTGCCCCTTAATTTGGAGTTAAAATACTATCCAAATTTCTTCCACTTCAGTACCTGGTTTCTCATGTTCTGGCAGTGACTTTTGACAGCTCCTGGGTAAGCCTTACAACCACCTCTACCTTTTCTTGCAGACTAAAAATGAGGGGCCAGCAGGCAAACAGAGTGGGTATGGAATAGTGATCATTGCTAAGAGCTTGAATTTGGTGTAGCAAAAGGACACGAATATGGCCACCCTCTTGCCCTCCATTTCCTTACATCTATCCGCTGTTCAGGGCACACCCCAAGGGAAATATTTTTTTCTGGTGCAAAATGTCACACATGGACCTTGTGTACCCAGCTGCCAGGCTTAGTTGACATGTATGCATGTACATGTGCGCGCGCACGCACGCACACACACACACACACACACACACACACACACACAGAGTCAAGACCCTGAAGTTACTCTTGATTTACACTGCTTTTATTGAGAAGAATTTGGCTTGTAGCAATGTGCAAAAACTGGATGCGGGGTCTTTAGGTCCTAAATTTCTGATTTTTAGGTTCTAAATTTTCTTGGCCTACAAGATTATGGGTCTGATAAAGCCCGCGTCATTCTGTTTTCTGTGCAATGGAAGCACCCCATACTACTCGTCCCTTACAATGAATGAAAGAAAGAATAAACAAAGTCTACAAAGATGACATAAGCACACTATTACTCATGCACAGAGAGTGAAAATGTGAAATAGCCGCTGCCATTTAATAGCAAGCAGCCACCCTTTGTATTTAAGAGGTGGACCACATGAAAAACAGACTGGTTAGCATCTCCTTTGAGGCAGATCTGCAAGCACTACTCTTCCTTTTCAGTAATTTCAAAAAATTAACATGAGGTTTTTGGTAGGATTTTAAGCAAATGTTTTCTAATCACCAGGAGTCAGGACACTCTAGATGAAAGAGAAAACGACAGAAACAAAAGATAAAGCCAGCTATCTTGAAGAGCTGTGTGCACAGTGGTCTTTGGTTGACTATGGTAGAGGCCACATAAATAGCAACTAAACTAAGCAAGTGTTCCCTTCATTTCAGATAAACTGCCATTTTAACTAGTCCAGGCACTTAGAAATTGGATTTCTGAATGGCCAGTCTAATGCAGTAAGAGTTGGGACCCTCTTAGATGCAAGCTGGCAATTTTAGTTTAGTTTTAAACCAGATTGACCCAAAACATCTAAGCCCTTTACTGTTTCAAAGCACTTGTGCATTGCCTAGTTAATACAACCATCCGGAGTGACTGGCAAGTCAGTCATTTCACAACACTGTATACCAGGGGTTTTGAACCTTTTTGAATCAGCGTACACCCAGCAGTCAGATGTGGAGAAAGGAATGGGGGGTATGGTCCCCAGCTGCCCATGCCCCCTCGGGCCTTCAAGTACCCCCAGTTGAAACCCCTGCTGTATAGCAACACCACGGCAGATAACAACCCTGTTCCCCTACAGGCATACGTAGAATTGCCAGAGTTCATTGTGACCTGGTTTCAAGGTTTCTCCTCACAGCCCCCTCCCAATTCAACAAAAGGCAGCATTCTGCTTTACAAGATATTTGTGTCGGGTTGCAAATGAGTGAGTGTTCAGCGGAACTGAACCAGACTGAAAGAATCCAGTTACTTGTTCTTGGAAACTAACAGATTAGAGAGCAAATTAAAAAGAAGTTGTCAGGCGCCACTCCAGGCTTCCCACTAGAACCCTTGGAAAATAAAAGCATTATTAAAAAGGAGGAAGGAGGTGAAGCACTGACGTTTCAGGTGAAACAACAGCCTATTAAAATTCAGCTCTCAACACAGCAGTGTTAAAGCAAAGGATTGAGACAGACGTATGCAAATCTGGGTGCAAGTCTGAATTAAACTGGGCATTTGCTGCTGACCTCCTTTAGTCTGCTGTGCCAGCCACTTGCAAGACCTCATAAGGAAAGACGAAATGAATGTCACAAAGAATTTGAACACATGAAGTTTCACACAAGGAAGCTTCAGGTGCCTGCCAAACACTGCGAGAAGCAACAGACCAGCTGGGCACAGAACAAAGCTGACAAACTCCAGAGTTTGCTGGAAAATGGGACACTGCAAACAAACTTGGGTCCCACTGAAGTCCAGATGCTGAATGAAGCATCTTTGTTTGAAGAGATCCCAGCTGGCAGGCAACATTTTGTACACAGTGCATTGGTGAGGAATAGTGTGCTGATGCTACAAAACCACTTCCATTACCCACTATGTCTATTTTAAAGTCACTAATGAATCCCCCCCAGTTTTATACAGCTGACTCTTAGCACAAGTATTAGCCCTTACCTAGCAGCAATCCTGGAATGGAAAGGTAAACAAGAAGCCCTTCCTCAGTCATCTGATTGCTAATGTGAGAAAAGAGTTACTATCTGAAGAGCACAAGGGGCACAGCTGACAGAAGTCAGGCTTGCTAAATAGCAAAACAACCTGGAGTCCTGAAGAAGTATCTTGAGAATGTGTGGAGCAAGCCTTCTAATGTTAAGAGGTAAAAGAAAAAAAGAAGGCTCATCTCTATCCAAGAACCTTAAAAAGGAAGTTAATGAAAAAATCAGTTGTCCTAAAAAGGAGGGTGGAGGGGGGGTGGTCCAGGATTATCTACTGAGTACAAAGCCAGCATAGCAACTCATTAGAATGGATGCCCTTTGTAGCATCTGAAGATCAAACCTCCACAATGCTAGGTGCTGTATATATATTTAGTAAGAGAGAGTCTCTGCCCCAGACACATTGCAATATAGGATGTCTACACAGAGCAGTGCAGCACCACAGAGATAATGCAGCTAGCTCTGGCTGCATCACGCTATACAGACATGGCCTAATTACACACAGACACGGGAAATTATTTTCTCCGCAGCAGGAAAGCAGCAGAAGTTAAGAACAGAACCCACGCCCCCAGTGTCAATCCAGCGCTCTATCCTGGTTAGAGCATTATCCTCACAAAAGAGAGGAACAGGCAATGCTACAGGAAGATGATGGAGTCGTAGTTTTCCATGCTGGGAGAGGGGAGGGCTCTGCTGCTTAGCCGGCTTATGCAAATAACCTCCCTGCAAGGCAAAGGGCTCTGCACTAGATGGTTGTGTACTCTCCGGTCAACCAGGGCTCTGTGTAGGTGCACAACAGCATGGGTCTGCTCAGATGAGGCAATTCTTAACATTAGCTGCACTATAGGAGGCAGCCACACTGGGGAATGCTATTACAGCACAGCAGTGATAAAGGGCAGTGCTCAAGCCACAAGGCAAAAAACAAACTGGCAGGACCCATCTCTCCCTGCAGCAGACTGAGGTGAAAGGAAGGATCTTAAAACAGCCCTGAAAAGTTTCACTCAAGGCATAAAACCAAGAACCCCCCTGTTTACTTCTTAGTAGTTGTAACCCTCCCTCCTACATATGAAACAAACTGTACCCGGCATGGTCAAACTGTGTTTTGTACTTACATTCATGTTGCTCATAGGGCGGATATGAAAGTCTTACGGAGATCAGTATAAAGAAGATAAAGAGAGGCCAGGCAACTTCAATCAGCAGCTGAAACTGGAAACAATAAAGACAAAGTCTTAGGTTTTCATATTTCAAAATCCTGAGAGCAGAGTACAACTCTCCTATAAGCCAGAAAAGACACGGCAAGAATCATATCAGCTCCCTCTACTCATCTGCTCCAGGGTCAAGAAACTGTTCCTAAACAAAAATATCAGAGAACACTTATTTGCCATGGATTCCAGTGGCAAGCTCACTGAACATACAGAACAGGCTGTAGAGAGGGGTTGTTTCTAATTACCACTTGCTTGAGTCCCTGGAGAAAAGCTGGCACTTATCCCACAATACCATACAATTAGCAGACATTCTGGCCTTATGTTTTCGGCATCACTTGAAAGTGGAGCTGCCCTTCCCCAAAAAACCTACATCTTTACCAAACCACTATCATGTCAAATTCAGTTGTCAGTGGCACCAGCGTGTAACTGGAAAAAAACTCCAGTTTAGCTAATGGAGATGCATAGCATACAGGAGGGCAGAGCTGAACCCGTACTTTATGAAGCCATCTGAACCCATCTTTATAGTGTACAGATGGTACATACAGTTGCAAATAAAGATTTGAGCTGCAGTAGACGGGGCATTGTAGATGCACATAAATGAAACCCAGTTCTAAATGCAAAGAGCTTAGAGCCACCTGCCTGGGGCGGAGAAGATGGGAAGAGAGTGTGGTATTTTTCTCCAAAGTTATTCAGATGCAGAGAATAAATGTGCCCATGCACAATAAGCACACTCTCTCACTCCATATTAAACCTAGAAGGTGAGAAAAACAAGAAGTTTTTTGGGTTTTTTGGTTTGGGGGAGGGAGGAGTTGTTTTATTTATTTGCCTTTTTCCAAAGTCCTCTCACTTTTACAGCAAAAAGATGTTTTTGGTCTCTGCGCTTAGTGTTCATTTCAGCCTCAAGGGAAGAACCAGATCTTTCGCAGTCCAGTCTTCTCAAAAGGTATCTGCTCAGTCCTTCCACACATCACAGATCAGTGTGTGTGGGGGGGAATCTATTCTGATTATATAACTGTGAGTTCTAATCTTCCATGCTATGCAAGTGTCCATGTACTGTACTGTGAGCAGCTAAAATTAGTCCTCTGACATTCAATGCAGAACCATCCATGCAAAGTCAGGGAAACATTTCTAGTTATTTACTGTAACTTAAGATAAACACAAAACCATCATTGTGGTACTGTACTTTGAAACAATTACTACTTATTCTATCCCCAAAAGCCACTCAGTGAGGTTTTCAAGGATGTCTAAGGGACACAGATGCCCCATTCCCATACAAATTAATGGGGATTGGACATCCAAATCATATATATACCTTTAAAAACTGCCTCAGTTTTTTCAGAGAGAGGTTAATCGTTATTTGCAATGTACTTACATGCGAATGTAAACACTACATAGAGGAAGTCTAGTGACAACACTGTGGTAAGGTTTGTTGATAACATCTGAGCTCTACCTTTACAAAGATAATACAGGAGACCCTCACAAGTCCACACAAGTGGGTTATTCAGGGTTACCAGGAGAGCAGGGCCATTCCTGGGGATGACATGCTTCCTGCAGCAGCAGACTGCACTACAGTCTCACTTCAGGCACTTGGGGTTCCCCAGATGCACAACTAGTAGTTGCTTACTGCTCTTTTCTCCAAGCTGTTCCTCAAGCTTCCCATTCCACTAAGAATAGCAAAAGGATGGACCTAGGGGTAGCAACTCCTCTAGTCCCAGTGCAGTGCTCCCACTTACTGGTATCTGCAGTTGGAGTCTGCACAGCTGATAGTGGTGGCTGCTGCAGAGGAAAGGAGCAGAGTTGTGAACTGTGGGTTTCTGAAAACTCCTCATGACCAGGGCTTCACACTGTTTCTCTCCATTCCTGGAGACAGATGCTGAAGTCCATCAATAACCCCTGAGCTCTCTGACAGGTCATTCCCAGGAGATATGGATGGGAGTAGAGCCCAATCAAGTGGTGCACAACATCTCCCATCCTACCCACTTTCACCTAGGCACCACACCAGCCATATGCATGCACACACAAGCGTTAGATGGATAGCAAAATACACAATGTGCAAGTGTGTAGGGGAAGAGGGCTCAAGCCCTTTAATGTTCAGGGAGAAAGAGAGGTGGCACTTCACTGCAAATTGCTGCATCACCACAGCAAAAGCATGCAGCTGGAGCAGAATATCTGCTCCAGCAGGAATGGGCATGGATATGGTACATGGAACAAGCTTACAACTAAGTTGGAATTCCATAGGATGGTTTTGGTTGACTAGTTGAACACTGTGTCCATTCCCTAAAAAACAGTTCTCATCCTTTTGCTTCCAAAGTTCAGTGGCTTCCTTCCACAACGGCTCTGGCCTTGAGGCAATGCCAACTACCTTATCACTAACTCCCTATAAGCTTCATAATTGGGTATCATCCCTACATTTTCTGCATCTGTGCAAACAGGCACTTGGGGGACATGGGTAGCCCAAAGTTGCACAGCAAATTTAGGCTGGACCACAGAGTTCCTAACTCCCTAGTCTGTATTGTAGGTACTACTTTTTGCCTCCCATAGCATATGATTATTATTGTGATGGCAAAGCAAAATGTCTAACCCCGCTGAACAATCTGTTGCTTCCTACCCTCCCATAACAGCCAGGGGGAGAACTATCATTGCACACAATGGATGGGATCATCAGAAGAGCTCAGCAGTGGGGGTGTGGGACAGGGGAAAGTTATATACACATACACATCTCAGTGGGAATTTTACTGTCATTAGTCAGCTGGACTGATGTCAGGCACCAGTTG
>NW_017729024.1:55393792-55401986 GCF_001723915.1 Gavialis gangeticus | reverse complement strand
GAAGAGCTCAGCAGTGGGGGTGTGGGACAGGGGAAAGTTATATACACATACACATCTCAGTGGGAATTTTACTGTCATTAGTCAGCTGGACTGATGTCAGGCACTAGTTGGCACTGGGCTCTTTGAGGGTACAGAGTGAGATCTTGCAGCACACCAATAAGAAGCTTGCTGAAGACTACACCCACAACCACCCTGGCAACATTCTTAAATTTAGGGCGTTGCCAAATCCTGCGCATTGCCTATAGCCATTTACATCTCTGTGCAGGATTCTTAAATAGCAAACTATTTGCAAAGCCAGACAGGAACAAGAGGAGGTATTGAATAAAGGAAGCTGAATCAGAAGAACATGTTTTTACACAGTACTGACCCCTGAACCTGATTTTCCTTTCCTTCCTCTCACCTGCAGAGCAGGCAGGATACAGTTCTGCTGTTGGAAGTTCTCCAGTACAAAGTAACTCTCAAGCTGCACACGTCAAGTCGAGCTTTGAACCCACCTTGTGCAATGCAGATCAAACTCGCTGCAATTCTAAGGACAAGTTGCAGTGGGAGGCATACATGACAGCAGCACTTGTGGGAAGAGAATTTAAAAAGGGGGGGGGGGGCAAATGTATATTTTCACATCCATGTTCAAGCTCTTTTCCGAGTCAAATCCTCAGTTGGTGTAAACCAGCGTATAGCTTTGAGGCACTTACCTGATTTGCCCCAGCAGAAGGTCTTACTGCTTAGCCTTCAGCAATGAAATGAGCAGAGAGAAATGTCCCAGCTGGCCAGGAGAGTGGTGCTGCAGGGACATGAGGCCCTACTGTTTTCATGTTTCCATAATTTAATATTCTTCCCCTCTGGCATCACCAGTCAGCGCTCACATGGGGATCATTAGCAAAGTAAAAGCCTTGGGGATGGACCATCAGCAGCAAAGACAATTATGTGAGCCTGCCTGAGGCCTGCCTTGTAACTTAGTTAATGATCCATTAAAATAAAGAAGATTACTGTTTTCTCACATATCTGATGGACAGCTATGCTGGGAAAACTGCAAAACAAACTTTCCAGAAGGCAGCAGAAAGATGGGGGGGGGGACCCAAAAACATGCCAAAACACAAGCTACAAGGGCCTTCCTCCTTCCCCATTGAAGGATGCCCAGGGGTTGCTACTTTAATCTTGTGGGACCACTAAATGGGTTAAATGTGCCCTGTCACATGCAGATTGCTCTACGCTATGTTATCAATGCGTCTAGACCTAAAGCTAGACCCTCTTGACTTGCCTTCCTTCTCCACCAGATTTAATTAGTGGTTTTAGCAAAGGCCCAGGAACAAGAGACCAAATCCTTGGCCAACACAAGTCACAGTGGCAGGACAACAGGTGGTGGCAGAACACTGACAGTGCCCTCATCCCCTTGCTTTATTCATGACAAGTTCGGATGTTTTTGATGTTTCGGGCATTGTGCAAGACTGTCTGTCTGCTAGGTTAGACCAGAGGTTAGCAACCTATAGCTCAGAGGCATTGGATCTGGCCCACTGGCTGCAGGTGCTCTCCCCATGCTGCCTACCACCCTCCAGGCTCTGACCCAAGGCAAGTCATAGCTGGAAAAATGTTGCCTACTACTGTGTTAGACAAACACTTGGCTAGGATGGTTCAGATAGGGATCATTCTGCAGTAGGTAGAGGTTGAAGAGACTTCTTGGGGTCTCTTCCAGCCCTACTTTTCTCTTATATGAACACAGCCCACAGGTGTCGATGGAGTTCTGTCAGTTTACATCAAGATAGAATCCAATCCCTACATTTTGTACAAAAGTACAGACCTTTGAAATGGGACTAGAGCATATACCGGACTTCAAGCATCCTTGTACTCTACCCACATGAAGAGTTCTGCTGCAGTCAATTCATACATGAGGCCCTGCCACAGCAGGGATGTCCCATCCATTACCACAGTACATGAAGGGGACCTAAATGTACAACTCCTAGGCTGAAGACCTAAGTGAGGAGGATCAGGCCCCTGTGAATAGGCCTTTATGAATGTGAACAGAATGAGAATATGTAAAACTGCACAGCTTCCTGCCCCTCTCCTCAACAGCCTTGTTATTATGTAGACAGAAAGAACCCAGGCTCACATTAGCTAGTCCTCTTTTCAATACCATACGATAGGCCATAGTCAGTGCTGTACTGAGTGGCCATGAACTTAAAATGGACCTCTTCCCTGCTTACACCACAGCTAATTTGGTCCTGAGAGACAGTCAAACCAAGGCTTTAGGGACATGGTTTCCATTTCCTCGAGTGACCACAATCACCCTCCTAATCCAGTGCATCCAAGATCCACGCATAGCCAGCTGGCAACGGCTTGACATTTACAAGATTCAAAAAGCTTATCGGACCACTTTCCATTTACTGTCTAAACAACTTGCCCTACCTCTCCTTTCATACCTCAAGGTCAGCTCTTATGATAGTTCCCTGCATCGCTGCTCCAATGAAAGCACTCTCCTCTTACACAAAATTAGCCTCAAAGATTTCTCTTTTAGTCTTCAGAGAAACCACTGGAGCTACAATATCCTAAAAGGTGCAGCAAGTTAAAAGTCTGGGATCGTGAAAGGAATGGACTGTGTTCTCTTGCATATTTCCTTAGGACCATATTCTTGCTGGTTTCCTTCTCTTCCCAAGTAGGATATTTCCCTGTCATTTATGTTGCGTGGTACTTCAGTACTAAGGTTTAGGGCACAGGCACAAACTAGCCATGATGAACTCCATGTTCCATTAAAGAAAGTAGATGGCTAGCATTAAATGCTTCTGTATTTGAATGCATGGCTGTACCTACAGATTCCGCCCCCCCCCCCGCAAGTCTGCTATGTAAGCTATACCCAACCACAGGCATTTCCACCCCCCTCCATGCAGAGGTCATTAGAAAAGAGTCTGCTATAGCAGAACAGGGGGTTACATCTTGGCCCCATTGATGTTTTAGGGGGGAGTCTGCCATCAATTTTAGTGGGGCAGGATTTCATCCCTGTTCTGCAAGCAACAGAAGCTTTTAGATCAAGAGCTCATAGTACTTACAGATGGCCCAACCTAGCAGGATTGCTGGAGATAAACAAATACAATATTATGCAAGTGCTCAAGTTCATGGGATGCTCTGCTCCTGCCCCATGCCTCACTGGGATAGGGAGTTTGCCTGGTCTCAGCTACATAACATTTTGGTTCAAGCACTCAAGCTCCAATGCAGAATGCCGGAGGTGCCTCGCACCTTGTACTCCCACTGACGTCTGTTCCCTTCAGCGTATCAAGGAAGATGTGCACATACAATGGATCGAGACACCCTAGATCAGGATTCATTCTTGGCTTGGTGGGTTATGAGGCTGTGATTGAGGCAAACAAACACAAACCACCCTTAAAAGCTCCCACACACTTACAGTTTGCCTTCTCCGGTAAGTGAAGTTCTTCCATAGCAGCAACCCCAGCTGTGTCCAGAAAGCCATCTTTCTTCAGCAGAGTGCCACAGCCCCCTTCGTGCAACAACAGCACACAGAAGGGACACTGTGGCTGATCATGAACTGGAGAACGAGAGAGGAAAAGCCTCCGTTAGCCAGGAAAAAAAGCAATGAACAAGGGCCACATTCTGCTCATTTACACTGACAATCCCACAGAATCCACTGCTATTGTCAACTGCTGCAGGCTGGCTGGGGGGAGAAAACAGGGTGGGAAGTAAGTGTTAGGGAGGAGGATGTGGAATCCTGCTAATTCCAACAGATGTAAACAAGTTCTGACTTCGACCCGAAGTATCTATTACCTCAAGGTTCCTACGCTTAGTAGGATGATGTCCCTGGGAGAACAATTTTCCCCAATTTTTCCCCTGATCAACAAGCTTGCAGACACGGAAACTAGGAAACAAGACTGCTCTAGTCACAGCAAAGCTGCTTGGAAGGTCCTTTGATTTGTATGCAACCCTGTGGTGCTCCTAGTAGCAGCTTTGTTTTGTTTTAGTGCTGCCTTCAACATAGGTTTTAATAGCCGAGCACTGGCATTGAGATAGGCATGCCACTCCTCCCAAGCTCCAATTTGTGGCAGGCAACAATGCCACTTCCAACGGAAATGCTAGGCAGGGGTCAATGGAAGGAGACACCCATCTTGCTGAACACAGTAAAACTGACAGACTTTTGCCCTGCCCATTTAGCTTCCAAAAGCAGGGAGGTAGTTGGCCATGTTGGTCTGAAGTCAGACTGAAGGCAGGGCAGAGATGCACCTTAACCAAGTCAGAGATGCAGAAGCTTTTGTGAGCCTGGATCCACTCCATCAGATGCTGAATTCTTGGCACAGAAGTGGTGACAACAGTTTTGTTTTCTAGGCCAGGACCTGGCAATTTACAACCCACAGGTTGGATCTGGCCCACCAAGTGATTCCGTCCAGCCTGCAAAGCCAGGATGTCAGCAATAACTCAGCACTGGCAGAAAATCTGCAGCAATTTGGCAGCGCAGAAGCAGTATCTGTTTTGGTGGCAAGCTGGTGGTGGAGGAGAAGCAGCTGCAGCCAAGTTGCCAGTCTTCAGTGCAAGCTGCAGTAATTTGGCTCACCACTCCCAAAAGGCTACCAACCCCTATTCTAGGCTCGTTGGCATAACAGGTTCTGGTTGGCAGTATTGCATATGCATCTTGCCCAAGACAAGTGACGATGAAGAGGGCAGGACAACCCAGGATCAGGTTCTCGTGCATTTGTTCAGCCAGTACTGCCTTAATAATCCAGAAGGGATTGATCTACATAAGGATACTCAGGAAAATTAAGCCACATTCATCAAAGGTGTAACTTCAAAAACCAAGTCACTACACAGTGTAAAAGCCTTGTGTGGATAGTCTCATTCAAGACTAAAGTGGCCCTAAGATCAATTTAGTTTATTCAGTAAAATAAGATAAATCAAATTTCCATAAGGCCCCTCAAATTACCATAAGGCTGCCTATACAGGGATTTAATACATCCTAGTTAGCCCACTTTTCAAGTTAATTCAGATTAAAACTTCCCAAGGGTCCACCTATAGATAGGGACATAAAAACTGCAAAACTGTGAATTGGTTTATGGAAACAGTGAATTTGGTAGGCCTCCCATAGAAAAAAAATCCCCATCCCTGCAAAAAGCAGGAAAACAGCAGCGGGGGTGGGGGTGGGGCTGCAAACAGAAAATGGCAGCAAACCCTGGTGCCCTGGAGCACAGGGGGAGATTGAGAGGTGGCCACCTGTTAATCTCCAGGTAGGGGCAGGACATCCAGATCCCCTACCCCAAAAGTGTAGGGAAGGGAGGGGGATGAGGCCACTTCACTTTGCAGCAAAAAAAAAAAAGTAGTGCCTGATGCTATACCGGGACCATGAAATAGAGGCCACCTCCATGAATTAGGTAGGTTCCTATCTGTAGACAAGCCCCATGTTTATAAGAGGGGTATTGCGTTTATCAAACTCCTACCTAACTGATTATCCAAACACACCGAAATACAACTGCCCTCCATAACATCTGTTAAACTGGGAACATGTATGCTTTTCATAGGTGTCTGCCATGCCAATGTCTCAGTACTGTGACTGCAAATTGCATGCCTATTTGCAAGCTACACGTTTCCAAAGAGCACAGGCATGGTGCAAACAACCTCCTTGGGCGAGAACCTTCTCTAGGCTATCACGCAGGAGGCCAGAGCGCACATGGTCACCATGGTTCTTTCTGGCCTTAAAGTCTCAGGATTAATGAACATGTGGCTCAATCAACTCTCGAAATGTCATCACAGGCTAGGTTTCATTCCTACAAAGCAAAACATCCCAGGGACATTTAGATTCTAAGCATTCCCTACCTCTCGTGCAGAGTCACCCATCCCCTCCCTACAGAATCAACTACAGCCCTACTTTGTCATAGCAAGGTCACACTGCAGCTTTGCAGCAAATCAGCATTAAATATTCCCAGCTGTAACTAAACGTAACCCAGACAAGAAATGGAATATGAGGTGTTCAGCTCTCTATTCCCAGTCACCCACACATCTCTGCTGGTGTTGTGGGGGGTGGAAGGAGTTGACAGCATTTCTTTATTATACACTTCAGCACCCATGCTTGATCATTACTCACTGCGCTTTAATACGACAGACTAAATCTGATTGCTACCTGATTACAAAGAAGTGCCTCCAGGAAAGCAGAGCACCCATGCAATTAGACAAACATTTTCAAAACACTGGCTGCATGGCCACTGCCTGTGGGTCATGAGTCAGGCCTCCTCCCTCCTGTGTTACCACTTAAGTCAAAAAATAATTCCATCCCTTCTTCCACAGGGACTGATCCTGCACCCATTAAAGCCAAATTTACCTCATATTTCTTTGCTGAAGTCCCTGTGGCCCTTGTAACAAGGCACAGTAGAAACCAGAGCTGTAATTTACAGGATGTTCCAGGTGATGGCTAACTGCTAGGTAGCTGGCTTAATCCACAGGAACAGAAAGCCAAAAGGTGTGTCCCACACCACTGCAAGCAGCCTGTGAGGCCCAGGTAATAATTCCTCATGCAGGGCAATCTACTTGCTAGAGCCTAGCTGCATGTCACAGACGAAATGCAATTGTGCTGGCCTTGGAGACTAGACGAATTTGCCTGGAGGGAAGGTAGAGATGCAACAAAGGCTGACTTCATTAGGGACTTTAACTGAAGAGTGGAAATATCCAGCTCAAGGACAGGTATGGCCACTCGCTCCCAAACAAAGAGGGGACACAGCCTGGCCCTGATAGAACCCCAGAGTACCAAGCCAGGTGTGCAGTATACCCACTTCCATCCCTCTGAACCATCTACCTACTGCTGAGAGCTACATACAGAGATCCTGCTGGAATGCCCATCACAAATGTCACCACAGATTGGGCAACACAGGGCATATATTGGAGCTGCTCCAATATGCTGTAATTACAGTGTGTCAGAGCAGACTTGATTAAGTCTACTGGAGCATGGTAATTACCATGCTCCAGCAGATTCTAGCGCCACGTGCATCAGCATCCCCACACTGAAACATGGCACAGCAGGGGCACTTTAAACTTAAAAAAAAAAAAGCTTAAGTTTTCTCCATGCAAGCTGAATTTTACAGCTCTGTGGGGAAGTTCAATGCCAAGAGAAGTCAGCCAGTTTCAGTCATGGATCATATGCCTCACCCCATTAAAGTAAAAGAAAGCACTTCGTGAACCATGATGTGTGCCGAATGACCATTTCCAAAATGCACAAAACGTATAAAAAGTAAGAGTGAAGGTCTAAAACCAAAGTTTGCTCACATTTGCTATTATGGGCCATATTCTCTACTGGTATCATTTGATATTGTTACACCATACGATCTAACCCTGCCAATTTATAGCATGCCAGCTTGTTTTTATATAGCACTTATAGCCTGACAAAATAGCAAGAAGCATCTTTATCCTCACCAAGAAGTGAGGTATAATCAAGCCTCCAGGACAGAACCAGATATATGCTTAGCACCAAGCCCAGTAATTACTACTGCATGCAAGTCCTGTAGTATGTCCAGCCATTCCCAGGAAGCAAGCATTTCCAGGAATGGGCCAAAAGGTAGCACACACCATGAGAAGATTCTGTGAGGTGTCCAAATGGGTGTGTGCACACACAAGTGGGTTTAATTTTCTAGCTCTGTCACAAGCTTCCTGTATATGCCTCTCAGGGCCTTGGCTCCTCCCCATAAAAAGTTGGACAGCAGGTAAGGCAATGTGGCACCTTAGAGACTCACTGGTAGAGAGGGGCTTAAGCTTTTGCAAGCAGCTAACTTGCAGTCACATGTTATGATGTGTTGCAACCAAAGCAAGCTGTGGCTTATGAAAGTTCATGCCTCTCTGAACTAGTCAGGTCTCAAAGATGCCATCTTGCCCCACCTTCTGCCCAACTTCTTAAAATCCTCAGTAGAAGAGGTGGTATGCTTTTACGGACAGAGACCAACTGGAACAATGTATTTGTACTGTACCTAGCATAAAAAGGTCCTGATCAGTAGCGACTCCTCCCTCCTCCATGAAGTGGCATTATGTAGCAGCAATCAATCAATGTGAATAACAGCATGTGGGGCAGGGGAAAATGCACCCTGCTACGAAGGTGCAGACACACACCAGGTTTGGAATCCATCCAGGAGCCCCATTACTGAAGAGAATCCAGAGAACAAAACTTTGCTTACCATAAAGCTAACACCAGCTGCTTGTTACTACCTACAGCTGGCTTACTGGTTCC
>NW_017729024.1:55388142-55388792 GCF_001723915.1 Gavialis gangeticus | reverse complement strand
CGCCCAAACACTTCCCCCCCCTGGGGGGGGGGGGGGGGGAAGAAATGTACACTTTCAGGAAGGACCCATTTCTGTACATCTCCAAATATCCCCCAAGATCATTCTGTTCAGCTGGAGGGAGCAGGGGCGGGGAATTGATTCTTGCATTACCAAATCAGTAAGCGTCTCAGTCTACAGAACCCATGGATCTCTCTCACCGGTGGGTAAAATGTGGGCCAGATGCAACCCACCAGGCCATTCTATCTGGCCTGCAGGGCCCCTAAAAAATTTAGAAAATTAATATTTATCTGCCCCTGGCTGCCTGTCATGCGGCCCTCGATGGCTTGCCAAAACTCAGTAAGTGGCCTTCCACCCAAAATAATTGCCCAAACCTGATACATCTGAATCTCTGCTCTTGCTCAGAGGCCATTTGCGCCTCTCTAAATTTGGATAGCAAAGTTTCAGAGCAATGGCATGGCACAGTGAGGGCCTCCCTTGCCCCTGCATCAGGAAAGCCCTACATCTAGAAAGCTTTAAACAGATGCCACGTACTACTTTTTAGTCACTTCTTTGCTGACATCCATGGCATTCCCCTATTCTGCTCACCACATCACAGTCCTATGAGTCGATGTCTAGCCTACCAAGCACTTCTACAAGGCCTGAAGACAGGT
>NW_017729024.1:55366419-55383142 GCF_001723915.1 Gavialis gangeticus | reverse complement strand
TTCATAGTAATGGAAGTAACGGAAGACAGGTGGTTTCAGTGCAGATGAGCATCTGCTCATGCTAGGGAGGGAGGGGAGCAAGGGTATGTAACAGAAAGAGCAAACTAACTGTCGACAGCCTTTACTGTTAATGCTGAAGGTGCATTGATAGCAAAAGACGAGCTATGATGCACCATTTATTATTGGTACCAACACGCCTCCCTACTCAGAAGACAAAACTTCAAAATGCCTCCAAACCCAAACCAGTCCCAGCTCAAACACAAAGCCTGTAGTTCTAGAATTTAAGACAGAAAAAAAGAGCTGCAGTAGCAGAGACTCAATCCCTGACTTTTCTTCCCACTCCTCCCTCCCTCCCCTTCACATCCTGCCATTACTGCTGTCTATATTAAGCAAACATACAACAGCCTTGAAAAAAAAGCTTTCTGCAAACAATGAAGCTATTTGCTCTCTTTTGGAGGGGAGGAAACCTTTCCCCTAGAAAAAGAAAACTGCTATTTAGATAGAACAAAGCAAATGTATCAAGCCCCTGGTGACTGGAATGTTTCAGGATACCAGGACTGAAGGGATGGGGGGGGCAGGAGGGTGGTGGTCCTTAATTTATATGTTACCAATTTTAATCCAGCCCTAGTCAACTGGGACTAAAACCCATCACCAGGTGACGAATGCACAGCAGCCCACGTGAAATGGAACTGGATGAATGCCACCTTATCTCAGTGGACAAGGGTCCACATCACAAAAATCCAGTGTCACTATTGGCAGCTATCCAGAGACCAATGACTGAGGGGCCAGGGAGCATAGCACTCTCACAGCCTGAGAGACAGACCTCCGCCAGGTCTCTTTAGAAGCATATGGGTGGGATGGCATAGCCTGGTCCTGCTAGTGCCAGTGCTGTCCACATGCTGCGAATAGATAAAAAGTCTGGTGGATTATCTATTCTCCCTCATGCATAAGCAGCAAGGGTCAGAAGCAAAGCATCTGCTTGACTTCACCAGGCTTTGGTTCAGGTCCTAGAATTACATTCTTTTCAAACAAACATATCAGAAGAGGGAACAGACAGATGAGCACAGAACTTAAGCTTCTTGGGGCACAGATCAAAGTTACATTCTTCACACAATCAGCCCCCTGAAAGTGCTCTACAACTGTGCTGGAATATGTTCACAGCTGCAAAGTGCTGTTAAAGTGGCTGATCATTCAACAAATTAACCCTCAAAGGAGGCATCAGATGAAGGCACTCCACTTTAGAGCACCTTAGGAAACTTGTGCTCCCTAAGGTTAATTTGTTGCAGCCCAGTCCTGCCCCTGGGGTTGTCTGCAGGATGGATGGGTGGAGCAAGCTGAAAGGTGGTGTTTGCCCAGCCACAGCTACTGGGAAGGTTGTGAGGCTGGGCAGTGCTCTAATCTCCAATGCACCCACATCCATCTATTGCACCAGGGGACATTGACTCTTGGCCCTTTGTGTAAAGCACTGTGAGTCTGCCCTTGGAGAAGTCTGTAACACATCTCAGGATTTGGTGCCTTTTACACAAATCCAGATGGCACTTCATGTTATAAAGTCACATGCTCTGCAAGACCCATGCTAAGGCAGAGCCCTTGACAGAAGAAGTCTTATCACAGCAGTATCTACAGTCCAATCGCTGGGATCAGGGCTGCATTGTGCTAGGTAACATGCACCCATTTAGTAAGAGACTTTAGTCTGAATAGACAAGGCAAGCCTGGGACAGCTACTATTCCTATTTACAGATGAAGAACTGAGACACAAAGATTGAATAACCTATCTAAGCTCTCATGCGAGGAATCTGAGAGACCTACAACTCTCCCAAGTCACAGCCTATTACTTTAGCCACCTACTATCAGAATCCTTCAAATCAGATGCCATGCTCTCCTAATGCAATGGGATTACAACAGTTAACATGAACTTATTCCTACTCCATTACTTGCACTTTGCGCCACACAATCACTGGCTTTGACAAGGACATGATTGCAGCTTGCAATCAGAAGTTAAAGGTGCACTGAGCTGGAGAAAAGCTTCATCAAAACTCCAGCGGTTTGGACAGTCACGGAACGGTGAAAGTTACAGGGGACTATGCAACTTAAGTTAAAATCAAAGGATGTGGAAGGTTGCAGTCCTGATTCTATTCAGGCTTAAAGAGGGAGTGACTGAGGACAAGTGCACACGCAAATTTACGGACTTGCACCTGTACTGGTCCAAGAGATTAATTCCCTTGCAAAGATATTCCAAGATGCTTTGCAAACCCACAATTAATGCAGACTGCAAAGGAGAGGAGTCATTATGCATCCAACAACAGCTCAAAGGGTTGGAAATGAAAGAGGAGCAAGCCTCTGATACTAGCAGTTTTCAGATTGACTAGGTACCACACCTCAACCGACTCTTCTAGAAGAGCCAGTAGAGATAGAGACAGGACCCCAGTTTTTAACGTGTCAGTCATCTGAACAACAAGGTTTCTACAACAATAGAAACATAATTGTTCTCTTCCATCACCTGAGAAATCTGAAGCAAGTTAAAAGAGCTACTGACAAAGGTAGGTTAAGTGACTTACCCAAAGTCACACAAGGAACCAGAAAGCAGAGCTGGGAATACAACCCACAGACCCAGTTCTCAGGCTGCCTGCCCAAGCACAGCGCACACTGCAGCACTCCTGAGTACTGTAATGCAGTCTCAGCAACAGCTGTGAGCTTTGAACCCACAGCCAGAGATGCAAAGGCACTATCAACCCCTCTGCACAGACACCGGAATGCAGCTCTTTCGAAATTTCCCAATGCTCAATGGTGCTTCCTCCAAGTTTGCCAAATAGGCAAGTCAGCCCCCAAATTTCCTACTCAGTCTTCAGAAGTAATTCAGCAAAACATTCTCTCAAGAACATGACCATCTTAAATTGCTGGTTTATACTGGGATATTTTTTAGTAGCACAGCTAGATTAGTGTTGACTCAGCAGGCAAGAGGAGAAAGGTGAATTACAGTGGCCAGTAACTACTTTCGGCTGGCCACTGTTAGCAAGATCCTGAGCTGATGATTTACAATCTTTGATACAAGGTGCCCAGATGGCCCTACATGTACAAAAGGAAGGGGAATAAGATTCAGACTGCTTTAACAGTTTACAACACAATATACAAATTATAGGAAGATGATTAAACCATCAAAGAATCAGTTTAGGGACCGAATGTCTCAGATCTGAATAAGACCCAGCTCATTCACAGGGTCTGTCTAGGTAAACCTGGTAGTATTTCATTTCCCAAGAGCCCAACATTACAGAAATGCAAGGTCAGCTGGTGAAAGACAATTCAGCCTTTTGCAGGGTGAAAATCTGGTAGCTTGGTGCATAGATTTGGCGGGGGGGCGGGGATGGTGTTGCATGTGTCAGGGCTAGTACCGTCTCAGGCTCAGACCCAAGTTGGAATGAAATGTTAGAGGTGTGGGGAAGGCAGGAGGAGACAAAGGTTAGAGCTGTAAACAGTGATAGGAAACTGACCCACTGTTGCCAACCTAGAGAGAGAAGCACCTGGATTTTGTCTCTAATCACTTCCTAGGTGCATGCCAGACCATTCTCCTACCAGGCGCCGTCAGTACTGAAAGACAGCCGCTTGGCATTTCACATCCCAAATTAAACCTGCAGTGGCTGTACTTAGGTTAAAAAAAGGAAGAGTTTTTTTGCAAATGGAGTACATTTGAACTGGAACTCAGAGGCAGACAAACCTTGCACCCCAGAACATTTTTTTCCTTCAACTTGTAATTGCCCTTTAAGGGCATGAGCACCATAAAATCATTTAATGGGTTCTATCCTAAAAGCATGAGAAAGACCACTGAATAATCAGCAATCAGAGGACAGGGAGAGATGCAGAGAACAGAGAATACCTACACAATTCAATGCTCTGGGCATAGTTTGGCAGTGCCCCGCACCTGGCTCATTTTTCACACCAGCATGCAAAGTGTAAAGGTCTACCAACTCAAAATAATGGTGTTTTACATGCTCTTTGCCTTACACCAAGCAACTGCCTCAAGTGCAAGGCAGTGGAGGAATAAGGGGACATCTTTCTACGACACTCCTGCATTTCAAAAGCCATCTCCTTCCCCCAAACACATAGTTCACCAAGTACTGTTCTGCTTTTGTAGCACAGTAATGCCCAGTTAGCTCATGCACTGCAAATAAGATCCTTAAAGATTCTTCTTCTGGCTTAAGGTATGATCCTACATTCTCTGTGGAATAGCAACCAAGTAGTCAACTTTTTGCAAAAAGCTGTATTTGCATATATCACAGAATCTGACCTCAAGAAGTTGTATGAATGAATCATGGTGTACACACCAAATGATGTACACTTCAAAATTACACACAAAATGAAATGCATTCATCTGTTTCCAGTAGCTGTAATCATTTTAATACAATAAGAGAGCATTCTAGTCTCTCTTTCAGTCATTTTAATAAAAATGCCTACCTTTTCCAACCTAAAAATAAAAACTTCCAAATCTAGTCCTTCTCAGGGAAAACAAACATAGGAAAAGCAAGGTTCAAATCAGACCAAAAAGACAGAACAAATAAGTTATTCAATTCATCATGGCCAATGTCCAAAGATCCAGAGTCCAGAGTAGCTGAAAATCCTTCCTTCCAATATCAGAACTCATGGTAGAGGTGATATCTTTTATTAGACTTTTACAAAAAAAGTATTTATTTGTAAGCTTTCAGGCACAAGCACCTTTCTTCCACGTTCTAGCCTCCACAGGGATGACGTGGAAACAGCAGTGATCATCCATCCTATTGAGATAACTAGGATGCTCAGCCCTAATTCACCATGATGAGCCTTGACCACAGACCACCTCTGATACAACATGGCCAACAGTTGAGCCAGTTCTAGTAAAAAAAAAAATCAGTTTTCTGGACTGATAGTGAGACCCAAGTCATATGTTTAGAAGGGCTAATATAGGATGGCATCTAGCTCTGCAAAAGATGCTTTTTAGCTTGGTAAGTCTTCAAAATGACGATCACCACAAGTTCTCTGGGAAAGCCAAACAGCCCACCGCTTCCTGACAGATAGTGCTGAAAGAGACACAAACAACTCTGGGCACTTTTACATGTGCTCCAGGGGTGGGGGGAGGGGGGGCACTCTAATTAGAGTGGCTGGAACAAGTTTCATATTTCAAGAACCCCTGCCACCATTTTGAAGTGTGGGGATGCCAATACATGAGACGTGGAAGCAGGCTAGAGAAATTAAATTGAGTCTGCTCCAATGCACTGTAATTACAGTACATCAGAGCAGCCCCACAGCACATCTGCAGGCACCCTCTGTTCTTAGACCAGTGATTCTAAACCAGGATGCTGCAATCCTTTCAATGGTGCAGCTGTGTACCACACAATGTTAGCACAGGTAGGTGTGTAAACATGATTTCGCAAGATAAATCCAGAGATTTCAAAAGGGCTCCATAGTGTTAAACATATTCTGACCTGTGGTCTGAGTTCTTTGCAACGGAAGAATTGCTCTATTATTTTTCTGTAATTGCACTCTTTTTTTTGACGAAGATAGCATTTTCCAAGAGGCTGTCTCAAGTCTAAAAAGATCAAGAATTACTGGCTTACAAAGCAAGAACACCCCACACTGAGGACCAGATTCACCACTGAATTTTGAACACTGAATCATGTTTTGAATGCTGAACTGTTATAAAACTAGCTTGGGCTAAGGTAAATTCATAGATGTTTTGTATCGCATTTGCTGAAGCATAGGCAGTGAAGCTAACCCTAAAGTTGCAAATGTAAAATCTACCCTTCAAGGGTCTGGCTATGCTAACATTCAGCAGCACCTAAAGCAGTGATCATACAAATCAGAGGACATGGGGCAAGAAATTATCAAATTTTGGACCCTGCTTTTCAACTTAGAGTTCATTTCCACTTCCGAATGTAACTTGGCTCAAATTTAACACAAGGCATTGTGATATAGCTGAGCTCATTTCAATGCTTTGTCTGGGAAGGGCTATCTTAGTTCTCCATGCCTTTCATTTCCAACATTTTGGGGTGGTTGGTTCCTCAAACAAAGATGTCTGGAAGGCAACAATGTGTCTTGCACCTCAAACACTGCTTTTGTTAAGCTTTTCGGGGGTGAAGTTACCCTTCTGTTTTCTGCCTGGTTTTGATATCAAAGGGAGTTTGAAATACAAACTGTATCTGGCACAAGTTGAAACTGCAGTATTAGCTGTGCAGTTCATTCAGTGGAGTACAAACAAACATCACTATCATTTCCCTCTTGATCTTTGCCATCTGGGGCCAATATTGCCAAGAACCATCGTGTGTCAAAGTAACAAGAAGCAATGACCACATGCTTTTATATGAAAAGGGAATTTTTAGTTCTACTTTTAGGATCCACTTGTATGAAGAATAAAGTTGCCAGGTAAATTTATGAAAGACAAATTTTGCCCAGTTATGAATGACCTCACTGAGGTGGTATGGGTATGAGTGCAAGTGAAAGCAAATGGGACCATTGATACACATCTCAAACACTTCAAAACATGCAACGAAGAAAAACCTAAGGAGTGATGGGGGAAATGGCATTCCTGTGGAACACCAAGAACAGAGGACCTAAACAATATATAGCTGGCAAGATGTTACACTTCTTTCAGGCATAGCTAGAGACTTCTGCAGTATCAATGTACACAGAAAGACACGAGTGGTAGAAGAAAAGTTAAGGGCTCAGTAGGCTAGCTTTTCACCCAGATCATCATTTGTCAACCAGGTTTTCAACCCTTGAATAACCACAGAAGACTGCAAATGGCAAAAAATAATCACTCGCTCCATGCTTCGCATAACCTCCATCACAAATCACCCAATATATGGATATCTTGCAATATGCCAACAGTCAATGTCTTTTAGGGTATTGTTACATGTTACACTTAGCACATGTTATATTGAGATTATAGTAAACATTAATACAAACTTAGAAAGTTTTCTGAGCAGTTGCACATTAATGCTTACTACAGTCTAAATACAGATCGATCATAGTACTGCACTGAAGTCTTGAATTCACTCCCGTACAGTGCCGTGCCAGAGCCCTGAACTGCTTGCCAGGTTCCCACCCTGCTACCAGCATCAGAGCCTTGCCAGTACAAGGCTCCATTGCAGTAAAGAGGCTGGGAGCCTGACAAACTGCTTTCCTGGGGGCTACCATTCTACCCACACCCCCCACACTGGAGCCCTTTGATCCCATCTGGACATATTGGGTGGGGAGTGTAACTTTACTATGCTATCATGGCACTAAGCATGTGCTTCACTACTTGAATGCTCAGACACTAGTGTTTTAAGTGCAGTTAGCAGGTGCTAAGTGTAACATGAAACACCCTCCTTTTTATATGAAGGTGCGAGATTCATAGCTAAAATTAAACAGATTTCATTAACATCAAGTGCCTAGACTGCATCAGAAAACGCCTTCCTTCTGCTTGTCTTCAACAGACTTATGAGAAGCTCTGACTCCAGATCTAGCTCTTATAAAAGAAGTGACAGCTCAGGTGTGAGCCATGTAGAGACGGAGAGGCTGCCCAGCATCACAAGGAAGACAGCGTTAAAAAACCTAAAGAGAATCCCAGACACCAACTCCAGCATCACATTAGGATATGCCTGGAAATGCAAGGGGAATGCATTCACAGAACTTTTTATACTCCTCTGTGAAATCTGAAACACCATAACCAGAAGGAAATAAGAATACATCCTGCTTGCCACCAAACAACTTTGAGGTAAACAGACTATTCCAGCTTTTCTCTGAGCCTAATCTGCATAAAATGAACTGCTTCAAACAGGAGATTTTAACCACATGTTCAACTCTCCTATGAAATATGAACTTTCATTTCTCCCCAGGAGAACTTTTACAATCTTTTCTCCTATGCCTGAACAAGGCTGCTTGTGCCTGAAAAGTTGCAAATAAAATACTTTTTTTGCAAATATCTAGTTAGTATAATAAAAGATATCACCTCTACCACGAGTTCTGATTCCTTTCACAGAACTTGGCAGTGATATGCAAGTTGGTGGGGATTTCCAGAAGAAGTGTCAGGAAAGCATTTACCAGCTTAAATGAACTTTGTTCCTCAAAAATATAAAACCTACAGGCCAAGCTACAAAAATATCTTCAACTCTAATGTTACTTCAGTCTTAGCCATGAAAACCTGAAAAGCACCAAAGAAAAAACATGTCTAAATGCCTCAAAAGCAGAAGTCTTAGAGACGTCCCAGGTAGTAAGTGGAATTGTGTTTATAAACACAATCCAAGAAACATTTCTAAAATTATGCAGAAGAGGCAGCAGAAATGTGTCATGCATATGACTAGAACATCTGCCATAGCTAATGCTCTCTTGCAGGCAGATGGGGAAGACGTGTATGCCAGCAAGTGCAAGTCACACATTTCCCCTTCCGGCCTGCCAGAGGACCAGTTAATACCAAAACGTGGTTTCTTCGCTAACTGTTGTGGCTTTCAGCTCCTATGTGTGTTGGCCCAGAGGCAGACGGTTAGACATGCAAAAAAGGGCAAATGAAAGCAATACCTGTTAAATATAATTGGGGGGGTGGACTTAACACCTTGCAATCAAAAACAATCAAAGAGGACTGTAGGCTGAACAGGGCAACAAGCTGTTCATTCCCTGAAAATGCCCACACTGAGCAGAATTTGCTTCATTAACTTTAATATCCTAAATGCTGGTGCAAGATCATCTATTTTAATGACTACCTATACCTCCCCTGCACAAAAAGATGCATGTATATTATGCCTTCAGATACCTGCCTTAGATTTCAGACTGCAGTTTCTGTTACACACATGGACATGGAGATGCACACACTCTCTCTCTCTCTGTCTGATAAGAATGTTATTCTTCCTTCTAGCTTCCTTTTTTTTTTTTTTTAAAAAAATTTTTTTTTCCTTTTAGCTTCCTTTTTTTTTTAAAAAAAAAAGGAAGCTAAAAGGAAAAAAAAATTTTTTTTTCCTTTTAGCTTCCTTTTTTTTTTAAAAAAAAAAGGAAGCTAAAAGGAAAAAAAAATTTTTTTTTCCTTTTAGCTTCCTTTTTTTTTTTTTTTAAAACTAATTCTGTGCTTTTACTAAGGACAAGGCATTCCTAGCTGGTGAAGTGACATTGCTCTGCTGAGGTAAAAGTTTATACCAGCTAATAAATGTCTCGTGCAATGCACCCACATTTTATCATGTGTGAATGGGACTAAGGAGGAGGCAGCACAAAGAGGAAGTCATATGTGCGACATGGAGTCTGGAAGAAAAGAAAAAACCAAGAGGACAAGAAGGAGAAAGAAAAAAAAAAGTCTCCATATAAATCAAGTGACCAGGATTTCCCCTTTTGAGAAACGGAAACTTAGGGCTTTGTTACACATTATTACACTTTGAGCTTCTCACATGTTGATTAGTGCTGGTATTAGCTCCAGTGTGGAGCTCATACATTCAGGTCAGCAGCAGCCTTGAGGTCTGAAAGGTAAAGAATCCCCACTCCCTTCCCCTATTCCCACCCTTTCATTCCTGGCTCCCCCCCACCCCTCAGGGCTCCCCTCCTCAGCCAGCTTACTTGGGGCTGACCTAGTTCTCCTTTCCTGCCTGCTCCCCAGGGACAGTGCCACCAGCCAAAAGTAAACAAGGAGCTGCGGGGCAAGGGGTAGTCAGAGCAGTGGGGATCTGGGATGTTGGAGACAGCAAGCCTGACCCAGAGGAGGTCAGGTGACACAGGCTGATCAGGGCTGTGCGGCTGCAGCAGGCTGATCCAGACTGGTGTCTCCCCAGCTGCCTGTCAGGGGTCTCCCCTGCCCAGGACTCTATCCTGTCCCCCCTGGCTTACTTATAGCAGCTGTCACTGTCCCAGGACAGCAGAAAGGAGAACCCATCTGCCCAGCAGCTGCCCCTACCACCACCATCACCACCATTGCCACTGCCTGGGCCCAGCCCAGAGTGGCATCAGCAGCTAGGCAGATGCCTGCCTACTCCCCTGGGACAGTGCTAGCAGCCACAAGCAAGTGGGGGGGACAGCAGGGTGAACCAAGCTGGTGGTACCAATCCATGCTGGTGGAGGAGCGAAGAGCAGTGGGCAGATGGTGGGGGACCCGCTGGGGGCAGGCAATGCCAGGGGGTGGGGTTTACACTAACATGCAACTTAGAGTGGCCACACATTAATGTAACACAAGCTGGGTAACATCACAGATAAACATGCCCTAGAGTGGTGCAACTTTAAGCCACTTAAAGGGTGCTTAAAACTAAATTCACATGTTAATATGTGAATAACCCAGGAGTTAAATACTCCAGGAGCCACTTCAAATTAACATGCAACAAAGCCTTTGGACACGGTAAGAATTAGAACATTGGTAAAACTGGCACAGAGCTGAGAACAGAATTGAGATCTCCTGAGCATCTGCCCCATGCCCGTCTTCCTAGGCAGAACACCTCTGTTACTGAAATTCAATGGATTATGGCACCTAAGAGTCTCAGCCAATTCCACCACCAAGATTTCTAATAAGTACTTTAAAAGGTGATGTCTTCCTCCCTTCCTGCACTTTGGGCCACCGTTCACTAGAAGCATCTGCCCAGGATCATTTCTCATGAATCAGGCTGGCATCAGATGGTAGCATGTACTTTCTTACAGCACCCACTCTCCTGTAATCTCTGGCACATGCAAAAAAGGAGGGAAGAAGCCCACATCTCTTTCATGCTGATCTCTGAACTCTGGCTAGGGACCCTGGCTTTTTTCATTCCCAAAGAATATACGTTTCTATGTAGCCAGACTACCACAGTCTTAGAACCAGTCTTCTGTTTTCCTGCCTAATACCAACGGTTCCCTATTAAAGAATCCAAAAAAAGATCTTTTATTGGACTGAGCTAAGATTCTGAGCAGCTCAAATACAGAAATAACTGAAGGGCATAAAGAGTCAGCACACACATCCACATTTGAGCTACTTAAACTGTGGACTGTAATGTCCATTCTTAATACATCCTTTGATCAAGCATTTACCCAAATATACCAGAGAATAATGTTCTGAGGTGTTCTTTATTTTTCCACGATGTTAGCCTGTTCCGTCAGAAGAGCTGCATCACCAGTTTTCCATCCTACCCTGTCTCCCTCAGCCCTTAAGGCAAGAATGTTTTTATCCAATGACAAATGTTCAAAAAAAGCTGTATTTTAGCCTTTTCCTTTTTATTAAAAGAAAAATCTATGTTTAATCTATACTCCAATCAATACCCTAAACCTAGCAACACTAATATTCTTTCACCACTTAACATTTCCATAGGACTTACTGTGCAGTGAAGAAAATTGTATTGAGGTTGAGAAACATGGCTCAAGTCAGATACGTGATTTTTACGTGAACTGTTGTGCCTCATCTCTCCTATTTTGGCAGTCTCTCTAAGAATCTCCTGAGTATACTTGTAATGCATGTTATAACACTCAGCATTACAAAACGTGTTAATGTTAGGTACCTAACACACAAAATACATGCTCCAGAGCCAAATTCTCAGCAGATGTAAATTGGCAGCATTCTTTTGACATTGACAGAATTCTAGCAATTTATACATTTATACCCAGGGAAAATCAGAACACCCCCCCCACACACACACACACGCACACGCCTTCCCCAGTTAGACCAAGATAAGAAAGGGAATTTGGCATTAAAGTAAAACACCCAGGCTGGATTCTGCCGCCACTCACATCAGAGTTCCAAAACAATGTTCCCGATACCCTGGCATGCGAGCCAACACACACCCTACAGGCACCTTTCTTCTTCCCAAGCGAGATTCACACCCTGTTCAACACTTCAGTCTCATGCAGTCATTTGACATTCTTTACAGCGTGAGCAAAGTTACCTAGGGTCTGAGCCTATCACAACACAATGAGAAGAGATAAAACTAGACCTTTTCTGATCCCTCCCTAGAACAAAAATCTTGCCCAGTCACAGCCAGATGCGCTCACTGATGTCTGCGGCATCACACACGTAGCAGAGGGGAGATGCACCATTGAAATCACTTCTGTTGCATACAATTCACTCAAGATCAAACCTTGCACTCATGATTAGATTATTCTCAGTCAATCTAAAATACCTTTGAAATCAACACAGCTTCTTCAGATTTGCACTGAGGTAAATGAGAACAAAGCCTGGGCATTAGTTCTTAGTCTGTAAACCCTCCTACAAAAGCATCAATGGGAATTTTGCCAAGTTGAAACTGCAGAATGGGCTGTTGGGTCTTTGTGGAGTTTTGTCTCATGCACATGCACCTAGGATCTGCTTCTTGGTTGAGGGAGCAGGATAGGTTAAGCAAGGCAAAGTTCAATTAAAGAACTATTGGAAAGGTGAAATAACTTGGAAAACATACAAGGTGAGATCTGTTTCTATTGAGGCCCTCATATAAATGAGGATCAGGACAGTAGCACTGAGGCAATGATTTGCGCCACTAGAAACTCATCCTTAGCAGTGGTTTCTGTGGTAGTGCAAACAAGCGTTTAGATACTTTTTTCCAAGACACCCAATTTGATCAGGTAGCTAAAGAGTTTCTAAACAGAAGAAGTCATTATTTAATATTTCATTATTTAACATCAAGTCCCATCTGAAAACTTTGCAGGGTACAAATGGGGCTACCCTGACTTTCTGTAAATGCAAAGATCTCTCAGGGTGTTAATTTCATATGTAGGACACAAACAGCACAGATAAAAAAAAGAAACATTTAATTCTTAAGCTCTGTAGGATCTATGGCCACCAGATATGGAAACAAATAGAACTGGATCCATCTTAGAACACAGGGCAAGCACCAGTTTGTTCTCTGTCACAGACATGCTAACAGGAGTATGTCCAGCACTGATTCCTCGCATCATTTGGGGGCTCAGAAAATGCTGAGGGGGTACAACACGCTTACTACAGCACTCCATAACGCAGCGTGTAGGTAGTAAGTAGAGGCATGCCCAGAATGATCTCCTGTGTCCCACCAAGAGATTACACCAAGAGATCTGCTTCACACCCAAAAAATTGCTGCCTGAACCCAAGCACACCTTTCAGAGATAGGCAAATAGTCTCATTGTAAAGACTCCAAGTGGCAGGGAATACACAGCATCTGTTAGTTAGCTGCTCCAATGTTAAATAACCTGAAGGCCTGGGACACACATAGCGCCTTCTTAACCTGGCAGGGAGAATACCATGCATCTGTGTCCAAGAAGGCAGTTTTCCTGAACTGCTCTTCTGGCATGGTTCAGGAGGTACAACAGCTTTCAGCCCAGTTTATGGAAATGGCAGTCTCCTCCCTTGCTCTTAGGGCTAAGGGCGAGCAAAACTTGGGGGCATCCAAACTGATGCCCACCAAAGGTTTTGGAAACATCTGAAGCCCCAGGTGTGGGTGGAGGATGTTTGCTGGTAGTAGGGCCACTTATGGGGGCCACTTTGCCCAAATTAGCCAAAACCAATTCCAAATCCAAGTGTCTAGAACCAAAAGTGGCCCTACTACCAGCAAACACCCTCACCATTAAAACTGCTGCAGAGCAAACAAAACTTTGGTCTAAAACGCAAAAAACAAAAGCTAGATTTCCTTCCCCACAGAGCTCCATTGAAGCAGGACTGTTTATGGGATAAAGTGTCACTTGGTGCAAGTAAAGACACCAGGGCTTGGCTCTTTATAGTCAGGAGCAAAGCAGGCAGAGTTTGTGTAGTTGCCGTTACATGTCATTCCAATAATGTGGTAGACAAAGTCCCTAACAGTAGGCAATAATAATCCTTGCGGGATCTCATCATATACCACTGGTTGCATTTAATTTAAAAAGGCAAAATAGGTAGTAAGAGTCAAGCACTTGCAATATTTGGATTCAATTTCTCCTTTTTTATCCCCACTGCCCCCATTCAAAAATTGAATTTGTACAGGGGTCAGTCAGTTATGATTTTTTCAGTATTTGAATTTGTTAACATGGCCAGATGTTTGAGTAAGCTCAGCTCCCATATCAGCCCAATGCAGCAAAGTGCATAAGCAGAGGCTTCAGTCCCGCCTTCAGCAGTTACAGATACCGATTCACACCAACTGAAGGTCCACCCAAAATAAACTATATACAAACGTCTAGGAGGGTGGTTCTTTGCAGGGAAAACTATTCTCGGTCTAAGATACTTAAAAGAAACTAAACACAAAGTTTAGGAAAGTTCGTTTATAGGACTAAAAATAAAGGAAGATGGAAATCTGCGTAAAAACTTTAAAAGATATTTTTTGTTTTGTGGAGGAACGAATATTAGAGTTTAGGATGCACTCCTGTATCCCTTTGCTTTTTGCCCCCTTCAATATTTTTAGGTATCTGAGACATGACACTGCCAAAATAAAACAGGAGCACTCGTAATAGGCTAATGACAGGTTGCGAGGCAGCTCTATAATAGGCTGCAATGTAAAAACAGAAGATATACTGCGGTGTTAAACCCACAGCAAGGACGCGAAGGATCATAATCCTACGTGCCTGTGGACCTGGAGCCGCGCCATTTATTTTAATGGATTTACATGGCGCAAGTGGGAGACCAGACCCCGGCCCATTAGGTGTTGGCATTCCTCAAAGAAGGAAGAAACACAGGGAAAGCGAAGTCTGTCTTGCCCATGGATACAATGAGGTGAAAAATTCATAGAGAGAGAAAATAGAAGGGGGGGGAGGATAAACAAACACAAAAAACTTTTCTTCCCCTTCCCCCCAAGTTTCCTTTATTCTGTGAAAACATCCTCGTGGGGACTGCTGCCCACTCGGCAGCAAGGGGAAGGGAAACGAGGACAGGACCTCCAGCTACTCAAACCCCATCTTTCTTCCACTCCCCAGTCACAAACACCGCTCCTCGGGCTCGCTGTTGTTTCCCGCGGAAGCGCCGCTCGCGGCCGGGGTTACTCTCGGGCAGCGCCGCCGCCCCGCGCAACAGCCCCGGCTGCAGGCGCCTCGCGGGGCAGCACCCGCCACACACCTCGCCGGGCACCCCGCAGCAGCAAGCCTCCCTCCTGCTTTGTTTGGGGGGGGTTTAAGAGAGGAGACACTATTCCCCCCGGGAAGGGGGCAAGGAGGGTCGGAGCGGGGCGAGAGGGGGCAGCTCTGCCGCCCGGCGGGCTCAGCCCTACCTGCGCGCCCCGTGCCGGCGGGCTCCCCGCTGCCCAGCGCAGGCCCCGCGTGCCCCGACCACCACGACGTCTGCTACTGCTACCGCTGCCGCTTCCAGCGCCGCTCCGCGCTGGACCCCGGCTCCCTTTATTGCCTCGCTGAGAGGTTATTGCCGGTCAAGCCCGGCTGCCTCCCGCGCTGTTTATACTGAGCCGTCACTCAGGCGGAGCACGTGGAGCCGCACCGCCCTCTTAAACGGGCCGGGGCAGGCAGGCGAGCGGGGCCGGCGGCCTCTCCCGCGCGCAGGCGGGGAGCCCTCCGCTGCTAGTCTGTAAAGCGGGAAACGCGGTCCCTTCCCCCCCGCCCGGGGTAGTTGCTAAGTGAAATGCAGCAGTTGTGCTTCGCTGGATGAAACACGCCCTGCCTTGTTGTCTCGAAGGTGCGAGACAACGTGCAACACGTTTCCCCTGGCTTGGATCGCCCCCACTTGCCCCTGCTCGAGTGCCTCCACACCGGTCTTGGGCTCCGCTGGCAGGCTGAGGTCGCCACCGTAAAGCATTGGTGACATGTAGGGGGTGCAAGTGCCCTAACTGAGATTGGCGGTGCACCCCTGTGAAAAGGCTCCGCCAACAGTATTGGCCTGCAGACGGTTTCCCCTTGCCATCCACCTGCTTCGCCCCTGACACCGCTGGGAGTATCTGCCGACAGTCCATGATCACCACTGACACTGCCGGCAGTGTCTGTGGGTGGTTGCCGACTGCCACCCCCTCCCCACAGCCAACGACAGTGCCGTGGCTGCCTGCAGTGGCTCCCCACTTGCCTCCGCCACAGTGCTGCTGCCAACACCATTGCCTGTGGGAGCTCACCATGCCCCCCTAGCCCCCAGGGGCATAAGGCGTTCGTGACACAGAAGTGCTACAAAGCCAATGCCACCAGCAACCAGGCTGTTCCCCTGCAAACTTGGTTGTGGTGGGCAGGCCACGTGGCCCAGATGGACAATAACTGTCTACCAAAGGCGGTGCTGTACAGGGAACTGACAACTGGGAAATGTGACAGAGGGGCCCCACACAAGCATTTCAAGAACACCCTGAAGAGGTCCTTTCCTGCCTGTGGTGCTGACCACAAACTGGAAAACACAGGCTGCAGATCACGATGCCTGGGGGCTTCAAACCAAAAAGGCAATAGCCCTCTTTGAATGACAGGGCAGAGCTAGCATCAAGGAGAAGAGGAGGAGGAGCAAAGATACACCCTCATCTAGCAGCAACGAGCCATACACGTGTGACCATTGCAGCAGGATTTCCCTCTCTGCAATTGGACTAGTTAGTGACCAGCAGGCCTGCAACTGGCAGGGGCAGTTACCTTCCTATTACCTTCATAGACATTAGGGCTGGAAGGGTCATCGGCAGATTGAGTCCAGCCCCCCACCCGAAGGGCAGGAAAGTCAGCTGGGGTCATAGGATCCCAGCAAGATAAGCATCCAATTTGCTCTTGAAGGTGTTCAATGTAGGTGTTTGAGCCACCTCCGATGGCAGGCTGTTCCAGACCTTGGGGGCTCGGACAGTAAAGAAATTATTCCTTATGTCCAGCCTGAAATGGTCTTGCAGGAGTTTATAACCATTCGACCTTGTCATCCCTTGGGGTGCTCTGGTGAACAAACGTTCCCCCAGAT
>NW_017729024.1:55358152-55365831 GCF_001723915.1 Gavialis gangeticus | reverse complement strand
TCTACTTGATCCCTCCTGTACAGGGTATAGCCATCTATACCCACGGTCCAGTCATGGGTAGAGTCCCACCAGGTCTCCATTATCCCTATGACATCATAATTATTTGCATTGAGCAGGAGGACAATCTCCTCCTGCTTATTCCCCAAGCTCCTGGCATTTGTCTGTGAAGAACCGCCAAAAGGGGCCTAGTTCTGCACACCCTGACAATATCTATGAATCTATGAACTCCTGCACAGGCCCAGGCACCCTCAAGCCCTGGGAGCACTTTCCCAGCCCCTCCTGCTTACTGAGATGCATACCCGGGATCTCTGGCATGTCCCCAGTAAGAGGGGGAGTCAGAGTTTCCCCTTTACAGAGGCACATCCCAGAAATCCTAAGATTAGTTAGCCTGGAGAAGACTGAGGGGGAATTTGCCAAGAATCTTCAAATACAAAAAAAAGTGGCTTTTAAAGGGCTGGTGATCAACTGCCCTGTGCATCTATGAGGGGATGGGAGAAGGCATACTCTTAAATTGCATAAAGGAAGATTTAGGTTAGACCAGCAGTTCTCAAACTCTGACAGATTGTGCACCACCAATTTAAAACAATACAACCTTATGTACCACCAGCAAATGTTTCAGTTCAAACTGAAGTACCACTAGCAAGTTTTTGTCATGTAAAGTAATTAAAATAAATCTGTTAATGTGTACCACTGACAAGCTGTCTGTGTACTACTGGTGGTACCCGTACCACAGATTGGGATCTGCTGGGTTAGACATTAAGAACTTTCTGAGTTCCGTTAGCTTTCCTGGATCATAATATTAACAGAGAATATTCAGACAACAGACATGTTATAGGATCAGAAAATATGACTGTTTTCTCTTTTTTAGGATGAGTGATTATTTATACAATATTCATTCCAAAACGTGCTTATTACGCATTTGTTATGTTCCTATTTAAAATGTTTTGAAGGCTTCTCCACCCACATCAGCACTGGTCTAGTTAAACTGATGCACACAGAAGCACTAACCATTTATTTTTTGTTTGAACAATTTATTTTGTTTTTACTTCACCCTGTTTCTAACCAATGTAAAGTAACTCCAAATAATACCTTGTCTTCACTGCAGTGTAACCTCAGATTGGCACTTATGAATTAGGCAGAAGGCAGGGCAGAGCTGCACTTTGTACACTAACTATACCAGAGATGTATAACAACCTTTCATGAGCCCAAGCTCACTTCCTCAGATACTGTGAAGCAACATGCACAGTCAGGGCTGGTCTCTGTGCATGGTCTTTTAATTTACAGCATCTGATGGAGTGAGTTTGAGCTCACAAAAGCTTATGCTACACATCTCTGATTTAGTCTACAAAATGCAAATCTACCTTGCCTTCTGCCTGACTTCAGACTAACAAAGCTAACTACCTCTCTAATTATGAGTTAGTCACTTTCCTTCAGCATAGAGATGTTGAACAGCAGTTGAGTATCATCCATATGCCTGCTACCATATTTCACATCCACACCAGCATGCAGCCAGCATGAGAGATAATGGGTTATATCTGTACCGCCACTCGGGTTTGCACTTGGGCAAACCCGAGACTGTGGCCCTGCCCACTCACTCCTGCTCCATAAATGCTCCTTGCCTGGAAATGCCATGTCAGTGCTTTTTGGTAAGGGATCTTAGCCCTGTGCCTGCCCTTAACTCTTGCAGTGCCTCTGAAGTGGAGTGAATGGAGATATACACCCAGACTTAGGTGCATCTTGCCTGAGGCTCCATTTGCTCTCACAAGGTATTGTGAGACAATCCGCTTTCTTTCTTCTGGGGATGAGAGACAGAAATGGTCTAGGCCTAGGAATTCATTACCTGGAAGGATCAAAGCCAGTGTGCTATTGTTACCATTTGCTCAAAGCCTAGACTAAACTGAAGACAGTGTCCACACAACCCTCTATACTGATTAAAGTAACATTTTATATCATACCTTAAATTAAACCTGTGCAATGAGGCTGCGGATAGGGCCTCAGTCATCTAATTATGGAGCGGAAACAATCCTGGGAATTAAATCATGGCCTTACAAAAATCAATGCCATTGACTGGCATTGTGGCCTGGCTTTCACTCCATAGTTCTTACTGTAAGTAGGAAGCAATGAACAGTGTAATGTAATAGTTTCCCAATAACCTATAGAATGCAAATTTGTTATCTGAACAATTTGCTAATACTGGTGACTTGGTCACACATTTGGAAAGAAGCTGACATCAACCCATAAATTTAAAAAAAGGCTTAGGTCACATTTTAAATGATTTGCATTACATCATTTGACCAGCTAGAGTTGCAAGAAACATGACCAATATTTTTCCAACGCCCTGAAAGCAAGGCTTTATTTTCACAATTTGTGATTTAATTGTATTATAGTTGTCATACCTCCATTTGTACCCCAGGTAAAAATCTGCCTCAAGAAGTTTATTGCTCTTCAGATTTCCCCTTCCCAGTGCCTAGTGGCATATCACTTTTAGAACTAGGAGCACAGCGTCCTTGGAATACATTGTATGAATGAGTCGCTATGAATTTTTTAATGCATGAAAAGGCTGAAAACATTTAATCTACAAAAGACAGGCAATTCTAAATTATGACTCCCTTTCCAAACATAATACAGCTCCATTGCTCATATGTAGTAAAATCTTCTACATTATTGGGTAGGCTGCTAATGCTTTGCTTTAATATGAGTGCAATCTGGTTGATGTATGGTTGCTGTGGAAACCGTATCTTTGAATTTTCTGTCTTATGTGTTTCAGTTTTCAGCCATAAAGTTGCCTTAGCATATTTTTGCATTGTATTTTTTGTTTCTTTAAAGAAAAAAAACAAGGGAAAAAGTTACTATTCTGATCTGAATATAGATTCATGAGAGATCAGAGTGATCAGCATTGGAAATAAAGTCAGCCACACGAGACTCAAACACACCATGGAAATATTCACATAAATATTATATATTCACATGGCCAGTACATGGGCCTACATCTTGCATTCAAAACAGTGGCCTTAACTGTACCTTCAGTTATACCTGCAGAACCTCTCAGAATAAATTTAATCTGTGAGGTGGAACTGGTTCAAGACTGAACATTTTTTTCAGTGTATATCCTCAGGTCAGAGGAAAAAGGAATCATATCATCTTATGATCAATATATTAGAAATTATACAAGACCATACAGAGCATTAAAAGAAAGTTAAACAATGGGGGAAGAATTTTCAAAAGAAGGCAGCATTTACTAACTGTATAAATGGTTAGCACTGAGCATTTGGAAATATCACCCTGATAGTTATCTTAAATTCTGTTTTGTTTTAGAAGTACAGAACATTTAAAGTAGTCTTTTCAACCAAAATACAATAGTTTTTTAGTTTTAGAATTTTATATTTGTGTCAATTAATAAATTGACAGGTGCTTTATCTGTAAAAATAAAATAAAATAAAACTAAAATAAATAAAACTTAAAAAAATAATTTAAAAAAATCAGAACCTTCTGTTCAAAGGAGAAAAATGAAGATAGTTTCATTTAGCCTGCACTATTAAAACACTGATAGCATTATATGCACTCACAATCTACTTTATAATATTTTTAACCTTATACTGTATTTACTGATTGCATTAGAGCGGCATCTAGAAGTCCCAACTTGCTGTGCAAATACAAAGTGAGAAATGGACCCTGTCTCAAAGAGATGAAAATCCCATTACACAGGTCTGAAAGAGGGCCAACAGGAGAAAAGGCATGGAGAAATGGAGAAAGTAGTCTTTGGTCACCCTGCAAGTTAGTGGTTGAGAAGAGAACTCCAGTTTCTTGACCCCGAGCATAGTGTCCTTCAAGTATAATGGCTTAATTTGCAGCAGAAAGTATTCGCTTCAGATTCGGATTCGGCTGATTTGGAGGGACAACGATTCAATTCAGAGATTCAAATCACTGTCCTAATTCAATTTGGCTGAATCAGATCTGAAGATTTGGCACCACTTCAGAGATTCAGCCATAGACTAAACAGGCAGCAGTCCTCACCACACTGGACACAGCTGCCTCCAGCTGGTAAGTCTGTTGTGGTGGACAGCAAGGGGATGGAAGGGGCATGTGGGAGGAAGGGATTGGGGCTGGGACAAGCTGCCCAGCCAGGGTGGTGGGTGCAGGACTCGGGGAGGGGGGTGGAGGGGTACAGGATGGGGGGTACAGGTGCGGCAGTGCTGGGAGCTGGGGCTATGGCCTGCTGCCGCTTGCTGCTCCACATCCCATGTGCCGTGTCCCCCTGCCACGGTGTCCCTCCACAGACACCCACATCCCACGTCCCCCTGCCCCAGCTGGGCAAGCAGTGGCAACACCTGTCTCCCCCACCATGTGCCCTTCCTCGCCCCGGCTGGGCAAGCAGTGGCAGGCACAGCTCCCCACCACCGCATGCACTCCCGGGGGGGATGGGGGACCTGCACCCTCCATATCTCTACACGGGGCAGGTACAGGTTGCAGGTGTGGGTTCCCACCCTGCTTCACTCCTCTGGGGCCTCCGCCACCCAGCAGGCATGACCTGGCGTGGCTGGGGACAGTGGGGCTGTGTGGAGATCTTGCCGCTGCTTGCCCCCCCTGCTGCCCTGGCAACGTACCTCCTCCTCCTCCTGCTGCTTTGATGGGCACAGCCCCATGGCACTGCCCTCACTGCAGCCCTGTGTGCAGGAGGTGCATCGCCGAAGCAGTGTAGGGCAAGCAGTGGCGGGTGAGGAGATCCCCACACAGCTCCTCTGCTCCGTGACACGCCAGGTAGCGGGAGAGGGAAGCAGAGTGATAGGGAACAGTGGCAAGCAGCTTTTTTATTTACCCTATTAAAGGTAAATAAAAATGATTTTTATATACTGTATGTTCCTTTATTACTCATATTCAAGTCCCTAATCCCATTTTTCCCACAAGCATTTTGTCTTACCAACCACAGTTTTGCCAGCTATAGGAACTTTCAGGAACCTAACCCCTGTGGTTGGCAAGGGAAACCTGTACTTGTTTTTTTTACTGCCAAGTCAGCATTTGGGGCATTTGCCCCATTTGCTCACCCTAGTTATGCCCCTGCCCCAGAGCATTTTCAGCGGTGAATTATTGAGTTTGGAGTGTGCATGTGGGAACAAGTTAGCAGATTGGCATGCTCTGGGACAGGGCATGGCCAACTTTTTTGGCTGGTGTGCCACACATTAAGCTTCAACCTTGCCCAAGTACTGCTCTGATCCCCACCCTGCAGAGATGCACCTGATAGTGTTTGTGCCTCAAGATGCCACAATGGAAGCAGGAGGGCTTCACCAAGAGTCACAGTAAACCTTTTCTATCCCGACAACTGCCACAGTTTTATGTGGTGAGCAAAGATCCAAAGCCCTGAATACGGCAGTGGCTGTAGACCCAGGGCAGGGTTAACTTGTTTCTTGACTCTTGACATCTAACTGGGAGTATAGAAAAATGAGTGCTAAACTAACAGTATGGGTGAGAGGCCAGGTGGGAAGTAGGATGTGAATGGGGAGTCTGAGACATATTGTTCAGGACATTCCTCTTGTGAGAGCTGGGTAATCTTTTGGGACTTGTGCAAAACACATCAGTTGGCAGAGGGAGGGAGCGAAAATAGCCATGGGAAATGAGGAAGGATCTTGCAGAGAGGAAACTAAGTATACCCATTCTTAAATCCTACATGCAGTAAGCTGTTTAACAGCGTGGGCATAGTGCACGTTTCTCATTTAGGCTCTGAAGTCAAAGCCCAATGAAGTCAATGAAAGAGGGTCTTTATTGGCTTTAGTGGGCTTTGGATCAGATTTGAAACATTAAATTGTTTTTTTTCAATTGGACTTTCACAGGTTATTTTTGTTTCATCATTTGCTTTTTTTTTCCAGACTACTTGTATCCAGTGCCACAGCAATGAAGTTTGGCACCTGGGGCAAAGCCTACAGTAGCAACCGACCCTCACCCCACGCACAGATCCGGGGGGCACATGCCCCCCATGCTTGTCTGGGAGTGCACACAATGGCATAAGCCACCATTCTCCCATTTCTGCACCCCCTGAAACAAGCCAGTCGCAGCCCTGTCCCACACCCTGCCCCAGCTGGGCAGTGCCTGTTGGCGCCACTTTGCTTTGGTGCCCAGGGCAGTAGTCCCGCTCACCACCCCTCCTTCTTGTTACAGCATTGCTCATATCTATTTTCATTGATCTCATTTTCCTCTTTTTTGCTGGCCTGGTTTCATTGCATACTGGATCAATTGCCTGGTCAATAAACTGTCCTGGTAGAGTTAGATGAGACAAATAAGCTATGCAGTTCCCCTCTCTCAAGCTCATCAGACCTGTCACTTTGTTACTCATAGCAAGAAACCATCTGATGTAAAATTAGGACCTGGCTTTGAGCAGTAAAGAAAATGAAAGCTGAAAGTGTCTATTGCTCTCCTTGAGGGTCTTGTAGTAAGAGTATTATGGGGATACTGCATCTAGAAATCTGAACATTTTTAACCCTAGATGACCTAGTTAGAACAATTCAGGAAACAAGAAAGATGTACGCTCTGTTTAGTAAAACTTTTCTTCAGGAAATTGCTTCCCAGAGAGCTTTGATCTCTTCCTCCCTCACATTACTTGACAGTGATGTAGCATAGCCTCAGAGCCATGATTCTTTACTAATGGATTTCTTCATGCAAACAGAATTGCATCAAGCATCAGCCCTGGTTTTTGAACTGTTCCGACCTGGTTTTCATTACCTCATCCCAATTAGGAAGGCTCCAAGCTTGAGTTTGTGGAAGGATCGTCCTAATTTTAAAATAACATTATCACTTTGCTGGGTGAGATTTTGTTAATGTGACATTTTATCATCCCACCTCCAAAGCACATCTCCTTTCATGGGGGTTAGTCACAGAAGTTTAGTTACAATCTATTACAGTTCCTCCATCCAGTCCAATAGGAAAACCTCTTTATATACAACTGGCAGCTCAAACTGAGTCACTTTGTTTAGGGTTTTGGGGGTTTTTTGAAGTCTTGCTTATGGAATACATATTTAACATATTCAAAGTTAACGGATAAGAAAAAGTCATTTTTGTATAGGGATATTTGTACAAGAATCCTTATAGCCATCCTGATGCTTCCTTATACAACAAAGCTGTAAGACCTCAGTGCCTTATAGTTTAAAAACTACAATAAATAGTAATTTTTAAAGGTTCTGAGTTCTGCATGAGTGTTACTATCTCCAACAGAAAGAGGAATCCCAGTGTTATAGATACATCCGTTCTCTATCCTACCAGTAACTCCCAGACAATACGTATCAGAATGTTTACAAAAAAACCCAAAGTGATATGATAGTCATTGTTTAAAAAAATAAAGTTTCTAGATGAACATGCCAGTCTATATGTTCATTTAGAAGATGACTCTTCTCTATTGCTAGATCTTCAACTAGTACAAATCCACTGACTTCAACAGAGCTAAACTGATTTTCCTCACCTGTAAATCTGGCCTATAATTTCAAAAACAAAGATGCACAGAGGTACCGATTAAAACACTAGATGCTAATCTAGATCAGGATTTCTACATTTTATAAAGAGATTCTTCTCCCTTTGGACTCCCCAAAACTAATATACATCCCATATCATAATACAGCATATGCGTGTCTTAATGTTAAGGCTCCAAATCTGTTCCTACGAAATCAATGATAAATTACCATATTTACTCAAATCAA
>NW_017729024.1:55351717-55353152 GCF_001723915.1 Gavialis gangeticus | reverse complement strand
CTGGCCTATAATTTCAAAAACAAAGATGCACAGAGGTACCGATTAAAACACTAGATGCTAATCTAGATCAGGATTTCTACATTTTATAAAGAGATTCTTCTCCCTTTGGACTCCCCAAAACTAATATACATCCCATATCATAATACAGCATATGCGTGTCTTAATGTTAAGGCTCCAAATCTGTTCCTACGAAATCAATGATAAATTACCATATTTACTCAGATCAAGACAGGGTTTTTTTCCCCCAGTCAGGATGAACATCATCAAACACAGCTCCAAACAGTTCACCCAGAATCTCTCAGAATCTTGGCCCCTCTTTCAGCCTGTCACATATGATCAGAAGAAAAAACAAAATTCTCCCTTCTGTGTGTTAATGTGTATTTTGACTAAGATCAAGCGAAACTGGGGGCATTTGAACCCTATGGCCTGGGGCTTGCATGTAGGATACCTGCCTGGATTATGGGAGCATCCAAAGTTCTGGACCAATGGGTCTCAGAGGGAGGATACTTGCCCAGTGCCAGAGTCATGCAGACTTGACTGAGTTCTGCTCAGTCAAATTTTGGAACTTGATTATTGGGCTTTGTCCAATTGAATTTGGAACTGATTTGGTGTTGATAAAAATAACCCCCTCCCCCACCCCAGTTTGTACTATATATAAGTAGATGCCAAAGTGGTGCTTGAAAAGTTTGTTTATAGAGTACCTGTGCTAAAACTTGCAGCAGTTTCAGAAAAGGGAAGATGTATCAGTTCTGGATCAATTAAGTGTATAGGTACCCGTAGTAGTAATTTGTAGTACTTTGTAGTAGCAATTTGCCTATATGCAAACTATTACAGGTGTGTTTATTTCAAGGTCAGTGTTTTCAGATGTGCCCCTCACTTCTATATACTTATGGAGAGCATGCTCTAACAGTAAGAAGTGAAACAAGGGGATAGATGTCCCCTAGATTTATTTTGCTGCAACAGTGGGAGGGGGCAAATTCAAGGCAAATCTCCAATAGTTAGATTTTATATCTGGAAAAATATAACAACTTTATAAATTTTCCATATATAGAATTTACTTACTGGAAGGTCATCTAATAATTATGGTTATTTTATATATTCAAGTAAATATTTAATGATTTCTTTGCCTCCGTCATCCTAAGTAGGGACCAGAACAGCCACCTCCCTGCTGGGCCCCCCTCAGGCCCCAGGGGTGGCACACCTGGGCCAAGGGTTAGCGAGGATTTAGTTAGGGAGCTTCTGGAGGGGCTGGACGTATTCAAGTCAGCCGGTCCAGACAATCTCCACCCTAGAGTTCTAAAGGAACTGGCTGAGGTCATTGCAAGTCCCCTGGCACGGCTTTACGAGCACTCATGGTGCTCTGGAGAGGTACCGGAGGACTGGAAGAGGGCCAGCGTGGTTCCCATCTTCAAAAAAGGGAGGAAGGAGGACCCAG
>NW_017729024.1:55348386-55351160 GCF_001723915.1 Gavialis gangeticus | reverse complement strand
TTTTTAAGAGGAGGTTAGATGAACACCTTGCTGGGGTCATTTGACCCCAGTACTCTTTCCTGCCATGGCAGGGGGTGGGACTAGATGATCTGCTCAGGTCCCTTCCGACCCTAGAAACTATGAAACTATGAAATATAGTATTGTCAACTGCAATGGGACCAGGACTAAGAAGTAAAAGCTTGAAGAGCCTGAAAAATTGTATAGGCCAGTAGTGCTCAACCTTCATCCTATGGGCCAGATCCAGCCCATGGAGCTGTCATCTGGCCTGCAAGACTCCTCACAGGTGCAGAAATTTAGCGAGTGGCAGGGTGGGGTGGAAATCTAGTGTGGCAGTGACAACACTAAATGTTGCTCCCCTACTGCCAAGTTTCCAGACCTGTGGGGAGCCCCTCGAGCCAGATAATGTGGCCCTGTGTGGAGTTATTCTGGTGCATGGCCATATTCGGGTACATGGGATTAGGCTAGCACACACCTAGTTCCAAGCAAATGGGTTCGGCCAGCACACAACCAGATCTAAGAGCACAGAGTCACACCAGAAGGCTGAATCAAATCCATGCGCTGACCTTGTATGGGATCCAGCCCGTGGACTGACCCTGCTCCACTCATCTAGCCCATGGGGCCAGAAGCATATGCGTTCATAAGGTAGTCAAAGCTGAGACATTTGCACAAGCATTTCAGCCTCTTCTGTATATTACAGGCCAAATTTTCAAAGAGCCATTTTGCACAAGTACAGATGACCCTAGAAATACACACACTAAATAGGTTTTCTGTGCAAGCATGGTGGTTCCATGGATACATAATTAATGTGCACAAATCAGGTGTGCAAAACTGAGGTTTTTTAAAACTACCATGCTGTTTTGTCATGTCCAGTCAGAATAAGGAATGTGTGTCATACAGATGCTTAGTGTCATGATGGGACATGGCACCAGAAGCAAAACCTCACGTTAAAGCAGAAGTGAAACTGACTATGCACAAAACACAAAACATTAACACACAAAAGGGAGAATTTTGTTTTTCCTTCTAAACTCAGTTTAGGTCACTGAAGGCCAGATCCTGAAGTGATGTGAACTGGACTGTCTGCATTGTCCTGCCCTTTTTAGTTTTATTTACAATAGTAAAAACTTTAGATTCCTTAGTGCAAAACCAAACTCCTCTCAGTTAACACTGGTGCAACAAGCTAGAATAGCTTCAGTGGTGTCTTAGATGTAGATTTCATAGATGTTAAGGCTGGAAGGGACCTCGAAGATCATCAAGTCCAGCCCCCTGCCCCAGGGGCAGGAAGTCAGCTAGGGTCAAAGGATCCCAGCAAGATAAGCATCCAAACATTTCTTGAATGAGTCCAAAGTAGGTGCCTGCACCACTTCTGGAGGGAGTCTATTCCAGGTCTTGGGGGCTCGACTGTAAAGAAATTTTTTCTTATGTCCAACCTAAAATGGTCCTGTAGGAGTTTATGACCATTGATTCTTGTTTTTCCTTGGGGCGCTCTGGTGAACAGATGTTCTCCCAGATCCTGATGCACACCCCTTATGTACTTATAAGTAGCCACCAGGTCCCCCCTGAGCCTGCGTTTTTCCAGGCTGAATAGTCCCATGGCTCCCAGCCTCTCTTCATAAGGCCTTCTCTTGCCCTCTGATCATGTGCGTGGCTCTCCTCTGGACTCTCTCAAGCTTCTTGACATCATTCTTGAATTGCAGAGCCCAGAATTGGGTGCAGTACTCCAGCTGCGGCCTCACCAAATCTGAGTACAGCGGGAGAATGACATCCTGAGATTTACTTGAGAAGCATCTATAGATGCAAGCCAGGGTTTTGTTTGCTTTACCAGCTGTGGCATCACATTGGTGGTTCATGTTCATCTTGTAGTCAATCATGACCCCAAAGTCTCTTTCAGCAGTGGTGCTAGCAAGTGTAGCATTGCTGAACCTGTAAGTAGGCTGCAGGTTTTTTTCCCCTGAAGTAGAGTACCTTACATTTATCGGTATTGAATGTCATCAGGTTTGTGTCTGCCCACTTACTAAGTTTATCCAAGTCAACCTGGATCACTAGCCTGTCCTCAGGTGTAGATGCTATGCCCCAAAGTTTAGTGTCATTGGCAAACTTAGCCAGTGCACTTCTGACACCAATGTCCACATCTTTGATAAAGATGTTAAAGAGAACCAGTCCAAGAACACAGCCTTGTGGGAACGCCACTGGTCACGGAGCACCATAATGATTCGCTGCCATCGACCACTACTCTATGGGTCTGACCTTGGAGCCCATTTCCCAGGCATCAGAAATGTAGGCTTTACATTTTTACTCAGCTTAACTCGTAAAAATCAGGGAGTTTTTTGTTGGTGTATGTACTCTGGATTTGACTTAATAAGTAAAAAAAAAACCCTTTCATTAAGGCAAGGTTCTTAGCTAGTGTAAACTTGAGTCTTTTCAGCAAAATCACCAGAGGTCTGATGATTTTACAATAGATGAGAAGATGGTTGTTTAAGTTCACAAGGGGGCTTACAGATTTGGCTTTGCCCCTTTAAATGTTGGGTTAGATGATGTCAGTCTTGGGTTCTCTTTATCCATCAGGCAGCAAACTCCTGCAGTCTTCTGGATGTAATGCAACTCCTGAAGTCAATAACAGCTAGTTTCTAAATTTCATCAAATAGTGTTTTTCCTGCTAGATAGTCAAATAGTGTTTTGCATAATATCCCCCCTGGCCCCTTGTGGACATGTGCCAGGATAATTCTTTCAAAAAGCTTACCCAGGATTGAAGTAAGACTAACTGGCCTATAGTTTCC
>NW_017729024.1:55348141-55348367 GCF_001723915.1 Gavialis gangeticus | reverse complement strand
TTCTTCCTCCCTTTTTTGAAAATGGGAACCACATTGGCCCTATTCCAGTCCTCTGACACCTCGCCAGAGAACCACGAGTGCTCGTAAAGCCGTGCCGGGGGTCCTGCAATGACCTCTGCTAATTCCCTCAGCACTCTAGGGTGGAGATCGTCAGAACCAGCTGATTTAAATACGTCCAGTCCCTCCAGAAGTTCCCTGACTAGATCCTCACTGACCCTAGGCCTGG
>NW_017729024.1:55346317-55347672 GCF_001723915.1 Gavialis gangeticus | reverse complement strand
TGTCTTGCAGAGGCCCCACATTACCCAGTACCTTCTTTTTACCTCCTATGTATTTAAAAAAGGACTTCTTGTTGTCCTTGATCTGGGTAGCTAGTCCCTGTTACAGCTCCGCCTTGGCCTTCCTGACTGCCCTCTGGAGTCCCGAGCAACCAAGGTATAGTCCTCCCTGGTGATGGCCCCTCCCTTCCATTGGGTGTACACCTCCTTTTTAGCTAGGAGACATTCGCTTATGCTGTTGGTGAGCCATGGAGGCTTTTGGGCCCTCCTGCCCTCTTTGATCCATGTTGGGATTACCTCCCTTTGGGCTTGGAGGATCGTCTCCTTAAGGAACGACCACTCTTGAACCTTTTCTAGTTATTCAGTTACTGCCAGAAAACCTTGAACTGGGCCGGTAGGGTGAAGAGTTGACATCAGATTCATGGTTCTTGTAATCGGCGGTCTGTTGAGCTGAGTGGTCAGCATTTGCCTGTCCCTCCAAGCACCTTGAGTCAAGTTATATCTTTTTTCCCAGCATCCCCCAGAGTTGTACTGTCCTTCAGAGATGCTTGATGGCTTTCTTAACTGAAAGTTATTCCAGCCCCTGGTTTCTGTAACATGGTATCAAAGTTCCTCAACAAAATCATGACATCTTCAGAGTCTGAAAATGGAGTCTATCTGTCTCCCCTGACCACTAGGGGGCTTGAAATGTCTGTCATTCTCTTTTTACATCCTGGAATCTGTTTCCTTAATACAAAAGCATATGCCCATTAGAAAATCTAGACTCCCCAGAGCTACCATTCATCTTCGCAAAGTCCAAAACCTTAATAGAATATAGCCTTCCACGTGGCCCCTGTTCCCCACAGCTAGAACAAGTTGCCCCAGGGCCCCATACTCCTTTATGCTGCATGGCAAAGTCTGTTTAATAATCATGGCCTCCACAATTTTCAGTACTCTAAACAACTGGGTAGGACTTACAGTCCCATTCCCCTAGGAGTAGGTCTATCTAACATGCCTTTTTGTCTGCAATCAGACCATGTGGTCAGATAAGCCCTGCACCTTCTTATTTTTCAATGTCTACAGTAGGCAGTGCTTTTCATTCAGGAAACCCCCAAGGCAGCTACTTGGGTACTTCCAAAAACAGGAGCTGAAACTTCCACAGTTGTGGCTGGCCCTACATATCTGAGAGGCAAATATATCACAGTCATAGTTGCATAGTCAAGAAAGGGGTCTCCACCTCACTGCTTAGTTATCCCCTCCTGGATAGCTGGAGGTCTCAGATTCCAACAATTCCACCAGTTCTTGGCAGGCGCCACCCCAGGACACTCCCACCAGGCCTGAGGTGGTCTGGCAGCATCTATAACCAAGTTTTCTTTTAG
>NW_017729024.1:55332026-55341317 GCF_001723915.1 Gavialis gangeticus | reverse complement strand
TCCCACCAGGCCTGAGGTGGTCTGGCAGCATCTATAACCAAGTTTTCATTTAGGTCTTTGCAATAATTTACAGGTCAGAAAATTTAAACTAAGATCCGCACTTTGTGGGGTCATCATCACCAACCTCTCACAATCACGGATGATTGCCTTATCTGTGGGTCTGAAGATGGCTGACAAAGCCAATCCAGGATCTATTGCAACTCATGTTTCCATGTGGGGTGGGTAGCTCTGCATTCTTGGTTCAGTCTGCAACACACGTTCTGCTGCTCCCCGCTTTTCCGTCTTCTATTGCCATTGTGATGTTTCAAAGTACTGAGATCCTTGCAGCAGATTCTTTCTCCATTTAGGGTGGTCCTGAGTGATATACTCTTCCATGAGTTGATATCCACGTTGCATTTTCTCAGATTGGCCTTGAGGACATCCTTGAAGCACTTTCTTTGCCCTCCTCTTGAGCATATGCCTTGACTGAGCTGATAAACTAAAACTTGCTTAGGGAATATCAAGTTGGACATCTGGATGATGTGGCCGGTCCAGTGATATTGATGTCAAATGATCATCACCTTGATCCTCATGGTGTTTGCTTGTGAGAGGACACTAAAGTTGATACATCTGTCTTTCCACTGGATTCAAAGGATCTTCTACAGGCAATGGTGATGGTATTTCTCCAGTGACTTCAGGAGTCTCCTGTATGTTGTTCATGTCTCAGCTCCGTACAGTAAAGTGGGGATCATGACTGCTTGATAAACCATGAGCTTGGTTTCAAATCTGATGACACAATCTTTGGACACCCATTTCCTCAGGCATCTGAAGGCCGTACTTGCACATTTGAGGTGTTGTTCGATTTCTTCATCGATATCAGCCTTCTGTGAGGGATGGCTTCCAAGGTACAGGAAATACTCAACGTTCTCCAGAGTCTCACCATGAATCTGAATTACTGGAGCTGGGGACCACTTATTAAGAGCTTGTTGATGGAGGACCTCATTCTTCTAAATGTTAAGTCCTATTTTCTTGTATGCCTCTGTAAAGACATCAATGATTACCTGAATGTCTGCTTCCAAGTGATCACACACTACAGCATCAACATACTGGAGCTTGATGATTGAGGTCAGGGTAGTCTTGGTTTTGGCTCAGAGTCAGCAGAAATTAAACAGCTTACCATCTATTCTGTAGTTTAGTTCCACTTTTACAGGAAGCTCGTTGATGGTCAGATGTAGCATCATGGTAAGGAATATCAAAAAGAGTGTTAGAATGATGATGCAATCTTGCTTAACCTCAAAGGGATCTGTGATAGATCTATTACTGAGAACCATTGCTCATATAACATCATGGAGCAGGCAGAGAACGGTGATGAATTTTGGTGGGCATCCATACCTCAGAAAGATCCTCCACAGTACTTCTCAGTTGACAGAATCGAAGACTTTCATGAGGTCAAACAAGGCCATATAGAGAGGTTTATGTTGTTCCCAGCATTTTTCTTGCAGCTGACAAGCAGTGCAGATCACCTTGGTTGTGCGTCTTGATGCCCTAAACCAGGGGTAGGCCAGGTTCAGCCTGCAGAAGGACTTTCTCTGGCCCATGGCAGGTCCCTCAGTCCCACCTGGCCCAGGCGCTGTGCAGCCCGTGGCATATCCAGCCACACCCTGGGCACGCAGCAGGGTGGAGGCGGCTCCACAACTGGACTGCCTTTCTAGGCACCCCAGACAGTAGTGTCTCCTTCCATCGCTGGCCCCAGCTGCATAGCACTGGTGGGGACCTGTGCGCTCAGCCCAGACTCCAGCCTGCCCTGTGCCTGCTCCAGACTTAGCCCAGCACAGCGGACCAGTTCCAGACCAGTTGGACCTCGTGTGCACATCCCTGACCCCCGCCAGCTCCAGAATTGGCTGCCCACATTGAGCAGTGGCCAGGCAGAAGCTGCTGCTCAGTGTGGGGGAAAAACAGACCCTCCCCTTCACTGTTGCTGGGTCCTTCTTGCTGCAACTGCCTGGATCCCATGCCTGGGCTGCCCTGAGACTCCCCTGCACTGGCACTGCTGCCCTGCTGGGCAGCCTGGAAGCAGCAGTGATGGCAGCAAAGAGGAGCTGCAGAGCAGCCTGGGTATGGGGTCTGGGTGTCTGCGCCAGGCAGCAGCTTCTGACTACTACTGCTGCTCAGTGTGGGTGAGCAGTCTGGAGTGAGCACGAGGCAGGCCGGGGTTGGGACTGCACACAGGTTCCAGCTGGCCCACATTGGCTGGGGTGAGTCTGAAGTGGGTGCAGGCTGGGGTTGGGGCTGTGCACTGCTGATGGTGGCAAGGAGGAGCTGCAGGGTGCATAGGCTCTGGGCTGTTGCAATTGTGGTAGGGGGAAATGTGCTGACTGGCTTGCAGCAGCTGTCCAGAACTGCCTATGTGGCCTGCAGGACCAAATAATTGCTCCTGCCCTAAATCCACACTGAGATTCCAGGAGGAGCTCTTCAGCATGTGGGAGGAGATGGTCCAGGAGGATTCTCACAATGATTTCCTGTGGTGGACAGATAGGCAGTCCCTCTGTAATTTCTACCATTGCACCCATCTCCTTTCTTGAAGATTGTCATGATCATGGCATCACGGAGGTCATTTGGGATTTTCTCATCATACCAGATCCTTAAGATGAGGGCATGGAGCTGTGATATGAGGTCCTCTTCTCCTGTTTGAAGAATTTTGCAGGGATTCCATCACCTCCAGATGCCTTGTTATTCTTCATCTGCGTGACGGCTTTCCTTACCTTGTCAAGGATTGGAGGGATTTCTAAATTGTCTTTGGGTGTTGTTCTCAGTTTCATCACACACCCTTGCCAAGAACAGAGTCTCAGTTGAGGTCTTCAAAATGCTTCTTCCAATGGGCATTGATGGTTCCCCTTTCCTTGATCAGGTCTCCTTCATCCTTAGGTCCTAAGGGGGCTGGTTCCCAAGGGCTCAGACTGTAAATGGCTTTGGTGGCACTAAAAAAACTCTGCATATCATGGAGGTCAGTGAGAGGTTGAATCTCCTTCATCTTGTCTTCTCATCATCTGTTCTTCATAAAATAAGGGGCCTTCTTTGGACCCCTGTCTTGGCTTGTTGGCGATTCAATTTCTTGCCTGATTTCTTTTATTGTGGAGAAGCTGCTCCACATCAGCTTCCACATGGTTCTTGACAGAACAGTACTTTAATTCAATGGCAAGGAGGCCAAGACACTTGGAGATCTCATTCTGCTGCTTTGTGGTTTAGAGTGTATTTAATCCTTGACCAAAACATAGACTCTTACTAACCTCTCAAACCCAATCCTTCTTCTTCTTCATTCAGATGCCCTGTAGGCCTCTCTCAAGAGGTGTGTTGGATAGTTCATGAACATTCTTCTTCTGTGCTAATTCAGGGTAACTTCATACTTAAAGCAGTTTCTGCTGAGCAGGACTAGAAGTCCCCTTCTGCCATCCTCTCCCCTATGAGGCAAGAAGCAGAATATGTCATTCCTATTCCCAGGGTTTTCTCTGGTACAGAAAGGATCCTTGCTTCACCCTCCCCTACAAAGCAGTTCATTGTAGGCCCCGACCAAAACAATATTACACCTTTTCCCTAAAGATGCTGCTGTAACAATTTTTCAGGACAATCCTACATTTTGGGGCAGAGTCTCAGTGTCTCTAAGGAGTCCCTGAAATGCAACTTTGCCCCAAAATTTGGAGTATTTGTCCTGAATCAACCAATCCTTCCAGTCCAACCCAATGAATGTTCCTGAGATGCCAGGTACTGCCAAGCAGCATCTGCCAAAAGGCTGTGTTTAAGTATCCCATGCACAGCCCTGTGGGACCACAGCTACACTGCTTCCAGTTCAGGAGGTAGCCTTGCGGGTAACTGGTTCACCTATGGTGCTGCATAACCTGGCTGCACTACTTTCCTTTGGTTCCAGCTAGGCCATGCTGGAGGTCTGTGATAGGCCAGATTTTACCTGTCAAGAGTTGATCATTCTAGTTTTCCCCACACCACAACTAGTCCCCCATGACTGCTTGCTTTCTGCCAATATCTTCTTTTGCCATTCCTTGGGGCCTCCAGTACTCCATGCTGTTAGAACCTTCAAGTGGTTATATAATGGATCAGGAACTGGCTGTTCCTGTTATTTGTCTCATGGCTAGCAGGCCCTGGTGCCTTTAAAAGGGAAGAGACCACATTTCTATCCTTCCCATTTAATTAAGGAGGAAGGGCCTAGGCCCTTCCTGACCAGCCACTAAAACACATTCCCTTGCGGGGAAAAAAGTCTGTCTCCAGCATCCGTCTCCCCACTGAGATTGCAGGGCAGTAAGACTTCCTATTTACTGGTAGTTCCCTTTCTTGGTAGCAACAAAGAGCGTCTCCTTCCTTACCAAACGGGTTGGAAGACCTTGTTAAAATCTTGCTTATTAAAACTGCTGTGTTCTGTGATCTCCATCCAGAATTCTGCTGTGAATGTTGATGTTCACATATTTATAAGGAAAGCCTCATCCAGCCTGAGCACTCTGTAAGAGAAAGATCACAGATTACCAAGAGCCCTGTTGTTTGTCTCATGGGTTACTTCACCACAGTAGGTGAAATAGTCAGGCTTCCAGGAGGAAATCTATACAATGATACATTCCTAGGAGCTGGAATAGAACTCTGTCATTAGTTGCCAAAGGAGCCATTCAGAAAACACAGGGGCCAGAACTGGTAGGTGCTGCGTGCTAAAAGAGGGAGAGAGAACAAAAAACGAAACAAAACAAAAAACTGGAAAGCAAATGTATACGCAATCAATATGCTGTAATTCAAAGCTCCCACTCCCTCTGTGTGGTCAGCCACAGAATCTTCAGGAGTTTAAACTGTGGCAGGTTGTATTTCACTTCTTAACCAGTGCAAAAGCAATGGAATGCAACTTCATCAGACTTTTAATTCTGGGTGCCAGAGAATGTAATACAAAGCCAACATCAGAAAAAGCTGTATTCCAAATGTATAGTATGCAATTTTATTCTTAAGAGTCACTTACCAAATCATTTGGAAACAGCTTTAAATAGTTCAGAGAAAGAGATTTCCTGGAATTCATTTATTGCTTTGTTAGTGCATATAGCCAGGAGAGACAGGAGAGTAGACTCCCTATCATCATTCTCTGGGATGCCTGGTTCAGAGACAGGACACTAGAAAGGTGAGCTTTGGGTCTGACCTAGGCTGGTAGTTCCTGTGTCCCCAGGACACATGGATTAATCTGATCACTAAAGGTTTACTCATTTTTACACCTTCATATCTCTCCATTTATGCCCAGCTTAAGGCATCTTGCTATAGCACAAACAGCATGAGGTCCAGCCTTCTCCATACTTACAATGATAGTCAGCTCTAGATGACCTAGCTATAAATGGGTACCTAGTCATTTGGATGGGGAAGTCAAAGGCAACCAGAACTGAATGCTGGCTACATCATTCCCTTGTGTGAGGCTATGGAAACTGCCGTGCCATGATTATGCTAGCCCAATAGATCTCTAGTCTCTCAAGTACATTTATCTCAAAATCAGCCTTCAAACCCAGCTCACGATTGACCAGGTTGGGTGGGTTTATCTTGTGAATCATGTATAGGTGTTTGCATACCTAACAGTGCTAATGTTATGGTACCCTGTGGCCCCCTTAGAAAGGTTCTCATGGCAACCCAGGGTACCATGGCACTCTGTTTGAAAATCACTGGCATATAGGAATGCATCAAGACCTAAACAGTATTTTCCTGCCTTTTATTTCTCCTGCCTCCCATTTAAAGAGCTTGAGCTAGACTGCAGGCAGTATGGCAGCATTATCATTTTGTGCTTTTTACAGGACAAAGTGCCATCCAAGGTTAGGTGATCTATTGGGCTAACATAGCTAAGACCCTTCAGTTTCTGAAGCCAACAGCACTAAAGAGAATGGTTGCTTTCTCCATCAATCTGGCCATCTTTGAACTCATCTACTAATTAGGTCCATGGCAGGTTATGTGGAAAATGGGCCCAAGCTTCTCCCACCCACCTGAGTCCACTGATATGTTCCAGCACTGGAAGTTTGCCTATGACATGCTCTATACTCATTCTTAGTGTCTGCTCCCAAGCCCACAGTCTCTGGCAGGTCTGGAAGCTGCCACTGAAGTAATGTCACTGGCAAACTTCTGACCCTTGAACAGTTTAGTGGAGGGTTGTGCTCAGCCCCATATTCCACAAGATTTATGGCTGACCCAGTGTGAACAAACACTTAGACCTCCTAGCCCAGGTACCATCCTCACCTGGTGGTTTTCTCTGATACAAGCCAGGAGGAAGGATGAAACTCATTCTTTTGGCTCTGTAGCAAAACACCTTCACTGCTGTCCCACCATGCCCCAGACAAACAGCACAGAACATAGTCCCCAGTAAAGACATTTCATTCTCATTTAAAACATCCACAATATTTTAACTGCTTTCCACTTTAATTTCTAAGTGTTGCATGCAAAGATTGAACTACAATTGTAAAGCCAATATTAAAGACTTGTTTCCATGGTTCAGGTAAGCATGACAAATAAATCTCCAATGGCAGAAAATCTGAAGCATTGGATGTTTACTATGCAATTACAGCTTACTCATGTGGCTAGAACAATGGCTAAAACACTTGCGACTTACTTTGTATATGGAACCTAATGTTGAGTTATTGACAGTTTCCTGCTGAGAGCAGATCACCTGTAACATTGCTAGTGGTGTCACTTGTCAGCTATTTATGCCAAAAATCCCAAACTGCACTGTTACAACCAAAGAAGTGTGTGTGTGTGTGCGCGCGCGGGGGGTGTTAAAAATGTAATTTTAAAAAGTTTTGTCAAAAATGTCTGATTTTGAGGGAAAAATCCCAAACAGGAAAAATCAGGAGGCGTTTTCTCTCCTTCCTTTTTCTTTATTTCTATCTTTCTTCAGTGGAAAAAAAAAAGGCAAATAAAAGGGGAAAGGGAGAAAAAAGACAAAACCTAAGAGAGAGGTTGGAAAAGAACAAAAAAATCTGATACAGTAGTGCTGTCGTGTTGTTATATAGCTTTAATGGTGAGGAAATATGCAAGAAGCAATACCTGTTTGCTGGTATCTTATATTGGACCAACTACACCGTTGGGAGAGATGATAGACAAGTTTTCAGGTCTGAAATGCCCTCCCTTCAATATCTCTGGGTATTTAGTATCTAAAAGCTTTTCTAACTTCTCCTTCAACTATAAAGCATGTCCAAAAAACGGTTGCATTTTTCCCCAGTTATCTTCCCTCAAGATATCTAAATAATTTTCAAAAAATATGTACCATTTTTCCCAACTCCTTGTAAAGCACATTGTATATAGGTAAGGGATGTCCAATTTCTGCCTGCAACCTGGATTTAGCCCACAAAGCTGTGTCATTTGGCCTAAAAGGCTTGCAGAGGGGCTGGAAATTTCAGGGGCAGGGTGAGTGGGGACAGGGCCCACCACTGATTTCCCAGACACAGAGCCCCATTGGAAATGTGTGTCAGCAGTGGGGGTGAGCAACAGCTGCATTAACCTATATATTGCTACTGTATGCCACCACCACATCTGGATCTAGCCTACAAAGACCCCCACGGTCTGGATCCAGCCTTCAAGTCTGAGCTTGATGTAGACCACTGAAAACAGCATAGTTCTGTGTGTGCATTCAAGTCCCGTCTGTGTGACTGCAGTGTGTTAATGCAGCTATTTTACCACTGATCCAGGGCTACGCTGTCCAGCATGACATGCGTAACTTTTTCCAGGCTACCAAGACAATCTACAGACCCCGTTCCATTGGACAAAATCCCCTCCGATCACCGAACAGTTCCTGGCTGCTCAAGGATGATGATGCCATCCATTTGCATTGGAAGGAGCATTTAAAACTCCTTCTTAACCAGGAGTCCACCATATCAGAGGAGACCCTCCAAGCCATCTTGCAGTGCCCTGTGGGGGATTCCCTTGGCAATCCACCAACCATCAGAGAGCTGAAGCAGGCCATCCAACAGATGAAAACCAACAAAGCCTGCGGGCCAGATGGTATACCCACAGAGGTCTACCATACTGGCAGCTTGCGGCTTACATCACTACTCCACTAGCTTATCCTCCACCTTTGGGACGAAGAGGACATTCCCAGGGAATCTCAAGAACACGACCTTTGTGACCATCTACAAGAAGGGGGACAAATCTGACCATGGGAACTACAGGGAGATTTCGCTCCTGTCCATTGAGGGTAAGATCCTGGCCCACATCCTCCTGAACCACCTTCATCCCGTTGCTGACAAGATCTTTCTGGAAACCCAATACAGCTTGCGACCACCCCAGGACACTGCGGACATGGGTTTTCATTGCCAGGGAGATCCAAGAAAAATGTTGGGAGCAAAATCAAGAACTGTTCATGGCCTTCATTGACCTGACCAAGGCGATCAATTCCTTAAACCATGAAACTCTGTGGACCATCCTCCAGTGCCTTGGCTGCCCGCTGAAGTTTGTCACCATGCTGAGACTCCTGCATGACGATATGACTACCACCGTCCTGACTGGAAGATCTGAAACTGATGCCTTCTGCATCTGAAGCAGGGTCAAACAAGGTTGCATGATTGCCCCCACTCTGTTTACCACCTACATGACTGTCATCATCCACCTCATCCAAGATGATCTATCATCCAGTGTCAGTATCCAGTATTGACTAGACAGGAAGGTTTTCAATCTTGCATGCTTCTGGGCAAAAATGAAACTCACCACCAAGAACATCCGCAACCTTCAGTTTGAGGATAACTGTGTGATGGCTCACTCTGCACAGAATGTGGAAGCCACCCTAGATCTCTTCAATGCTTTGTACAAGAGACTTGGCCTGTCCTTGAACATCGCCAGAATGAAGGTTCTCCACCAAAGGAAAGGGTACAAAGACACACTCACGGTCACCCTCAAGCATGGAGGCATCAACACCAATGGCTGGGTGGAGCAAGCTGCTGACCATTCAGCATGGTGCCACCTGGTCCACTAAGGCATGTGCCACTTCGAGGCCCAACGACTCGATACAGAGGTGGAACTACGGCGGTGGAGGAAGGAGAAGGAGACCAACCTGGGGCTGTGAATCCCACTCTCCCGTGCAACAACATGCCTCCATTGCCGAAGAACATGTGCATCCAGAATTGGGCTCCTCAGTCACCTGAGGATCCATCATGCCTGATGGACATCATCCTTGATTTCGAGGGACTGCCACTGACAATGCCTGACTGCAAACCCTTGGTGGAGAAACAGAATGCTCTGTGAGTTATTTGTGTTGTGTCACTTAGCACTGTTTCATGCAGGAGTGAGCAGCTCTGTTAAGGGCTTAGA
>NW_017729024.1:55320992-55327026 GCF_001723915.1 Gavialis gangeticus | reverse complement strand
TGAGGATCCATCATGCCTGATGGACATCATCCTTGATTTCGAGGGACTGCCACTGACAATGCCTGACTGCAAACCCTTGGTGGAGAAACAGAATGCTCTGTGAGTTATTTGTGTTGTGTCACTTAGCACTGTTTCATGCAGGAGTGAGCAGCTCTGTTAAGGACTTAGAACAGAGCAAACAGATTCCTGGGTGGTCACAGAGGGATAGAAACAGGGCAAATACCCCAGCACCAACACCCCTGTCCACACTAAAAATCTTTTAACTGTTATTTTGGAACTTGGCTACACAGTCCCTATAGCTGGTTACAAAAAGCATGATATTTTTTGTGCCTGCACAAAAGCTTTGCTGCTAACTGCCACCACAGGCATATTCCCAACTTCCAGAGTGCTCAAAATGAGGTTCATTAGCAGATATTGTGGGGAAACCTCCTTCACTATCCCACACTGCCCCAGCAAGAGAATACAGATCAGTACACAGGACTCCATCAGCCTATCTTAGCAATACATTCTGCTGCACAGGAAGCTAAGAAGAAGAGGGACTAGTTGGGCCAGTAAAAGAGGCTTCCTATAACATACTATGCTGGATGGTTACAGGAAGACAAGCAGCCTGACAATAGGGAGGAATTTAGGAAAATCTGCCTTCACTGAAGCTCAACATGAACCGATAACTGTGGGAGTACCTGTGTAGACCAGCTGCTGGCACTTTTAACATCAACAAGAGCTTTAGAAACCCTCTTTATTTCAGGTTTAAAGTCTTTGCATTACTACACATATTTTTGTCCTCCATAGCAACTGCAATAGTCTTCAGAAACTTGAGTGACTCACTGCTCTCAACAGATGCTCTTCCTGTTTGACAATCCCTCCACTCCCACCCCCATCTTACAAATGTTGAATATATGGAATGTATGTACTGCTATTAGGAAGTAATGGAACTGGAGTGATTGTAGTTAACATCCACTTTAGCTATTACACTGTATTTTTAGAAAGAAAATGTTTTATTTCCCTTTAAGCCCTAGACAACATTTCTGGCAACTTTCATGAAAGCTTTGCAATGCATGTGAGGTTTTGATACATCTTTCTCTCTCTGTTTTATATCTTCCAGTCAGGCTTGCCTGAAAATCTTCTGCAAGAAACACGTCTAGGGGGCATAGAGGGAAAGAGTGGGTCTGATTCTATAGCAGACAGCAAGCACAGTCAAATTCAGGTTTCCTTCTTCAGGTGTGAACATACATAGGCATAACAAGTTATTCATTCTAATTATTCATTCCCACAATCATGCAAGTTTTGCATGCATATATTTTTGAAAACACCAATCTCAACAACCAGAGTCTTCCTAGATTTCTGTTTCTAGCACTGATTCACAGTCAGTTAGAAATCAAGCTCATGGTCTCTCAACTGCAGTCCCCTGTGCTTTTGCTGTAGTGATGCTGACAGTTGCTAGGCTTTGTTCTGATTCTAAAATCCTGTAGGGTCATAGGGATAGCTGTATGTAAACAGCTGTCATCAACTTTTTCTCTTAAGATGCAGAAACTAACTTACAACAGTGTACATCTAGAAAGTAGAACTGAATATAATGGAGCATCAAAATAGAGTGGGTAAGCAGGCTTGGATTTCAAGCAATGCATCAAAAAACCCTACTTTTGATGCCATCACCAATACAGTGTCCCACTATCTTACTCACACATCTTCCTACTGTATTGCATCACAAGAATGGTTTTAAATCAGTTGTATTCCAGTGGTTCCCAGAGGCCATCCAAGCTGTTATGGTAGGTCCTGTACAAACACAGAACAGCAGATTGTCCCTGCAGAGGGATATTGAGGACTGCAGACCCTTCTTGAAGATGGAATTCAATCCCTGTATTTTTTTTAAGTCAGTTCAATCAGACCACGAGGAACCCTTTGCATGTCCTCACTATACACATCCATGATGAAAGGTGAAGAATTCTTCTCCAGCTAATTGGAAAAAACACTCTTTGCTCAGCTCTCTCCTAGAATACCCCTAATGAGCTCAAGGCAGTCACACCAGATAATCAGGGTCCCAAAATTGTACAAATAAAGGAAACAACTGTCTTCTACCCTTTATCGGGACCAACAGAAAAATGCAGTGAAGTATACAGCTGTAGCAACACTGAGACAAATGAAGGCTAGAGATCCAACACTAAAAGTCTCTCTGTAGCTTATAGTCAGGGCTCATATCAAATCCAGGTTGAAGAGTTTCATACAATTATCAAAGGCAGATCCATAAATAAGACATTTAAAATTATGTGCCTTTCAAGCTCTTATAATTACTGACAGGCTTAATGATATTAAAATAATCAAGTCCCCATTTGCTTGATGTCAAAGAAGATGTAACAATTGACAGCATCTGAGGATCTGACCTAACTGCTTGTAGCATTTGGGTTTGTTTTTCATTTGTCTTTGCCAGCAGTTAGCACTGAACCATCCCTTTTGCACTTATCCACAAGACAAGTACAATGCAGACAGAAGTACCAAAAACCTTCCCACTGGAGCAGGAAAAATGATCTTTTGTGGATAGAGGGACATGGTCTCTATGTCCTTTTAGACTGTGGCCTCTATTCTCTTCCTGTATATTATTCACAGGCAAAAACCCTTACTCACATCCCACCATCTCCTCTCGCATATAATTCTTAGTGGTTTTTCCAGAAGGGTTCCTTCTCCCTGACAGCCCCATCAGCTGGTCTGTGAACCAAGTGAAAGCTCCTGGAGCCAGATCTTCAGCTGATGCATATTATCACAGGCTTATCCAACTCAGTTGAAGGAGGCTAACTTGCAACAGCTGAAGACATGGCTTAGCTCTTTTCTAGGTAGCTAGGGGCTAGTGAGGTAGGTCATGCTGCAATTTATAGTACAGTGACTTAGGTCACACATCCTACCTATGTAGCAGTAGGGACTGACTGCTGGATCCAGAATCATATGCCTTTAGTGTTAGTCACTAAAGCTAGAAGAATCTTTGTTCACTCTATTCAATAGCCATAGACAATTACATTTTCTCATTGTTACGAATGGTAAAAGTTGCAACCTAATTTTTATGAGGAGTGTTTTTAAGAAAATAACAGCTCTTATCTGGGCATAAAGGGGAAAGAAAGGAAGTTGTAAATAGATACTGAAACATGGAACTATGTGTTGTAAGTGGAAGGATCATAGCAAACATATAATTTATTGACTCCACCCAGGAACTGCTACCTCACATAGTTAGGCACATCATAACAGTGCTAGAGACTGTAAGAATGAAAACAGGTAACTGGATTTTTGTGTTAATACCTTTGCCAAAAGGGACCCCAGTGTGCAATCCACAATATACAATGGTTCAGGGTGAAAATGCTGTCTCTTGGCAGCTGGAAGGGCAGGCCTAAGTTTTTACAGCTACTAGTTGTTTGGAACCCCTTAGGTTTGTGGTACCTGACTTGCCACATGTGTCTGGGGCTACCTTTGGAAGGAGGCTTTCAGTGCTTTTGAAAATGTGTGGCCCTTTACAAGGTCTCAAATTGTGTATCCAAACACACTCATCACTCTTCAAAATTTAGGCTCTAGGTTCTAATTTGCACTCTGCATGTATTAAATGGCCTTAACCTAATTATTAATGAGCATTGATGCATCTTAGAAGATCACCCAGCTGGGGATGATACAGCATGACTGAGGACTTACCTGCATCAGGAAATCAGCACTCTGTAGGCTAAAAATGCAAATTGATAGTGCAAAAGCTACTTCCCATATAGAAGCTGTCACTGCAAACTGAGGTAGCTTCTGCACAGGCATGTTCTGAGTGAGTCTTTGTATAGGAATAGCCCAGAGCTAGAATATCAAGTAAATTGCAGGAAGGGATTCCAGAACTGTTGAAACAGAAGATTGTGTAATACCTGCACCTACTTAATCCACATCTACCACTGCTTCATTTCAATGAGCTGAAAGCTTAGCATACCAAATTGTGAGTTCTGAAAAAATAAGATATTTTTTTCTGCAAATACCATTAAAAAGAAACTATTCTGAGCCTTCCTGTATAGCCTGGCCAACAGCCTTTTTCAACACTGGTGACAGTCTGGGAAGGTAACCTAACAATAAACAACACACAAAGCTACGGTGGAAGAACATTAAGGCTGCCAATTCAAGCACTTAAAAGTTTGGAATTAAGGTTGCTAGCCCAGATTTAATTCACTACCATTATGATGGCCTTTACTGGTCATATGACCACACGTTCTTTTTAACCCTGCCTCATTCTTGGCTGAGGCTGGAAAGCTTTTGCCCATGAAGGTCAACAGCTTGTTTTCTCCTTATATTCAGTGTGTAGTTCTATACCTAAATCACTAAACATTATCCAGATTCCAGAATCATTAGTTTCCCCCTGGGCTTTTCTATGTTGCTCATCACTATGGAGTGAGTTGTTCACAAACTGTAATTAGTGAATGTTTACAAAATACCTGTTTGGTGATAGGTTGACATTATCCAGTTATACAGATGAAAAACTGAGACAGAGGGATGAAGGTTCAAACTGTCTCCTGGTTCTCGATGTCCAGTTTGACATGTTTAGGATCTGAATGTTCAGATTATTTAATATTTTACAGCACTTGATGTATTTAAAGAATAGCTCCCCTTAGTTCCACTGCATCCATTTAAGAACGAACATCTGCAAGTTAGTTCTTGGTCCCAGAAATGGCTGAACCAGTTTCAATGGCAACTTTCCAAAAAATTCACCCTGAGGCCTACATTCTGCCTGGGAAATTTCAACCTGAGCAGTCAAAATTTAGAAATGTTGCAAGCAACTGTGAAAAGTGTCACAAGGGAAAGTTATGGGCAGCCTTAAACAGAGGTATCATTCTTAGCACCACCTGTAATCATTAGCACAGATTGCACCATGCTGCTCAATCCAGTGGCCAAATGAGATTAAGGGTTAATGAGTATCAGGGAATCAGAAAGTCCTTGAGCAACATACAGTATGTGCTATAATTTCATAAAGGGCACTGTAATCAATTATCAGGAGTCATCTTTTTATTTAGAAAATGGTTACACCATGAGTTGTTGCTGAACCCAAATACTAATACTTGAAACCTAGCCTGCAGAGTACATTTCTCAAGACTTGCCAGTTAACTGTACTGGTATAGCAACACAGAAACAGATGACTGGAAGGGGCTTCTAGAGCTATCAAGTCCAGTCCAATTACACTTAAGGCAATACAAACCTCTGGGTCCATTTCAGCCATTACACTTTTGTGTGATTAACATGTTAATTGTGCGATAAATTGTAACATGTCATATGGTCAACCAATTTATCATGCAATAACAATGGCAAAGCAGCCAGAAAGATGTTTCACATTTAGTGTTTGCATAGGGCTTTAATATGAATTTGTGACATGTTAAAGCTGCAGGGGGCACAGTCCAGCATAAGGACTGCATGCAGAGACCTTTAAAGCTTTGCCATGCATCCTGGCATCAGGGATCAGCCTCTGATGCTGGGCTGCATGGCATAACTTTAAAGAGCCGGGTGTGTGATGGAATCTGAAGAATTTTATCTTGGATCCCAAAAATCACACATCCTGCAATATCAGATCTTGAATGTCTGGCATGGCAGGGAACATGATTTTTTGGGGTCTGGGATAAAATTCCTCAGATCCCATTTAATGCTAAAATTAATGTCTGCTAAGGCCTCTCACATGAATTGAGTTATACTGGTATAAAGGGGCCTGGACTAATATTAATTACCTATGAATAAGAAGGGAAGTAGGCTATAGAGCACCTTTACATTATTGTAATTACTGGGGGGCAAAGCTCTGACACAATTAAATCACTACAAATTATATATAGACCAAGCCAGCAAGCCCAAGAGATATAAACTAGGTTTAATTCAATATAAGAATGACTACCCAGAGTTGCCCCGTTTTAATAAAACTAGCATGAAAATAATCCTATCTGCAGTCATATCAATATAACTTTGCAAGTAGGTTTGGCTGATATTCCCAGCAGAGATATGTCAGTTGTTTCTAAGCTTAATGGAAGGGTTTTTGCGATGTACGTGCTGATAC
>NW_017729024.1:55304471-55315992 GCF_001723915.1 Gavialis gangeticus | reverse complement strand
CTGCAGTCATATCAATATAACTTTGCAAGTAGGTTTGGCTGATATTCCCAGCAGAGATATGTCAGTTGTTTCTAAGCTTAATGGAAGGGTTTTTGCGATGTCGGTGCTGATACAGAAGTAACTGGGGTTGGATCCACCAGTTCCACCCACTTCCTGTGCGGGTCAGATGGTCATTAGCATGAATGTCAAATTTTCAAAGGGAAAATGAAGGCATTCTTAGGTCCTATGCCTCTTCCTCTTTACCCCTCTCCATCCTGTACCTTCTGGCATTATTGTTTTTCCATGTGTCCTACAGACTAGGTTATTCCTACAGTTCATTTCTCTTTCCACTTAAACTTTTCTCAAAAAGCTTTGCTTTCTTCATCTGACTCTCCTTGTATTTCATTCACCCTTGATCTTCCTCTCACCTCTCCCTATCTCTGTCCTTATCTGACATCACCATTATCTTTTTTCCCCATTTCCCCCCTTCCTGGGACAGGAACAAAAGGAAGAGCTTTCTGTAGATGGAGGCTGAAAGGCAAGTCCCACTCACACTCTGAAGAAGAATATTTAGGGAGGCATTTGAGGAGTGAATTTGAGAGCATCTTCAAATACAGGGGAGTTACCTGCTCCAGCCTAGCCATCATTTGCTGTCTTAGCCTTCAGCTTCTGAAACATTTTTTGAGGGACTGCTTTCTATGAAGAGGTCAAAGTAATTGAATTAAGCTAAATGAATGAACTCTTCAGATGGGAAGAGTTATAGACATATGCATTATTGTGTCATTATTTTACTGCAGGTAGTACTGCCATATTTGGGTGTAAAGAATGTTTTTTTCCTTAGGCCTTGTGCACATGCAGAAATTATATCAAGGATGGTTAAGATGATTTTTCAACCAATAAATTAAATTAGTGTATACATTTTTATAACCGCTGTGATGGCAGCACAAGAGTCGTTTCAACTGAATATAACCAACTTCAATTAAGCCAAAATAAGTTTGGCTTTAGCTTAAGTAAACTGGTACATCAGGCTCCATGGACATTTAACTAAATCAGGTTAAAATCAGACCTTAAAATAAACTGGTGGGCCACCAGGCTGTTCTTGGTGGGGACTTTCAATGCTTGGGTGCTTATCTTGTGAGGGTGATCTAACCTTGGGCAGGGGCTGGACCCGATGATCTTGCGAGGTCTCTTCCAGCCTTAATGTCTATGAAATCTATTAAACCTTGTATAGACAAACCTATCGATACAACAATATGTGGTCTGCAACGCACCAATAAGGGAGGTGCTGTTGGGCCCCAGTGTTAATATCCAATGCAGCTAAATAGAAATGATTCACACTTTTCTCCAAGACACTGTTTCAGGCAGCCCTCAAACTCAGGTATTCTTGCACTGTTCACATTTTAAAAGGTCATCTGTGCACTTATCTCAAAAACTGGGGTTTTGTCAACACGCAGAAGTTGTACTGAATTAACAGAATCTCTTCACACTCTTAATTATGTTAGAGCAACCCCTTGTGAGTGGACCATGGGAATAGATACGGGTTTTATAGGTAAGTCAGAACTTACTGGGTCAAATTTGAACTAGTTTAAATCATTTACAGTATAAATTATTTGCTGTGACATCAGATCTTTAGTCATTACACATTCGCTAAAACTTAGGGCCCACCCCAAGTTACATTCCTAGCTAGGCTACTGTCATGGACTCAGTCTAAGTATGCCTCTTCTTACATCACTACAACTCTTAGGTGTAGATAAGTCTGATTTAATATTTGTTACTGAAAGCTCACGTTCATGAGAACGCTTATACGAAATGGAGAATTATCCAGTTCTCCAAGAATGCAAAGTTATGCAGACATTTTGATAATGGCATCCTCACATTCCTCATGGGGCCTGCCGTTTAACCTTACACTATCACTGCATGTTGAAGGATACATTTTGTGGGATCACCCAGCTGCCAGGTGTGACCAGTGAAGATTCGCATTCCCACAGTCTAGGCTCTGGCAATTCTAGAACTTCCATGCAAATTTAAATGGGAGGCAGCTGCCCGAGTTCTCCATCTGGTATGAATTACCCAGCAGCAAGGTCTGATTGCAGCTGCCCAGAAAGCCATGCACAAGTTGAAATCTGTACACAATACATAGCGCAAAGAATGCCAGAGGGTAGGTTTACAGCGAACAGCCATGTCTGTACCCGTTTCTCTTCTAGCTTTCATTGGAGGCATTAAGACGTGTATGACAAGTACTTTAAATTAGCTTAAAAATATCTTCGAGAACACTCTCCTCTTACGGAAAAGGCGCAACACCCTTTCTGTTTAAATATCAGTCAGTTTTGTCTCCTAGTCAGCCATCGTTTACAATGGCTTTTATTTACTCTATAACTGTCTTAGCTCTTTTCCTACTCTGTAATTGCCCTTTTAAGCTTTGAGACAAGCAGAACTCTTTACAGGCAGAGCTACTGCCAGGCATGTTGGGAACTGTAGGTCTTCCAATTCTTTTCTATACAGAGCTCAGCTGCTGGCGCACTACAGTTCCCAGAGCACAGCACAGAGTGTACTGTCCCGGCAAAGACACATGGGTTTTATATTAAGCACAGGCAAAGCAAAAACAAAAAAAAAACAAAAAAATTTTTACATTATGATCTGCTTTTAACAGCTTTTGTACTGAAAGTGAGTAACTGGAAATGCTTCCAATACTTGCCAGAGTGGATTCTGCAGGGACCTGAGCAATGAAGCAAGCTAATTGCTTTTGTTCCATTTACCTACGGGAAGAAAATGTTCTATAAGAAAAGATTAGCATATGTTGAAGGCTTGGGCTTGACTAGTGAATAGATTTGTCAGGCTAAAACTGAAGAGTGCTTTTGTATTAGGAATGAAAAAACCCATGAATTAATATAATTATTCCTATAATTGCTACTGAAATAAAAACCCACTTGGATTCTGACAGGTAGGATCCAATATGACCCTGCTTCCTGACATTACCTATACCTCCAGCAGCAACAAATAGAGTCAATGCCTTCATGATTAAGAATAATGGGAAAAGCCCCAAACTGCCTCTTCAGATGCATCTGGTTAAGACAAACTTAGCACAGCTCTGCTTGGCTCCATCTTTTTAAGCTTCCCATGAATAAGCTTCTGTCTTCAGACCCCACAATCCAAAACTTGGTGCTGATGACATACAGAGCTAGGCCACTTGAGTGGAACTCCTATTTCTCAACTGGTGAATTCAGCTGTTGCATATAGCCCTCCCCTTGGGAGAACCAGCAGTCCCCTTTCACTGCTTCTGTCTTGAAGTTGCAACTTCTTCATTAACTTGATTCCTACACGTTTTGCTATAAACCTTCCCAAGGGAACTGAGGTCCATTTGCAGACATGTTGCCTAATAAATACAGAAGAATGCCAAAAATCACTCAGGATTGAACCATCTCTTTGCACAATTATTTGCTAAGAATCATTTTTTCTTGTTCATTAGCTCAACAGCAAAAAAACTGCCTGCTCAAACATGCAGCTTTGCATGATACGCAATGCCTGGGGGGTTTCTTTTATTGCTCTCAGTCAGTTCTCATTCTTTCTTTGTGTTTCAGATGGACATGAAATAAATGTATTAAAGATGAAACAATGACTTCCTAGCAGTTTGTCATAGTTCTCATCTAAACCATACAACTGTCCATGTTGCATACACTTACCAATTTTACAGTTGCTTTTTCAAGGACCCTGGAAAATGCGACCCTCAAATTGCACTGATGCATGCTGATGTTTTAATGTAGCATCCCATCCTGTGATGAAGGGATAAGCAGAGTATATTTGCAAACACATCACGGAAAATAAGAAGGGGATCTATTTTAAACTTGTAAATCTGGAAAAATTAGAAAAACCTCGTCTATAGTGGGGATTTTTGCATATTTTCACCTCCAGTGTCTGTTAGAGGGATAAATACACCAGCACAACTCTTTAGTGTATGTATGCAAATCAAAGTTGTGTAGCTATACCAGCTATATATGACAATGGCTGAAATCAGACCAAATGAAGAAAAAGCATAAATCCTTTATTTTTTAATCACCCCAGTATGCCTATCTATTGTCCATAATATGGTAGTTTAGGCTTTTGATGAACATGTCTGATAAAACTCTCTGGAACATGTATTTATGACAAAATAGAAAAAAACCCCAGTCCATTTTCACTGCAAATGTTCAGTTTTTCTGTAGAACATCCAAATCACAGTGGTAATTTTGTTTGGGTTTTTTGCTTTGGAGATGTACTGAAATTTCAGTTTCCATATTTTCATTGAAAGCTCAAGAAATGTCAAGGAAATTTTTCAAAAGAAAGTAGAGTTTGTTACAGTTTTTCAGGAAAGAACAAGCCATTTCCCAACCAGCTCTAGTTACTGCATCTTTAAGGCCCCTTATTTCAAGTTGGGACTCTGTATCCTGTAAGACATTGGCTCTGTTAGCAGCCTAATACAATGGCAGAACCCCATTTAAGCCAATTAAATCTGCCTGGGCATTTGTACTTTCAGGACTGCAGCCTGCATGTTTACTTCCAGGGACACTGTCAAGCAGTTTCATATAGTATTTCACTTTCCTACAAATAAGCCAGCAATCATATCTCACTCAGACCCTGATCCCATTGATGTTTGTCCCATACATATAACCAGCACCTTTTCCATCAAAATGAGCTGGTGAAACTTGTGGTGTATGCTAGAGGTGAGAAGATCTGGATCCCCATGGGTCTGGAAATGTGGTGGTAGGGGACTGGTGGTAGCATTAATTGCTGCAGTTTTGGGGGTCATGGCAATTAACATTGCCACTACTCCCTTGACACCAAATTTTCAAACCTGTAGGGAATCCTTCAGCCATATGATGTGACTCCTCATGCTAGATTGGGCTGGTGCCCTGGATCAGTCCATGGCTAGGGCCAGCATGTTGAGTGAGACCTGGCATGCAGGGCTGGGCCCACTATTTGGCCCTGAAGCTGGCATGGGGTCAGACCCAGTATATAGGGTCAGACTCAGTGTATCAAGTCAAACTTAACATGTGACCCCAGAAATCATGAGTGGAGTTAAACTCGCTGTGTGGGGTTAGACTTAGCATGTGGCCCTGGCACTGGCATGTGGGGTCAGACTCACTGCACCAGGTCATAATAGCACATGGCCCTGGAGTTGGCATATGGGGTCCGGTATCTCATGTGGGGAAGACTTGACATGCTGGAGCAGACCGAGCATGTGGTCCAGAATTTACCTGGGCTTGGGCTTGATATGCTGGGTTGGACCCAGCATGTGGCCCTGGACCCGGGGTACGGGGTCAGACCTGGTTTACTGGGTCAGTCCACAGGCTTCATCTGACACACAGGGCTGGCAGCAGGCTCAGCTCCCTAGCTGCTACTACTTGGTGTCTGCAAGGACTTTTTTTTATTCTGCCTCTTAAAAACAAGGTGTGTGTTCTTTCTGGGGGACATGGTACATGTGAGAAAATATGGTATATCTCACAGACTTTACAGCCTGAGGGATAAGCCCTGAATTTTTTAAGGTACAGCTGTAATAGTGTTTTAAAAAAATCTGTACTGATTGCAGCACTGTTCTTGAAGTCGGGGGAAAATTTGCTTGCATGCATGCACACGCTGATGTGTGCACACAGTATAGTTCTTGAAGTTGAAGAGTTCAGTTTGATACACAGCACATTGGTTCGCACATTGTGCTCCTCAAGATCAATTGAGTTGTGCTATAGTTCTGGCAAGGGAAAAATTGTACAATGTATTAATGAACAGTATAAACAAGTTACTGAACATTCAGTGAAATTCCTGAAGTCCACCTGAAAGTTTACACCTCTCCCGCATGCCATCATGAAATCCAGGACTTGAACTTTAAATTGAGTGTGCCACCACAAAATCCAGCCTCATGAAGTAACACCAGTATCAGTTCCTGTTGACAGAGAGTTATTCACAGTAACTAAAGGAAGGGAACTATCAATAGAGAGTTGTATAAACTCTTTCAAAAAAGTATACTTTTTTTCTAATGTACATTGCCTCAGTTGTAATATAATAGGCTCCTTGCAACATGTTCTTGTGTGTTTATAAAGTCAGTGGAATCACTGTCATATGTAAAAAGACCCTAGATAATTAAATGTTTAGTAAACAACAACTGTGCTGTTTGCCTTAAATACCCTGCAGTGAAAGACAGCAAATGTAGGTGGAAAAATCATCAAAACAGGAGGAAGAAATGTTATGGAAACATAGCTTCAAAGCTTGTGAGGATGAAAAATGGCAAAATTTCATTTTGTGCCTGTAATAAGTTGGGGTTAACGAATTACTTTCTCTCTTAAGGGGACATGGGAGACAGAAAGACAAACAACCTTGTTTTGTACTTAGCTGCTTTTGACTGTTTATGGTCTCATTTAAGGAGTTTGAGCCTTATATATGAAGCCTATATTTTCCTTCATTATACTGATGTTTTTGTACATTATAGGAATATCTGGTAAACAGCTTTGTTGAGAAACCTGAAAGACTCAAGACAGAGTCTGTGTCCAGACAATGGATTGGGTTTCCAATGACAGAAAGAAAGACCACAAGAGGGGGAACACCCACCCCACCACACGCCCAGCAGAAACATGGCTTTCTGGAGCAAATTAATAGGTATTTTAAGAGAATGACAATTATCTCTCAAAGTACCTAGTGAAAAAGATGTGGGAACAGTTTTTCCAAATGTCTTTGGTAGTTATTTTTACATTGCTTTGCAGCAGAGATGCAGGAACATACAAATTATGTAACAATGAGTAGCTGAATTATGAGCAACATGCAGCTCCTGAAGAAAAGCAGTTTCTTTCACCTTTTTAATAGATACTTAATGACAGCTAAAGTTCTGGTGTCTCTTTTCTACGCTATGTACAAAGAAAAAGAAAACCGTTGTTTTTTTTATGAATACCACAAGCACAAATCATTTTTGCATAACTAATATCACTAGTTTTCTGGTTTTCTTCAGATCTTTACTAGTATTAAAATCATTTCAAAGGCAATTGTGGAAAATACACTCCTAATGAGGATCAAATAGCATCCCTGTGAAGGCAGTCTATGTCATTAACCAAATTATAGGCCAGCTGGGTCCTGTCCACACCCTGTTCGCCCTTGAGCCTTGTTGGACCTGCATCACTGAACAACAGCGCTTCAGCTGTGGCATAGGTAGGGCCCTTCTTGAAAGGGCAGGAAACTGATTTGTTTGTGCAATGACTACAGGATTACGTTTTATATAATGTCCCTAGAGGCCAAATTCAGAGTCAGTGGAGTTTGGCCCACTTACTCGAAGTGTGAATTTAGCCCTTATCACAAAATCCAGACCAGTTGAGAGGCCCGCAGATGTGGGCTTAATTGCTGTACTCCTTGCTCATTTTGTTGTGCTTTTTAACAAATTGCCAGGCTTCCCCTCTCCAACATGGTGTTTTTAATTTTGTCGCATCCCAGTGGAACTGCAAGGAACGTTGCTTCCCTGTCAGAAAAGACTGCAAACAGAGGCCTCCTTTTATTTAACTACGACTATGTCCATTCTTTACTGCCAGCTCAGAAGCAATGCCTGGGTGCTGGGCTAAGGGGGCTTCAGAAGTCCCTTCCTAGCTGCTAGGACCAAAATTCCTGGGAGAGGTAGCGCTGCCACGCTAACCGCCTTACGGCACGGGTATAGGATGTGTGCACCACCCAAGGCTCGTTCACGCCGCAGAGACCCATAAAAACCACTTTGAGCGCGGCTGGGAGGGGAGCGGCCGTGGCGTTTAAAGGAAACCAAAATCTCAGCACAGAAAGGAAGGCCGAACGTGCACAACACAACCACCTTTTCCTCTACAGCCCAGCAGCACAACACCCGAGTTGACCGAGAGTAACCCCGCGCAGGCTGAGCTTGCAGTGAAAACAGGCTGCTTTCTTGCCAACATCTGCAATGAGCAAGCACGAGCTGTATCTGAGCGAGCCTGAGCCTAACTTCTCCAGGGTGGTGCAGGAAAGACTGGAAGAACAAAGGCGTTACGGATCCCTTTTTGCTTTGGCGGGAGCCACGGATGCCACCACGGGCTGTCACCTGCTGGCCGGGACACCCGCCTTTTTTTCTCCGGCGCTTTGGGTGGCATTTTAGTGGCAGAGGGCATCTCTGAAGAAACCTGCTCTGTTTTGCGTGGAGAAGCAAGGGCGAGGGGGGCTCTGCGTAGCATGGGAGGGGTGGGCTGCCCAAGGGCCTCGGGCCAGCATGGAAAGGAATACTGCCTGCGGGTGAAGAAGGCTAGGGGTGGGGGAAAGAGGGGCGGAGGCAGCGCAGGCTGCAGCTGTAGCCGCCGCGCAGGCGCAGTCGGCGTCGGCGCTTGAACTCTAGTTACCCCGCAGAAGCGGCAAAGTAGGTGAAAGGCAACTTAGTGTCAGCGCTCCCGGGGCTGGCGACTCGCAGCGCGCATGTGCTGCGGTTGAAGCGGTTGCTGCCGGCGGTGAGGAGACGATGTGCTGGGCTGAACTGAGCTGGCTGGAAATGGGGGTTTCCCTCATGCTGAGGCAGGGCTTGCAGCACACGTCCCTTTTCTTAAAAGCCCCATATTCTGCCCCAGCTGAGCAGGAACTGGCACGCACCTGCCCAAGGCGGCAAGGCACTGGGGGCAGAGCCATGACTTCCAGCGGAGACTAGAGCCAGGGCTTGGGAGGCCTGCAGGCAGGCCCTTGGGCTCCCCCAGCCCTGCATAGCTTGGAGCACGGGTGCATCGTGCACAGGCCATGTCCAAACACGCTCTGGACTGAGTTGGAGTCAGGGCCCCGTGAGTGCACGGTGGTACAGGTTACTGTTTACCATGAGCTCTTCCTCTGTCATCTCAGGCACCTTCAGGAATGCGCTCGCAGATGAGGCCCGCGCATGATGAATGTCCCAGGAGCTCCCGCACCCGTAACACAGTGGCACTCCAGCGGCCACCTCTCCCGGAGGCATCCTCTCTGCCACCCAGCACCAACGGCAGCACAGGTTACTCTGTCGCTTTGATTTAAGTGTGATTTGTTTTCATGCACTTTTATTAGTAATGGCAAAATTGCACTTAGTGCCTGTAATGAATAAGTTGGGGGTTAATGAATGACTTAAAGGAGACATGGGAGATGGGAGGACAAGTGGCCTTGTTTTGTGCTTAGCTGCTTTTTGCTGTTTATAGTCTCATTTAAGGTGTTGAGGCAATTCAGGCTCCGTAAAGACCTACAATACCTTTGACCTTTCCATGGCCATTTCCAGTTGAAGACTTGGGTGCTGACAAATTAGATGCTGCAGTACCCGATTTCTGGGTTTCCAGGCCTCTGAGTGGATGCAGCAGTAGTCACCCAGGCTCTGTATGCTGCATCTGGGGAGAATCATTACTTCAGCACAATTCAAAACCCCACACCATGCAAAGCATGTAAAATCCACTCTCTGGAGCTTGAGTGTCAAATTCAAGGTTGTAGGCCTCTGTCCATGTGGAAAGTGGATCTGTCCTAAGGGCAGGTCTTTCCATGAGCAGATCTGATCTTGCCGTTTCTCTTTTCAGGCAGGGTGCCAGAGGTGATGGTGCTGCCATTCCATCTGATAGTAGCTGCAGTGGTTAGAGCACTCGTCCAAGAAGTGGGAGACTTGGCTGTAGGAACCTCCTGTTCATCTTATGCCCCAGTGCAGGAAGGAAAGGTTCATCGGGCCAGGAAGAGAGGCCAGGTGATGCTCTAAACCAGTGATTTTTGGGCCGTCAGGAGGGGAAGGGAGCTGGGGGGTTTGCTCCCTAGATTGTTCATGCATTTCATAATATATTAGTCCTGCAAGCAGGGACCAGAACTCAAGGTTCTCCCTTGCCTGGTAGTGTTAACCAGGAGGCTACAGAAAGTCATAATTGTTCTTGCTTTCTTTTCTTCTGAATCCATGATTCTGTCTGTTGCACAGTGGTGCAGCTTCAGCAGGAACGGTGGCTGCTTCTACCCTAGAATAGCAACTAATTTGATGGTTAGGGTAATCTCTGGGGAGATGGGGCACATTCCTTAGAACCCTGAAGCCTAATTCCTGGATGAGTTTATGGATTACTAGGGCCCTGGACACGCGTTACATTTGTCATGATACATACGCTATGCATTGTGCTAAAAAATGCCTGATTCATCAGAAAAATAGTGGATCTACAACAAAAAGTTGCTGTTTCATCTGATCTGTCCTGGAATTTCATCCTGTGGCAGGATCTAGTCGGCAGAGAATATGCCTGCATGCTTTGTGATCCTTATAAATAACAGAGAATGCCACCACAACAGTAGTGCCCTAACTTAAGACCCACATTTTTATTTAAGCTGAGAGGACATCCAGAGATAGAGGATAATGATTAAATGACAAAACAAAGATTCAGTGCCATGAACTTAGGTGGTGCTTTATAAATGTCAAAGAAGCCACATTACTCCCCCTGAAGAGCGTATGGAATAAAGCAGTGATTTCTGAATAGAATGTTGTTTACTGAAAGTACACTGCATACCAGTGTCTCTGGGACGGAGAGATTCCTAAGGATCTGTTATGTTGAAACACAAAACAGGGCCTTGTCTAGCCAGAATTTATTAAAGACCCTGGCTAAATGGTTACAGCTGGTAAGAACCTGGGGTGCTTAACTCTTCTGGGAAGAATCAAACCTCTTTAAATTTAGGTCTCTAAATATGGATTTAGAAGCCTAATATTAGACACCCAGATATGAACTTTCCTCGATTTCTTTAATAGCAGTATGGCATTCCTACATGCCCTGATGGAGACAGATATTTCCTCATTCCCATTCAATGGAATCCCTCCACCCATCATGTCTTCCTCTGCATCTGCCAGTTTTTTGTTCTGATACATTTCCCCTTTTCAGAACTGGTCTGTGTTGTTCCATAATAAATAAGTGGCATCTGTCTAATCGCATAGAGCACATCAGTCTCCTCAGAACCCAAGCAGGATGAAGCAGAAATTGTCACTTTAAACCAGAGGACCATGCAGCATAGGTGCTAGTACATTTTAGTAAAAACAGAATGATGCTGAAGCTACTATAAGATAGGTTGGCAGCACCATCACCTTCTCTGGCAGCATGTCTTAAAAAGGAAAAGGTGAGATCCAGCCTGTTCATGGAAAGACTATTGCAGGTGCTCACTCTTAGGACAGATCCACATGGAACATTGGTGTCTGAGAGTTTGGGGAGGAGTGCATTATCTCCCTGTATAACAGGAAAGCACAGTCTCTCTCCATCATGTTTGATTTGGCTATACAACAATGGTAAATAAACAATTTTCAACCTTTTACAAAGCCCATCAAAATAGATGCCTCCCAGTACAGGTGAAGACAGAGTCCTAACCCCAAAAGCCTGTAGTCACTTTTCCTAAGTTAGGAACAAGGTTTAGAACAATTAAGGTTGGCCTCCAATACATGACTAAGCCATGGGCACTTCACGTCAAGCATGCCAGGCTGTTAAGCTATGCCTATATGCAGGAAGGTGCTGTTTCCAGTAGAGCTCACCATTGGCCCAGCTTCGTTCTCAGAGTCCACAGCAGAATTCACACTGAAGTTAAGGGGGGAAAAACTTGG
>NW_017729024.1:55289381-55299471 GCF_001723915.1 Gavialis gangeticus | reverse complement strand
TGACTAAGCCATGGGCACTTCACGTCAAGCATGCCAGGCTGTTAAGCTATGCCTATATGCAGGAAGGTGCTGTTTCCAGTAGAGCTCACCATTGGCCCAGCTTCGTTCTCAGAGTCCACAGCAGAATTCACACTGAAGTTAAGGGAGGAAAAACTTGGGCACTCTTAAAAATCCCACATGCTATTAGAAAATGGGATGGGCCTGTGAGGTTCTCCAGTCAGCTGCTAGCTGAAAACCTGGTAGTAGGGTTAGAGCTTGCACACCCAGTTGCAAAATACAGGCCTATACCTCTGCCAGGCTATCATCAAGCTCAGTTTACTCCAGTGAGAGCATTGTTTGAACAATGCAGGACCAGCAGTATTGCAGTTTAACAGCCTGGGAAATTAATCTTTCTTTCACTCTCAGCTGTTCACTGGAGCCAGCACAGTTAACCCTGAACCTCATTATCCTTGCCCAAGTCCTTCCTGAAGGGCTCTTTTCACGATGCTTGCAAGAAGTGGTTCATTGAAATTTTTAGAGCCAGTATTACAAAATGATTTCTCTCCACTCTGGCTTTCTTAAGGCCTTCCTACCTTTGTCTGTATGTGCAACAGCAAGCTCCCCAGGGTGGGCCTGTTCCTCAAAACTTGCACTAGGGCAGGGACATGAACAGGGAGGTGGCCTACAGCTCTCTTACTGCTTGCTCCCCAGCACAAGCTCCTACTGCCTTCCGAGGCTTGTGGCAGCCTGGAATCACCAAGCTCTTCTGGACAAATTCCTACCTACCTCACCGCCTGCCCATCAGCATGACCTTTGCACCCAGACCGAGCATGCGTGGGAAAAATGGCTTTTGCCATATGGGACCAGTCATTGTGTTAAACTCCAGCATCCCTTTACCCCACACTCTTTTCACCTTATATTATTTCTGAACACACGGAGAAGAGGTCAGAGTATACTTCATCATGAAGGATGGTCCTTCTGTATTTGCAATGGATGCCCTTTGTAGAGGTGCAGGCCCCCTAAAAGGCCCCTTAGAAGAATAAAAGTGTGCATCCCCTAATGCTTGCCAGGTCTTACTTACCAAAAATACCTTAATAAATTCTGGCACTATGTAAAAAGTGGTTTATGCATAAATCAACATCCCTGTGCCTCGCTGGGGGTAGTATGAACCAGTGAAAAATAAGGCTTCAGTTCTTACACAGGAGTTCAGCAGCCTTTGAAAGAAGGATAGATAGAGACAAGCCTGATCAGTATACACTTCTGGGCTCTGCATACTGCATAAAGAAAAGGGTGTATCTCGGTAGAAAGAAGAAGTGGTTCAATTTTTAAAATCCCAGGAACTGAGAGGTATAAAAAATCTGGACATTTCATTTAGGTGCCTTGGTGGGAGCTGTTTAGTGCTGAGTTCCACAAAAAATCTGGCCCAAATAATGTCATTTATTCTCAGACACAGCACATTATTCTGGCTAAAATCATGTGGACCCAAAGAAAAAATGAACCTCTTCCTTATGCTTCTCATGCAGCCTGTTCTCGTGCAAAAGGTGAATGACTTCTTGTAACCCTGACTGATTTCAACACCAAGTGATTAAGCCCTGACATCTACACAAAGTAAATTAAGGAAGTGGTTTTACAAAACAGGCTGCCACAAGACAGGCAGAAGACTAATTTTGTACCAAAAAGTCTGAGTCACATATCTCACATATGTGCTTGGGATATATTCTTGCAGAGAAATAGCTCCAACATGTGAACTGTCCATGATGCAGGTACTGTATTACACTTCATGTGCTATAAACTGTGATACTTAAGCTTTTGCTTGATCCTCCTTCTCTGAAGATTAAAGTGAAAACTGGTGAGTCCACCCTTGTCTCAGACAAGCTTCACCACAGGCAGCAGCAATATATCCAAGTTCCTGGGTATTATCTAGCAGGTTTGCAGCAACTCAGTAAAACATTGCTTTCCCCTGGTGATTGCCAGTTGTATTCAGAACTTAAAAAATAAAAGATTATGGAACTTTTATGGTTGCAAAAATATGAACCAGATGTTAACGGATGCAGTGACCTTAGAGTCCCACATCCCCTCAGCAGGGTGAAATGACTTAATCATTAAGTTTCAGAGTTAACAAACAAAGCTGTTTAATTGCTGGTCCAAATAAACCAGGAGGAAGAGGACAATATGTGAAGTTCTGCAAAGTCTACACGTAAGTGGCATCTCATTGTTACACTGTAACCAGATAGAGCTTAGTTTACGGGCAGAATTTGGACAGTACTTTTACTTGTTTTCTCCTGTCCACAGAGGGGTGTTACCTGAGAAAATTACCGGCTCCCAAACTGTTTCAGCATTGTGGGGAAGGAAGGAAAGGGAAAGGCTTGTGATTAATGTGGGTTAAAATTCTTCTGCTTTTGAAATGTAGGTCCTTCATCTGCAGTGACCAAAGAACTTTCTGCAATGTTTGATACCAGCCAGGCAGGCATGCAGCTTGTTTCATAGTTTCATAGTTTCTAGGGTCGGAAGGGACCTGAGCAGATCATCTAGTCCGACCCCCTGCCATGGCAGGAAAGAGTACTGGGGTCAAACGACCCCAGTAAGGTGGTCATCCAACCTCCTCTTAAAACCCCCCAGGGTGGGAGCCTGCACCACCTCACTTCTGTTTGAGAACTGTTGTTCTCAAACAGGAGCCTGCAAGAACAACAAGGGCAACATCTGTTCTTGTAATCTAACCTCTTCCAGCTATCCCTCTTCCTCAACAGGTCCCTGGAATCCCTTACAAAAGAAACAGCTCTGTTTTCTCCCCAGACTACTTCTACCATAATTACAGCCACTCTGTCTGAGGGACCATTGCATTCACAGAAATCCTCCAGGATATCCACAGAATACCTCAAGGCATAGTTTGTTGTGTGGCGTCAATTCACCAGCTCTCCCACAGCCTTCTGTTCAAGCTGCTTTACTTGTACCTTGAGAGTTGCCGGTCCCTGGGATACACTTCTGCTTGGTTTCCTGCTACACAGTCATACACATTCACCCTAGCACAGTGAACTGGATCACACTGTACTGCTCCTGGCTTTCTTGCAGATTTGCCTTTGTCCCCCAGCTCTCCTTAGAGGCTGACTAAAGACACTCTGATCCCATGGAAGAAGGATCCTAAGGAAAAAGAAACATGGAGTTCCTGTCCTTAGGGAGCTAGCTTAGTCCTACCTCAGCCTTCCTATGCTGAAGCCCCTGAATGCAAGTACCTTTCAGTCATTTGCCATTTACCCACATTTAGTGTTTGTTGACCCCTGCAAATGTATGTCCCCAGAAGCCACATGACTTATCTCATTAGCTCAGTATTTTTTCTTTTGCATAACTCCAACACTGAAACATAACATTCTCCACATCCTTTGCTGACCTTTTAGCTGTGTTGTGTATTGTTGAATAAATGGCCCATTATGAGAGTGGGTGAAGGGGTGTATGTTGTACTTGAGAAAGTGCTTTGGACCAAAAGAACTCAAATCTACAATACTTTTTGTACTACAGCTGTTAGTAGATACAACTCCTGAGCTGGCTGAGATGCTGAGGCCACTCAGCAGAACTGGATCTGTGTGTCTGTGACTTTAAATACACAGAAGGGAAATTAAAGCTGTTCTGTTAGCATTAAACTCCAAAGGTGCATCTACTTCAGAAGGTGGTGTTTGCAAAAGCAGGGGAAAGGCAGCTGGGGGCATCCTGTTATGAGCAATTTAATATTGTTTGCTTTTGTTCTGAAATCTATTGACTTCTGCTTTTTTAATGGAAAAAAAAACTAGTAGTCCAATAGAAATGCAGGGAATTCTCATGGGTTGCCAGAGCAGTGAACTGACAGAAGTGACGTTTTGTCGTGCGGTTGGCCCCCTGAAAGTGCTCTACAGCCATGCCCTGACAAGTGTATAACTGCAGAGTGCTTTAAAAGTGCCATATCATGTGACAAAAGAACCCTCCTTACATGAGGGTTCAGATGAAGGCACTCCAAACCAGAGTACCTTCATTAACTTCTATCATTGCCTGCCCAGGAGCAGGGCTGGGCTCAGGCAGCCCTGTCCTGCCCCGCCTCACCCCCCATACTGTCTTCAGGATGGGAGGGGAGGGAGCTTGGTTTGGGGTTTGCCCAGCCTGTGCTGAGGGTGGGGGTGGATTGGAGTCTCCCCCACCTTGGCAGGCTTCTGTTCACCCTTCCCACCCCACCAACACAGGCTGGGCAAATCCCAGACCATGCTCCTTCCCCTCCCATCCTGAAGACAGCACTGCAGCAGGCTGGGGAGAGAGGCTGCAGACATGCAGCCAGCTCCAAAGTGGAACTTGACCCCTCACCCTCTCGAACCCAACAATAGAACATCTGTTGGTTTGGGGAGGTCACTGTAACTCACAGTGCTTCCCATGAAGCTCCATAAGTTACAGCGGGGAGCTGAACATCTATCAGTGCTTTATGGGCCAGACTTTTAAGAGTAGGTGGGTGGCTAAACGGCTAAATTCATGTGGTCCATGTGCATCATCCTCCGGCTATTAGCTTTGGAAAGTAATTTGTTATAAAAATTACTTTGCCCTTAAGATGAAATCAATTTATAGATAACTAAGGTTTTAAAAAACCTAGGATTTTAAAGTAATTTCTCTTGCATTTATTTTCACTCTTATAAGAACATTGCCCTACAGCATAACAGGCAGTACATGAATAAAGGGCATCATCAAAAGAGAAAAATAAGTCAATTTAATTGTCACACCCAACTTTCAGAGAACCATTTTGCCCCCTTTTACAAAGAAATCCAAAGTAAACTCAAAGATACAGCAGTGTCAGAGACACACCAAGGATTTTCAGAATGACTACTCCTCTACAGTTCCTGCTGTGTTACATTGCCGGACAGCCTTTTGGAAAGGAAACTTGCTGGGTTCTGGTTGAGGGGGATTCATTCTGCTTATTCTGTTACTCAGTAAGCTCAGGCATCCATTCTGGCTATAGCCCTTTCACCCCAGCAGGACTTTATCCCAGCTCTCTTGGATGAAGGGTAAGAAAAGTGCACTGCAATCCTCAAATTTTAAAGAAGCTTCTGTGCTTTGGTTTTGGCTGACCTATATTTGTTGAGTTCAGTTTTACCTTAAAGCCCTAGTTCTGTAGGCACAAGTTGGAGTGAGCATATACATGCTCCTCCAAAGGCCACAGAATGATTTGGACATTGTGAGACTGTGCCTAGACTATTCTCAAATATAAAATTCCTTACATCTGTAAGTGGTTGTAGGATTAAGTCTTTAATTTCCTTTTGGCATAAACTACAGATTATTTTTGCAAATATTCATCAGAGCAGTTGTGGGAAGTGACTATGAAAGGGTTGTGAAATTGTTTGGATTGATGTTTGCTTTGTGTTTAAAGACATATTCCAGGTAAGGCATCAGAGAGAGCCCAGAAATCACAAGATTCAAGGTCTATGCCTAGCTCTGCCACTTGCCTGCTGGGAAGTCATTCCTACCCTCAAGAACAAACCTTTTGTCTTACACCTTTTCTTTGCTGCACCTGGAAGAATCCCCCCCTGCTCCCATTCAGTGTGTGCACCAGAAATGAAGTTATGTTGCTGCTTCACAAGGCACATGCAGCCTTGAGCACATGTCGATGTCAATGTCTAAGACAGAAAGATTAACAAAAACTTTCAGGTTTTTGATGTCCGTACTCCTTTATTTTGGGGAGCTAGTAACTGCAGAACAGGAGAAAGAGGGCAAAGTGTGCTTTGCAGTGGCACTCTGTGTGTGGCATGGAGGCAGTGTAGACAAACTGGGTTTGTCTACATGAGACAATTCTACTGCGCATCAGCACGTCATGGCAAAAGCTGTGCTAATGTGCAGTAGAATTAGCCTATTGCACATTAAGCATCACAAAAAGACCATGCGCCTTTGCTACTGCTGTGCATCTATGTAGTGCCTCATATTAGAGGTTCTAAATTTAATGTGAAGTAGCAAAGGCACATTAATGCATGTGTAGATGCGCCCGCAGTGAGCTACTTGGGGCAGGGACTACCTTCCTATGTTTGTACAGCACCAAGCACAATAGGGCCTCTATGTACACCTGTTACATAAATACTTCCAAAAGGCAGATGTTACCTGAGGTTGCACAAGCCACTTTGTTGTCTTTGAACAACACCAAACTGGAAATGGCATGTAACTAATGTATTTTGAATGTTCTATAAAACAATGAATGCCAGTGTGATAGATAATGGATGTTAACAACTTCCCAATGTTATTGGTGAGTCTGTAAAGGAAACAGCAATGCTTGCATCTCTTTCTGGTGGTATATAAATACATTCTATAAGAAATAATAAATGGAATGTAAAATAGTTGTGCTGATTGCTAAATTCCCAAACCATGATTCACATAGTCTTTTAGCCACACAACATCCATTAAGTTTAAAGAGAATCAAAGCATTAAATCCCCACACAATGTTTTAAAAAGTCTCTTAAGAGCATCCAGTACCTGGAAACCATTTGGTTTAATTTAGAGTTTACTGGTGACTCCATGACAGGCTGAGGTGAACAAGTTGCAAGCCCATCATTAAAGCCAGTGCCCAAGTCAAGTGGATTTGTGTCTACCCTCTGATTCACACATTGCTCAGCACCATCACCAACCACTGAGGCCGAAATGTCACTGAATGAGATCATACATAACAGTGGAGTAAAAAAATAGCATATATGTATATATTAGGTTTTGATTGGAAACAATGCTATAATTCTCCAAGTGGCTGCACTGCTGTAAGATTGGATCATTTCAAGATTGCCTTCTCAGTTACCAAAGCAAGTAGGCCTTGAAGCTGCAGTTGCCAGACATGGAAGAGAGTAATTTTCTGGACACTGCTTTTTCATACTGCTTTTCTCACTGGCAGGCAGAGCCAGGCTAAGCGCTGGTAAGATTGGGCAAATTCTGCTGAGCTCCTATAGGGTGTCCCTAATACTAGGGTAACTAATGAGGCTGCTCCAGACATCATTCAGAAATCTATCTAAAGATATTTGATGTATCCCAATATTTTCTGGTGCTCTGGAGAGGAAAGTTTCTAGCTCTCTCCAAGCATGGGCTACTTGATTAGGATAATTTTGAAGGAGCAACAATTGCACTTGGAGAAGTCTGAAGTAATGAAGGCCTTTGGTGAAACACATTAATACATCTCCTCAGTGCCGTAGCAAGGGAGGGGCAAGCAGGGTGACCACCCAGGATGCCAAAGCAAAGCAGCACCCACAGGCGCTGCCCAGCTGGGGGGGCACAGGGATGGGAGAAGGAGGGATCCTGCTGCTGTGTGCACTCCTGGGCAAGCATGGGGGGGCATGTGGCCCCCAGATCTGTGCATAAGGCAAGGAGGGGCTGCCACTGCAGGCTTTGCCCTGTGCACCAAACTTAGTTGCTACAGCACTGAACCTCCTTCCTGAAAGAGGATGGGTACAGTATTTGGAATAGGTCACCAGCACAAGAGACAGACCAGTGATGGAGAGAAAATATGCCAATGTCAGAGTTACACCCCAACATCTAGAAGTGTTTTGTATAGACCTTTAGAAAAGCCTGAATGCTTATTCCAAAGCACTGAAGTAACAGAGCAGGCTCTTCATAGAAATGGAGGTAAGGGACTCCACCCTCCAGACAGCAGAATACTCTGACCCAGCCCAGCAAAGCGCCTTGAACAGATGCAGAATGATTCTGTAGTTAGCAACCATGATTCTTCTATGGATCATGCCTTGTGTGGTTACATACACCTGCACAGAGTGTAAAAAGGGTGCAATTACTTGACTGCAGTCAGAGTTTCCTGAGGGACAAAATTGACCAGGGGCTTCAGTCCATGCTACTGTTTTGTATGGGAATTTAAGTCATAATTACTTCAGAGTTTTGTGAGGAGCTGGTTGTTCTGAGTGGACAAGTATACAGCCTGATGCAGACTAAGAGAACTTGATTTGCAAAAATGATTAACATCCATCTTCTGTGAAAACAAAGAAACAAACAAACAAATAAATAAAACCCAGGCTCCTTTCAGTGTTTCAAGATGGGCACCCTAAAACTGTGGAAAGAGTGCAAAGTCCCAGCTCATTTTTGGAAGCACTGGCCAGAGTACCTAGAACCTAGAATTAAGAGTTTTAATTATGAAGATTGAAGTACGTGGCTCCAAAATGGAACCAAAGCTTATCTGGGACTGACTTTTCTCTTCTTTTTGATTTTTGGCAATAATTTGTTAATTTTTCCACCAGTCAATGACTCTTAGACATGTTACTATCTGTGGAAAAGCTGGTGTTTTTCCCCAAAATTAATCTATGGCTACAAACATCCACCAGAGACCAGTAGGCATATTGCATTTTTGACACAGTTTACTACAAATGTTTCCCAATTCTTTCTTTTCATTTAAATCTGCTTATCAGCTGCCCCACATGTTCAGTTTCCACAAGCATTGCACTATTCAAACTATTTTACTGTAAAGATTACAGAGTGGTCATAAACACACCTGAAGGAAATACAATTCTCATAGCTCTACAAAAGGAACTGAAATTGCTGGCTGGAAAAGTATATCCTCTAGTACTGAAGATTTTTAGTAGGTGAGAGCTAGAGAGTTCAGGAACAGATTTTCTGCTTTTTGGGAAAAGCTGCAGTTCAAAATTAGTTTTTTTTCCAAATCAGAAGACAAATAATTGAGGTTTCTTTGCAACAAAATAAATGTAGCTGCCCCCAAACCAGGTTTTTTAAATGTTTAATTTTTCATAAAATAATGTTTTGGTTTTAACTTTATTTTTTATTATGCAGCAACATTTCAGAACAAAAGAAAAAATGTTCCTTCCCAAGAATGCTGAGACAGAAGTTTATGATGTTACCAACATGCTTTTCTTAAATTCCTTATTTCTCCAGATTTCTTTTAATGGAATTTGATCAGAATTAAATATGTGCATGCAAGGAGTTTAAGTTTTCTCACAAAAAATCCCTCCCCATGCCTCTTCACCAACAAACTTTTTCCAATTCAAGTTTACTGCTTATTTTAAATATTGATTAAGGGCCATTCCTGTAATTATCATGCATCACCTTTACTTGTAGGATTAGTCCTATTTTGTTGAGGCTAAAATGATAAGATTCTGATTGTATTCTACTCCTGGTCTAAACGCAGATGAACACTTCTTCAAAATAACTAGTGAAATAGAAAACCAGATAAGTTCAAAACCAGTCATGCCCTAGAATTGCAAGTGGGGTGGCCATCATAGAGGACAGTCCAGTTGTCCCTTGTCCTCTATTAATACAAAACCCGACACTTTTATGTCCTCTATTTTTCTCTTGAAGAGAGAGAAATCCTGGTTTTCTCTTGAAGAGAAAAATAGAGTATTAATATTAAAGTATTACAGGGTTCATATCAATAGAGGACAGAGGACAGAGTAGCAAAAAACCAGAATGTCCGTTATGATGGCCACCCTATTTGCGATGCATTTTGGGTCTTCTGGTGTTTGAAGAAAACTTTCTTGTCTTTACTTAAAAAACAGACAAAGAAAAGATTGAAATAATAACTCCTAGGGGTCAGACATTAAGGAAAGTTAATTATGAGGCTTTTAGTATAGCTCTGGGACCTAGCAATATCACATTGTTTGCATGAGGAACCAGGGCAGTTCACACTCTGCAAGAGACTGAAACAGTAGAGAGATAGACAGGAACATCTAAGCAGAAGGGCATGTTTGCTGTTCTATATAAAACAAAGAAGTTGAATTCTGTAGAAGCCTGCCAGCATGGAGTACTATTGCTTATCCAAACAAAACAACTTCCTGCCATTCAAGGAAGCAGAAAGACTGGAGAAGCCACATGTGCATGTATTATAGAATGAGCTACCCCGGCTGGAGTTCCACAAAGCAGGAAAAATCAGCCAGAAATACTGCTAGCTTCAACAGCAACAGCAACAGAGAGTATTTATGAAATCAGGCCACCAAAATGTGAAAGATAGGAAATGTATGTGAAAACTAGAAAACCATGTTCTCACCTATCTAGAGATGTTGTACACATGCCATTGGCTCTATAGACAAGTGGGAATTCTACAATAACTCCAAAGGGAAGTCTAAATGGATACAGAAGAGTAACTGCTCTGTGGCTGTTGAGTTAGTTATTGGAAACTAACAGG
>NW_017729024.1:55242413-55284381 GCF_001723915.1 Gavialis gangeticus | reverse complement strand
AGTAACTGCTCTGTGGCTGTTGAGTTAGTTATTGGAAACTAACAGGTTATTACTCATAGAAGTCACCCTCAGTCAGATCTTTTAAAGTCTAAATGATAACATAATCCCCACTCAAGACTGGTCATAGATTTGTTTTTCCAGGCAGTGCTGGATTTAGGCTTAAGCTACTTAAGCTACAGTTTAGGGCCTCACAATACGAGGGACCTATAAATAAGAAAAAAAAACCTGACTCAACATCAAGTTTAATAATAATCAGTTGGTAAATAAAGAAGATATGGGAAAATGACTCTCTAAATATGGACATTTTTGTTTTAATATGACAAAAATATACATGCATTGGATTATTTTATCGTATGGGGCATAGTAAAATGGACATAGTTTAGGACCTCAGCATGTCATAATCCAGCACTGTTTCCAGGAAACCCAGACACTTCCAAGGGATTTGGTAGGAAAAAGGCCGTAAAAAAAGTAAACACCTTAAGTTTCCCTATCCTTGGGCAGTCCTCAGATTCACCCTAAAGACTAATTACAGTCTAGAAGTCAAAAATTAAACAAGAGGGGAAGAGAGTCCCTGGAGAAACAAGTGCAAGTGCACTTTGTAGGTCCAAGACCTCCCTAGCACCACACAAAACAGATAAGAAGCATTTAACCAGCCTCTATATAGCAGCATAGCAACACAGTGGGGTGCATGGGACACAGGGGCAGTGGCGACTTCTGGTTGTTCCTACACCACTGGGGCAATCATGACTATGTGGCTGCAGGTGTCAGCTCGTTTTTGTGTGCCCCCCCCCGCCCAAGTTGGCTCCAGAGTTACTTGCCCTGGTCGCTCCACCCTAGTTATACCACTGGATTAGAAGCAGCTTTGACTTTTTCAATACATGCACCTATCCTTTAGGGAGTGCAGAGGGAGGGGTGGGGACCATTTCTATCCTGCCCTCTTTCTCAGCATGCCCTGCAGAGAAGACCAACAAAACCCAGCATTTCTGCATCTGCCCTTTCTATTTTGTATGGATAGGTTCTATCTATGCTTGAAGAACCGACCTACACTTTTCAGTTCCTCTCTCCTCATCCTCACTGATGGCTTTTTTGGTCAGTGACTGCCTGCTTTGTTCCCTACTTCTTTGTTTACAGGAAAAACCTGGAACTAGCTAGCTAGACATAGCCCTGGTGACTTTCCTCCTCAGTATTACAGGGCCATCAAGTTTAGATTCACTCCAGTAGAAACCTTTAAAAGCAACTTCAGATACTCTCACATCAACAAATTGGCACATATGTGCATTGAGGAAGTTATTCTAAATTAATGTCACAGCGGTTAACATCAATACAATGAGTTTGAAGTCGAGGCATGTTATTTTGTTTTGGCATCTTTTGGAGGGGGAAGTGAAAGTCTTATTACAGAGCATTGAAGAGTTCATGACAATACTGTAGGCAATGTGAATGCAGGGACAAATGTGGAGGACTTCTGTGTTTTTCCAAACCTGACTTGTTGGAGAACATTGTGATGCAGCCTTACTTATTGCTAAATAAATCTGTTATGTGTATATTGTTTAGAGGTTTTTTTATACAGGGTTGGGGTTTTCTGCTTTTGGTCAGGGAGAGAGAAAGGAAAATCTAAGACGGATGATCTAAGACTGAAATTTTAACCTAGATTTTGGTGTCACACCCTAATCTACAGATTGTAACATTTACATTACAGATGTTTGTAACACAGTGCTCTCTCACTCTGTGAATTAAAATGTTTGGGGATTTATTCATAGAGTCATAGATTGTTAGGGGCTGGAAGGGACCTTGCAAATCATTGGGTCCAGCCCCCGTGCTTTAGGTAGGAGGACAACTGGAGTCAAGTGACCTCAGTGAGGCTAATTTAAAATTAATTAACCCTAGCGCCCCACCAAACACACAAGCCGTAACACCCTACCTCAGGGGTTGACAAATTTTTAGGGCAGCGAGCCAGGTGCTTGTGACTCAGCCACAGCCATAAGCTACTGATCCCATGCCACTGGTCCCCTCTCGGCTCTGTGTCCCCCTCCGCTTACTGTGTGCCACTGAAAGCCATGGTTAATGCCAACTGGGAATGGCAAATTTGTCAGTGTGGGTACAGTGTAGGAGGCTTTAAGTGTCCACTGTTAGTGAATCCCGTTTAAATCACCTTTGTAGCCCAGATCCAAACACTTTGTGGTCTGGATCTGCGGGTCATAGTTTATGGACCCCCATCCTATCTCCTTCAACAGCAGGTTTTGACCCATAGCTCTTCAGACCTAGATCCCTTTTGCTGCAGACGTAATTGTTAGCTTTATAGTTTGACTATTGGAAAAAAAACTTGGGAGTCTTTCCCTAGGGGTTACAGAACAGCAGTAGCCTGTTGGAGGTCAGGCACAGTGTTCTCTCTGGGGAACAATGTGGTTTAGTGGTTAGCTACAGGGTAACCAATGCACATTCCATCTGAATGCTTGTGGCTGTACCATGTCCCAATACTGGGTTGTGTTCCCGCTTGCAGAGGCCTTATGAAACCCTTTCTGTTGCTAGCTTATTAGTGAAATAGGGCAGCACCTCATGCTTGACAAACATCTAGTGTTGTGGTTTATGTTTTGGTCAATTAAGGCAGGAAAAGTGCATTGGAATATAAAGCTCAATACTAGAGTGCTAATGTTTGAACTCAGGGCTCTCTTTTTCCCAGGCTAGCAAATGCGTCTCTAGTCTAGACAACTGGCTTTATGTGATGCAGCAGTGAGCCTCTATCCCATTCTTTTATATAGGCATGTTGCTAGATCATGGCTCGGTATGGCAGGGTCAGTCTGGCTCCTATTTTCTTCAGTTGCAGAGAAAAAGTGAAAAGTCATGAGATAGACAAACACTCCCCCTACATAACTGATATTGCATTAATCAGCATGGGAGGAGTGCAGATGTAGGAGTTCATGACTTCTCTTGCAGATAGTGCCTAGAAAAGAACAGGACAAGCAGTGAAAACAAGTCATATGTAGTAGCACATCCAGGAATGCAGCCTCTTCATCTTGGCTGTGCCATGTATTCACAGTGAGCTTCTAGCTCACCACCTGGTCAGCGAATGCTTCTACCAGAGCTCAGCATGAGCGGTGAGCTCTGATCTCACCAACTAATCTGGATGGGGTCTGGCCAGACCCCTTGCTTTCATGCAGCTTTGGAAGGGGTGAATGCTGCTGCTATTCGCCCTTTCCTTCAGCAACAGGGGAAAGGCTGGAATGAGCAGTGGTTGCCCCTGGGATCCAGAGCTGCACCTAGGTAGGGGCTCAGGAAGGGCCTGTGCCAAGAGCTGACATGCAGCACAGCCAAAAGGAGGTGTGACTGTGCTGCCTCACCCACTCTGGATCCATTGTGTCACACTAGAATATATTATGATCTGTACCTACCTAATTTTCATGGAAAATTCACATGCTGATCAAGTTGATTTTATATTTTCAGGTTTTTTGGGTCTTTCTGAAAGAAATTGCAAGACCAAGGGTTTAAACCTCCTTTCAGGTTTGTGACTCCTCCTTAACTAGGAGTCTCAACCTGCAACTTCATAATAAATTGTGTGCTTTTTATGCCTTTTGGTTGCCAAGTTTGCCTCTACAACCAGGAATGCCAGGCATTTGTTTTTTTTAAGAAAAATGAAAGCTGGGATTCTTGTGTAACATGAATCGAGGAGCTGGTTCTTACTCTACTAATATAATACCTCTCCTCTGATAGTGTTTCCCAGCTTTATAGCTCAAAGCATTTTACAAAAAGAGAAAAAAAGTATCATTATCCCCATTTTAGAGATGGGGAGATTAATGTATATAGAGAGAAGCAACTATCCCTGTAGAACTAAAGAAAAATAGGCCTGAAAGGGGCTTCAGGAAGTCATGTAGTCTAATGCTGTGTTCAAGGCAGGATTGTTTCTATCTAAATGATCCCAGCCAAGCATATCTAAGCTGCACTTAACAGCTTCCAAGGATGGAGATTCCACAACCTCTCTAGGCAACCTGTTCCAGCAATTAGCAAGTTCTTCCTAATGCAAATCTAAATTTCTCTTGTTCCAATTTAAGCTGATTACTTCTTGTCCTGTCCCAGGAGTATAAAGCAAAGAGGTGCTAGTACTGACACTGGAAGCCAGTTTTCCCAAGAAGGGCTATGTAAATAATGATTTTTTTGGGTTCAGTGTCCAAACCAAAAAAAGATAAATGGTTTTAAAAATGATTGTTTGGGATAACCATAAATAAGTATGTCTGTTCCCCCATTTTCTCTGTGAAAAACAATAAAAATCATTTATGGGTTGAGTGAAACATTTTGCTTGACTAAAACTATTTTTTGTTTGATTTCCAGGTATGGTTTTTTTTTTATTTAGCTAAACTCCTGAATAGAAAATCTTCTTGAAGTGGCAAGTAAAGGCATTTCAAAATGTGTCCAAATGAACTGCTTCCACATTTTAAAAAGATTTTTTTTTTCATCTGAAACTCTTTGCTCAACTGAGACTGATTCTCAGACAGTTTTGACTGACCTTTTCCAGTGAGCGTGAACTTGGTTTTATACTGCTCTATGCATGTCCTTCCAAAGCATCTGATGAAGTGAGCTTGGGCTCACAAAACTCATGCAATACACGTGCATGTGTGCACGCGCGTGCACGCGCGCGCACGCGCACACATACACACACACACACACACACTTTGGTTAGTTTATAAGGTGCAATTCTACTTGGCCTTCTACTTCACTGCCTTTTTCAATGAATAAGCTGGTTACCAAGGGAAAAAAAAGAACAAAAATTAAGACCCTAGAATCCCAGTCCCGTATGTGGTATCTGCCAGGCCCCTCTATTTTCTCAGCTTAGCTATAAAGCAGTAACAAAATGGAATTAAGCTTTAGAGAAAGGCTGGTACTCGTTTCTTCTTCCCGAGGACCATAAAGCTCCCCTAAGTAAAGAAGCCAGGTACTGAAATACATGAAAGAAACAGCTTTGTGGAACAGATTTAGCTGCAAAGTTATTGTGGGCAAAGGGACAGGGAGGGCTTGAGTCCATATTGTAGATCTTATCTTTATTGTTCAAGGACTTTCATACGCTCTCTTCATGGGCAAGCGCTAACATATGAAATGCTGTTTGTTTTATCTGCCAGCAGCTGTTTATTACCCTCCTACTTCGTTCCTTCTCAACTCCCCCAGAGGAACTAAATTTCAAAGAAGAATGGGAAGCACTAAAAGATTTTATCAAGAAGAGACACATCAGAACTGCACACAAAGGGGAAGGGGAGTGTCAGACAGGAGAACTTTGGGACTGCATCAAACAAATCTCTGGGCAAAGATGCCACAGAAGAAATTCAATGAAAATTACCTTCTGTACTATATGCAGTGTTAAAAATAAGAGCACAGACTATTTGCTGGGGGAAAAAAATCTTAGCCTGGACCTGGTAGATTGCAATTGTTAAAAAAAAATCCACACACAAACTGAGCAATAGGAAGTCTGTTATTTCTATGAATGACTATGCCATAAAGAATATCTAAATCTATTGATGCAAGCCTGTTCTTTTTGAGAAAACGCTCTCCCCCTCCCCACAATGCATTAAAGATAACAGTGATTTCTTCAGCTAAACTGAAAGACTAAATTGTCACTATCACTTTGATATGGGCACCTTTGTAGGCACTTTTGATGTTGTATCTATTTACACCAGTGCCTTTCTTGAAGTTTTCCTGCAAATGTTAACAGAAGCTCTTTTAAAAATCAATAAAGGAACCAAATACAGAAGCACTCACCGGTAGGGCACATCTCTTTCATACCTTTAATGACTTTACTTTCAATAGAAAACACTATCTATAACTGCAAGGTGTAATGAGGGGAACATAGCCTTGTGCTATGCAAATACTTTCATGAAGAAATTCTACTCATCTCTTTTTTCAATTTCACAAGATATATCACACAATGTGTGTTCTGTTGTTTAGTGTTAATCTACATAATCCAGACACTACAATGGGCAAACCTTCATCTTCTCTCTCTTTCTCTCACACACACCAGTGGCTACCCCAATACACATATACATGTGTATGTTTCTGATCCACTGAAATGTTCTAGGAGCTCAAGTCCTCTTATCAAACACAACATTTCTGATAAATTTCAAAAGATAACCATTTTCCCATACACGCACAAAATGCTGATGTTCCAAAGCTGCCACACAGTATGTTTTTTAAAGTTTCAACCACTCATACAGTGCCATTGGCCAAAACATGCTGAACTGGGACATGCACCATTGTCATAACATATTTGTCAGTACTGTTAGATCTGCATGTCTCAGCTTTGGCACCTTAATTCATACTTAAGAACCTGAATTTAAATAACCCAGCTGTCAGAGTTACAAGCCATAAAGAACATTATCCCTGATGAGCAGATTGCTTTTGTTTCCATTACATTTGCCCACTTTGTCCTCATACACTACGATTTCAGGTTTGGAAATGCCATATACCTACAAACAAATAGCACTACTACAGGCACATGAATGATCACCAACATATGCTTGACAGATCAATATATGTATGACAGACCTTGAAGTCCATTTCCTTCACAGCTGCGCTCCCATTGCCATGACCTACGTAAGGTATATCAATGACATCTTCATTGTATGGAAAGGAATCTCGAAGAATTTCACCAGGACTTTAACAATTTACACCCCTCCATCAAGCTGACTCTGGAGTACTCTGCACAGCAAATTCATTTCCACATTGGCACCACATTATATCAGAAACCAACTGACCACAACAGCTACCTTCACAATGATATCTTTCTTGCTAAGCACACCAGTAGATCCATTGTCTACAGCCAAGCTTTGCACTACAACTGTATGTGCTCTGTTGTAGGTGGAGGCACTCTCTCCGCCACTTACTAGGATGCACGTTAAGAAGCTGGACCAGGGATTCCTATAATTACAATACAACCTCAAAACTGTAGCCACTCAAATCAACAAAGCCAGACTCAAAACCCACTCTGACCAAGGCAAAAACAACAGTCTCTCTGTTTGTTGCCTACAGCCCCCCAGCTTGAACACCTTAGGCATATTGTTAATGACTTCCAACTCCTCCTGGAAAAGGATGGCCATTCCAAAGTAGTAGTGGGGGAAAAAAACTTATTGGCTTACAGTAAGCCCCACAACCTCAAATGGCATCTCACAAGCAACAGGCTACCTAATTCCAAATCTCACTGAGGCACCAGGCCTTACAACAGACCCAGATGCCTTATGTGCGCCGGCATCAAAGCAGACCACGTCATCACTGGACCAAATAACGTGGATTATAACATGCAAGATTCAGTTCACTTGCAACTCCACCAAAGCCATCACCTGCTTACAGTGCCCCTCTGCTATCTACATTGGACAGACTCGGAGATCCCTACATTACAGATTGAATGAACACTGCTCTGACATCGTCTGCAGAAAGATGGGCAAGCCTACGACAGAACACTTTAACTTCCCTGGATCCTCTGACATGGACATGAGGGTGGCTGTTTTCAGACAGCAAACTCTTTAAATCCGATTTGAATGGGAAATTGTGAAACGAAATCATCCATAGACTGGATTCTGTTACAGATGGTTTAAACAGGGACTACAGATTCTTATCCCATTATCTGAATTAGCTGTTGTGACTCCTTTGTTCCTATGGGTTTACTGCTTGTGTCTTTGCCTCTCCCACCACTGTTCCCCTTCCCCTCTCTCCATTCTTTCTCTCTCCTCCACTGTCTTTATTCTAATTTCTCTCTCCTATATACTCTGCTTTCTGCCATCTTTTCACGTGAACTTCAGCTCACAAAAGCTTGTGGTATATCTATTTTGATTAGTCTATAAAATACAAATCTACCCTGCTTTCTACTCAGGGCTGCCAGTTGCCATTGTCCTCCTTGAGAAATTAAAAAAATCAGGCCCCTTTTATTCAAATATGGATTTCTATTCCCAGCTTTAGATATCCAAGTATGAAATGTTTTCCAATTGTTCTTAATATGTTAGCAATGTTTAAAGAAGAATGAAGAGAGGAAGACGTATCACTAGACTGCAGTTGATCTTTGAATCATTTTGTTTTCTTATTTGCTTTGCTAATTTCGTCAACTCCTCTAATTAACCAGGAAGGTAGGAACAATTCTTTTGGTTAAATATATCCTGATGATCATGGCTCCCATTGTCAGAAGGCATGTAATTACCAGGAATTGGATCCAGGATTTTTTTAACCAGTTATCTGGTATAATAAAAGGGTTGGGAGCCAGAATGGGCAGAACTGCAAGCAAAGAAGGAGGCATCTTTTTGTGTCAATGACTTTGTTCTAAACAGGATGATGAGTCAGGATGTGAGCCACAACAGGCTTTAATACAAAGTTGATAAAATGTTGAAAATGGGGTCTTGCCTTCCTGTTGGCAGCTGGACTGGTCTTTCTATTCTAGCAACAGGCTGCTGCTTTAATGCAGTGCCATACATTGTTTTTACTTGGAGCTTTCTCTTGAGACGGATTTATCTCCCCATCTTGACTTCATCCTACTAGAATGAACAGTGAACTTTCTTTCTCTTCCTTTCCCGCTGGTAAAAAACAGGCTTGGACTGATATGACTGAGACAAGGAAGTCATAATCGGCATGTGATTATCTGGGGTTGAAATGAAAATCATGACCTTCCCTAACAACCTCTTGGTATCCACACCAGTCCAGCTCTATGAGTTGCTGTTCCCAAATGGCTAAACTGGGTCTTGATTGTTTTTGGAGCTGCTAGTAATTACTGTAAGACTAAGAATTCTGATAGGAACAGGTTATTGGCATCTGAAAAATTTCAAATCTCAAGTGATTTGATGATGTAAATGTCCAAAGGTCTGAGGTGAAATCCTGCCTCTGCTGAAGTCAAAGGGAGTTTTGTTATCAATTAAAGCTGAGCTTTCATGCAAAGCTTTCCGTGAACTTTGTTGGATCTGCAAATTCCTGCTGGATAATGCATTAAATCAGGCTTTGTCAGGAGAGTCCTCTCATTTTTGCTCACAGGTGAAAAGACAGCAGCACTGACCTTTCTTGATACTTTGCCACAACCAGATTCTGGTACTTAAACTGCCACTTAAAGGAAGACTTCAGAGCTCCTGAAGACATAGGATTACTTGTTCATTCCTGAAAGGCTATGGCCTCAAATCAGGGGCTCAGCTGGTCTAGCACAGCTGGTCATCCCAGTCTGACACCTCCCGAGCTGAGCACCCAAGCTAGACACAGGTGGCCAGGACCCTCCACCTGGGCCTAGCCACCCACCCATTCCCTGCCCCTGGACTGACCAGCCAGGATAAGATGACTCTTCACCCCCTCCCTATATAACCCCATAAGTCTCTGGGAAATGGGTTCAACTCTTAGCTAGACTACTTTGTTGTTCCTGAGGGCTTATGACTCTACTGCAGGGGTGGGCAATTATTTTGGGCAGAGGGCCGCTTACTGAGTTTTGGCAAGCCATCGAGGGCCACGTGATAGGCAACCAGGGACCGATTAATATTAATTTTTAAAATTTTTTAGGGGCCTCACAGGCCGGATAGAATGGCCTGGTGGGCCGCATCCAGCCCCTGGGCCGCATTTTGCCCACCCCTGCTCTACTGGCTCTTTGCCTGACCCTTTGGGTCCCTAACTCAGTCTCTTCCTCAGTCCAACTCTTGACAGATGATGTGTCAAAGGAGGCAAAAGGAAAGGTGTATTTGAGCCAAACCCTGTTGCCCCTTCCTAAGTGGTGAAGCAATAGTCATTACCAACTGATGGCTGTTGGTAGCTCATGTAAAACAAAGTGGCAGTATCTGTCCAGTCCAAAAACACTATTAGAATTGGTGCTGACTGGAAACCATACCCTTGTGGGGAAGAGCTGAAGGTTGTGGAGAACCAGAGCCTCAGCTGGTGTAAAATCAGTGTTGTTCTGGGCTCAGGGCCTGAAGGGTTTGACTGGTGAAGAGCTGGTACTTTAGTTTTGTGCCACTCAGGGACCCAGTTACATGAAGAGGGGCTGCAGCAAACTTGTTAAGCACTAAGCAGCTGGGGCATGCCTGAGGAGAGGCCCTAGCCCTGTACCTGAGGAAGTAAAATTCTCACCTGCCCCTACTTGTATTCACCTAAAATGGTTTAAAATTGGCAGTGGTTGGGGAGAGTTACATTGACTGACATTTTCCAGAGCAAAGCCCAGTTCTCCTCCTGCCCTATATCTTGTGGCATGACTCCCACCTGTGCCAAAAAGGCATTAACACACTCTCAGGAGGCACCATCAGGGGCATCATCTGATATCCACATTGCACAAATGTCATTGAATCTGTAAGGCAGAGGAGAGTCAGGCTTGGTGGATTTCATTCACCACCAGGTCCCCCCTTAAGCCATCTTTCTGCATTCCCATGGCCTTCCGTACCCAAATCATCCTGCATTGGCGACAGGTTTTGCTGCTTTGCTGGGAATCACCATTTTATCTTTATGTAGTGACTAATTTTTATTCCTGGTCAGGACTTGCTTCCTCCCCTTATGTAACCGCTGCTTTTCTGTGGCTACTTACTCTCCTTAATAGTCTCTGATGAAGTATTTTATCCAAAGCAGTTTGGAAACCTCAATAGGTGGTCTCCCGATTAATCTAATCTTGGACAATGTCCTCATCTGGTGTGAATCAGTATTGCATCTTTCAAGTCAAAGTACCATTTTACAGCTGTGGAGAATCCAGCGGCTGAGAATCTGTCCCATTATAGATTCATCGATGCTAGGGTCAGAAGGGACCTGGGCAGGAAAGAGTGCTGGGGTCAGTCTTAATTCTGCAGATATTTACTGCAGAGGCGTGACTCTACTTTATAGAAGCAAGGCTGGTTTACCCCTATCACATTAATAATGTCTGAATGTTGTACACTTCTATCCCTAACAGATTTCTCTTTTTAGTACTTTAAAAAAAAAGGATGACTACAGCATAGGCCGCTCTCCAGTCAAGCAGCTGTTCTGGATGATATAATGCATGTTTTTGTCAACAGCCCAGCCGTTTTATTCTTGAGTTCCTTAGAAATTCCCAGGCAAATGTCATCCAGCTCTGGCAATCAACTGGCATGTTATTTCTCAAGCTGCTGCATCACTTCTTGTTGGGACACCTCTGTTTGTGATAGTGGCTCATCACTAGAGGAGATGCCAGGTGCCTTTCCCATGGCTTTCCTCAGGCGCAAGCATCACAATGCTGTTTCCTTGCAAGAAAGAACCAATACAAAGTCTCTGGGAAAGAACTGTCCACCAGAACAAATCACATAAATGAGTTCTGAGAGTTTAGATTATTATTTGCTGTTGCAACTATTTCAGGAGCATCCAGGAACTGAGGCAAGAATGAGGGCCCCATTTTTCAAGGCATTGTTCACACAAACAACAATGATCATAGCCGGATGCTTAGCTGGATCTTATTCAAGCTTAGAGAGCTTATGGCATTTCAGGTATTTCCTGGTTCCAACTCCCAGGACTACCGAGCGATTACATTTCTGAAGTTTTAATTGCTCCTTACAGAAGCCTGGTAAGATGGTTCCTGTCAAGTTTATTATCTACCACACAGGAGAAGAGGGAAACGGAGAAGGCAAGAGTCTTGTACTAGAATGAGGAGGAGAGAGGTCAGAGCCCATGAGCTAGAATTAGTTTTCCATGCACAGTCATAGATTGTTAGGGGCTGGAAGGGACCTTGTAGATCATCGAGTACAGTTCCCCTGCACTAGGCAGGAAGACAACTGTGACTGTCCAGCCCGTCAGACCACTAGTCCATCCCTCTTACTAAATATATATAATCTTAGTGGCCTGTGTTACCAGTCCCACTAAAACCACAAATTGGGGAAAAGGGAGTGGAAAGGGGGAAACAAACAAGCCCTAACTGCTTCTTGGAGGGGAACATCCATTGACATTTGAAAGAAGGTCATCAATTTGAAAAAAGTCCCCAAGATCACCAAACCCAGAGAAAATAGGTGGAACACTCTTTTCTGTTTTTTTCACATTGTGCCCAACAGCATTCTTGGGAGTTTAAACTGTCTGAGTCACTGCTTTGCCAACAGACCGGTTGCATTTTGCCTCATCCACTAGCATAATGGCATTATTCTGGAGATCTCACCAGTGTGCCCCTCCCTATGACTCACAAGAGGGTATTCATGATTAACAGGCACAAGCACTGCAGGCAGTGCATGAGCAGAAAGAAAGAGATGGGGGAGGGCAAGTGAGCTTGAGAAGTGCACATGGGATGAGGCTACCCCCCCAACCCCCCTCCCCTGAGACCCCAGTCTTGCAAGATGATTTTCTGCAGACAGCCCTTCAGACACTTGGAGCCCCTGTGGGGGCAGTGAGATCCGTGAGTGCAGGGGTCCCCTGGTGCAGTATATTAATAGATTATGGCTTGAGGCCCTTAGAAACACACTTGAAGTTGTATATACCATACCTACATCATTTGACTCACGCCATTTTAAAGGTTAGAGGTTTGAATTTTTTTAACAACCTCTCTTTATGATACAACAGATTTGAATCAGTTCCTTTTTTACACAAGCTCAGTCAGCCATCCTCTAACTGTTCACATGGGATAGAAATATGCAAAGCTCCCAAGTGATTTAGGAGCTAAAGTCTCATTGAAAGCCAATAGGATGTGGGCATCTAAATTACTTCAGCACTTTTGAAAGGAAAAAGCCACCTACTATGCATTTGGAGATACTTTATAAATGTCCAAAGAGGGCAATAGAAGAATTGGAAACAGAGACTTTAGCCTGAACAGCAGTTAAGATATGTAAAGTGTTATCCAAACATTCTATGTGACCTCCACAGTGCTGAAAGAAATTTTGGAAAACAGTAAACAGTAGAAAAATATCCATTCTTGTCATCAACCTATTTCTGATCTAGCAAGCACTCTCAGCACAGCAGCCTTTAAGTTCTACCCAAACTGAACAGGCTATTATTTCCAAAAGCTTAAAAAAATATGTCTTGATCTCGCATGTATGATCTTGAGTGTCTTTCCAGGTAGTTGACATGCAATCTTAGCTGATGTTTCTTTGATATGCCAGCACTTAAAACCATAACAATTTGAAATGGGTCAGCATTGTCAACTCTCCCAGCTTGTTCCAATTTGGATATGGAAAGCACATGCCTTATTTTGTTCTGCATTTGGCAAGGATACTCAGGATGTGTCTGATTTGTTTCTGAGCCCCTTTCTTCTCTCTTTGACTCCCATATCAAAGAGAAATACAGCCTGAGCATTTTCAAATCCTCAGTCTTAGGCTTCAATGCTCAGGGAGTTAGCAAAGTCCCTCTTCTGCAAAATATTTGCAAATATAGCAATATAAAATGCAAAGAATAAAATCCATAAGACATTAACCAGAAGTCTCTGAAATTGCTTATATACAATTAAAAAAACCCAACCTCATAAAGACTTCAGCCCAAAAGACAACACAAGCTTTGCAGTGTGTCCAGAAAGTGAGCCAGTATCTATGTTATTAATCTGCTAATAACACCCTTCCATTTAAGCATGGAGAAGGCAGGGTAGGTCACGCTGCTAATTAAAAAGGCAGGTGGCTTGTGCTTATTAGCAAATTAGGACCCAAAAGAGTTGTGGTAATTAGCACACCATTAAACACTATACAGAGACTGCTGTGTTAAAAAACTGACCTACCAAGGCTCTATCATGGCTTATTGGGGGATTTGACCCTACTTCTGAGGTCTTCTGTGCTCAGGGAAGAGGGAGGCTGTCAAGAAAATGATTCAGGCTCCCACAGGGCTCCAGCATAGACTAGAGCACCTGAGCATTTCATCACTGATATGAAGTCCCTGGGTGACTTGTGCCAGAGAAGGATAAGCCCCCGCTAGCCTACTGCCAGCACCCCTTCTCCACCTCATATGGAAGGGGACATAGTGGGGAAAGAAAGTGCTGGGCTGCCTTCACTAGCTTCCCACCTCTTTCCCTTTATGAACGAAGAGTTCTGCTGGCCACATCTGGCCCAGATATGACTACCTGTGCTGCCTGAGCACCACCAAGTGGCCAGAGCTGACTAGGGAATCTAACCATTGACTCACCAGCAAAAAGAAGACTTCGAGGCCAATTGGACATGTGTGTTGGCCCTCTCCCACAGGACAAACCTCACTGAGAGAAGGAAGTAGTTCAAATCTCTCAGAGCATTAAAACCAGCACCTCAAACTCTACCCAGAAGTTTTCAAGCAGAAATATAAGGGTAAGAGTACAGTAACTAAAAGGATTAGAGTCAACCTGAGTTGTCTGGCCCTGTCTGCTTGGCCTTGCTTCAACTTGTCCTTCATGGGGTTGTTTGCACCCAAGCTCTTACATATATGACCGCATAAAGGACAGGGCAATGGAGAACGAGGCCCCTTGGGTCTAGGTTTGAAATGACAGTGTCTAGGGGGAAAAAACACCATTTGGTATGCAACTTCCAAACATGGTCCTATTTCAGTGACCAGCATGAAAGATACTAAAAGGGGCTAGGCTGTCTATCACTTTGCATTCTTCATGCTCCATGTACATTTTCTGACATATACAATAAAAAAATAGAATCGTAACCCTTACTACTCTGCACTGGCCCATGTTGTGGTCCAGGTTGCTATAAGGAGCAGACTGCACAGTCTTGAGAAACAGCTCAGCTTTCACCATTCTTTTTAAGACATATATTCCTTCCTGAACAGCCCCTGGGGTGTTGTGGATAAATGACACCACTGGTTGAAAGTGTACGAGATTAATAGGGAAAGCTGGTTATTTGACATGCCCTATATAATAGGTATTAGCCTTCCCACTCCCCTCCATCCTTGCCACCTCCCCTCCCTGCCAGCTGTTGGGTACGTGCGCGCCCACCTCTGCCTCCTGCCTGCCTCTGCCTTTGCCTCCTCCACTGAGCAGCGGGGCTTCACCCCACTTCCCCCCGCTCCCTGCTGGCTATTGGGTGCATGCACACCCGCCTCCGTCCCCTGCCTGCCTCCAACTCCTCCCTGCCTGGGCCCACACAGCCAGTCGCCACAAACCAAAAGCATTATGGACAAACAGACATGCAGACAGACACACAGACTAAGCCCTTTATTATATTCGAATTTTGGGTGAGGAATCTGTGTGTTCTGTGTTTCACAGCAGTTTCAATGAGTTTTAAGTCATCCTACTGATCTGCTGCATTATGTGAGAGAAATATGGGAATGAAAACCTTGGTAAGATTTCAGTTATTTGTATTTCTTACATGGCTGCCACTGAGAGAGTTTTTAAAGTAGCTTTTCTCTAAAATGCAGATTGCTAAATTGTCTTGTTTGCAAGAAGAACAGTGACATCTGATCACAAGATTTTCAAATATATCCTGCATTTTGAACACTGGATAGCTGCTTGCTAATCTTTTTGTCAGTTATCTTCATAGGGGTGATGGGCCAGACTTTCCGTCAGTGGGAAATGCCTTCTCAAGGCCATGTCAAGCTCCTTAAAAAGTTAGCTTGTATTTTTCACATTTCAGGGGAGGAGGAAGGTGTGTTGCAGACATATCTGCTGTGAATATTTTTAGAACTGCTTCCTTAAGTGGGACTTTTCCTGAGGACCCTGCTAAGGGTGATTGGACTAAGCTATCCAAGTAGGCTGGATTTGCTTGAAGGCCTTGGAGGAAGGCAATACCCGGCAGAGAGACTAAAATTAATAAACCATAACAATTAAGAGTAAGAATGAAGAGACTTTTCAGGTCATTGAGCCCTCTGACAAAAGACTGACATCCCACAGCCTGAGAGGTATCTCAGGGACAGGAAGTCATGAGTGTCGTCAATCTATAGGCTACATCTACATTTGAACAGTCTCTTGCTGTGCCTGAAGAAAGCCTGTGAGATAACACTATTGCCTGGCCCCTTATCTCCAGTTCCTGTTTCATAAAAACCCAGAAAACTGCATGAGCTGACAACTTTGCAACCCCTCCACTTTTATGTTAACTCATTTTTGGATGCAAACCAAAGTGTGACTGGTCATATGCTTGTGGGAGCATCGATACAAGTCCACAGGGCAAAGACAGCAAAAAGAAAGCTTTGGAGCTTCATACAGAGAAAAGAAGCCCATAATGATATTCTGCAAAGTATGCTCTGTATTCTTTGCTTGAAAGTCCTTACAACCTTAACATTTTCAGTTGTAATCTGCCTAATACAAGTAGTCAATCTTTCTCTTATCAGTGTTCTGGTCCATCTGGTGCTGTATTCCTGGGAGACAACAAGAAAGAAAGGGTTAATCACTGCACAATGCCTACATTTGTAATGTAGAAAGCTTTTTAATTTGGTTTGCTGGGGCAGTTCAGATCTTAGCCAAGTAATTTCATTATCAAACATTGTAATCAGCTCCAAATTTTGATTTGACTTTGATAAAAATCTGGGAGTTTCATAGTTTCTAGGGTCAGAAGGGACCTGAATACATCATCAAGTCCAACCCCCTGCCTTGGGCAGGAACAAGTGCTGGGATCATAATACCCCAGCCAGATATCTATCCAACCTCCTCTTGAAGACCCCCAAGGTAGGGGAGAGCACCACCTCTCTTGGGAGCCCATTCCAGAGCCTGGCATCCATAACCATAAAGTAGTGCCTCCTGATATCAAGCCTGAACCTGCTCTCAATCAATTTGTGGCTGTTATTTGTTGTTATCTCAGGTGGTGCCCGCGGGAACAGAGCCTCACCTATTTTCTGCTGGTCCCACCTGGTGAGTTTATAGACGGCCACCAGATCCCCTCTCAGTCTTCTCCTGTGGAGGCTAAATAGATTCAGGCCCTTTAGTCTATCTTCATAGGGCTTGTCCTGCTGCCCCTTGACCATGCGAGTGGCCCTTCTCTGGACCCTCTCAAGGTTAGCCACATCCCTCTTGAAGTGTGGTGCCCAGAACTGGATGCAGTACTCCAACTGTGGCCTGACCAGCGCTGCATAGGGGGAAGATCACCTCCCTGGACCTGCTTGTGATGCATCTGTAGAATTATAACTGCGCAGATGTCTCCTTTGGTCCCTTTATTTTTGGTGTTAATCTGAAGAATCAATTGAATTGATGGTTAATTGATAACCCAGTATTTATGCTCATTTATTGATTTGACCTTGGCTGGATTTCCATTTGATATAGGTAGGTGCTCTTATTTTAGCATGAGGAATAGTAACCAAGGCTTGCAGATATGTTTTTTTTTCATTTTATGTTTATTGAATGTTTTTAATAAATTTACTACTGAGTCGCATTTCTTTCATTAAGCACTGCAGGTCCAGACTCCCAGAGGACCAAAGATGGATATCATCTAGACAGCCTACCAGCCTGACCTGGTCTGCCTGATTAGCCATTGGTTCTTACATTTTTAAAAATAAATAAATAAATAAAAGCCAAGCTCTTTGATTTGTGTATGTAATAAATGGGGGGAAATAAGTGCAACAAACTGATTTAGTGTCTAAAAATAACACTTAATAATGTCATGAGCTAAAATATATTTCGTCTCCCTGTGATTATACCATTGGCAAAGGGGAGAAGAAAAAGATGTTCTCCCTAGACAAATGCAAACATTCGAAGGTGTTGATGAGACTGTCAACCTGCTGATCTCAAGTGGTACCAGAACTGGAGCTGTCAGGAAGCACTGAATATTTTCCAAAGAATTTTTTTTTCCATGGGAAACAAAATGCTACCTTTCCAGCACAGAAAATACAGAATATACCATATTCAGAAAAAGTCAGCACTGTTATTTAGTACAATGCAAATTGAATTCCATGCCCACATCTCTGTCCTCCTCTGCTTATGTTGTCAGTGATTATATGCCTCTAAATAACAGCAGGGTGAACAGAAATTGTGCAGTGCGGGTCTCTTTGTTGGCATCATTAAATGCAGACCAGCGCGATAAATTCCAATGTCAGTAGTTTAAGAATTTCATCAAGGAACATGAGAGAATTGATCTTGAGAAGTGGCTACATAAGGACAACTGAACTCAATGATTTATTATTTGTTATTATTTAATACATGCTATAGGAGATCAGAGCTCAGGTATTCATTGTCCTAGAAACAAAGAACGACAGACAATCTCTGCTGACCCAGACAATTCATGGTGTACACATAAAAGGCTTGACAAGAAAAAAACAAGGCCCAGAGAAGTGCAAAGACTCAACCAACTTCACAGGCAGCATCAAGAATAGAGCCACATGTCTCATAACTGGTAGTTAAGCACCCTATCCTTTAAGCTACACAAAAGACAGCATTATGCCTTTGTTATGGTTCCTAGAATGACTCTGCTCAGAAACATGGACGTGCTGCTTCAAGAGGACATATCACAGTGGTTCTTCAGCTGTGGCCTGGCAACCATGCCACAACTTCAGTGGAACTATGCCATTTCCTACCAGCTATGGATTTGGCCCACAGTTCTAAAACTAAACAAAGGTATGTGACTGTGCCATTTTCTGGAGCATGTAATGAAAAAGCAGACGTAACAGTTAATGTCGCAGTTTAACATGCATTAGCAGATGCATGACAAATAGATCCAAGGAAGTGATACTTCCCCTCTATGCGGCATTGGTCAGACCACAGTTGGAGTACTGCATCCAGTTTTGGGTGCTGTACTTTAAGAAGGATGTGGATAACCTTGAGAGGGTCCAGAGGAGGGCCACTTGTATGGTTAAGGGTTTGCAGACCAAGTCCTATGAGAGAGACTAAGAGACCTGGACCTCTTCAGCCTCTGCAAGAGAAATAAGGCTCAGAGGTGATCTTGTGACCATCTACAAATTCATTAGCGGGGTGCAGCAAGGAACCGGAGATGCTCTGTTCACTGGGGTGCCTCTTGGGGTAACAAGGCACAATGGTCACAAACTGACAGAGAGCAGATTTAGCCTAGATATCAGGAAAAACTTCTTCACAGTAAGGGTGGCCAGAATCTGGAATGGGCTTCCAAGGGAGGTGGTGCTCTCCCCTGCCTTGGGGGTCTTTAAGAGACGGCTGGATAGGCATCTGGCTGGGGTCATCTGACCCCAGCACTCTTTCCCACCCAGGGCAGGGGGCTGGACTCAATGATCTGTTGAGGTCCTTTCCTACTCTGGCATCCATGAATCTATGAATCTGTGAAAACCAGCATGAATCACCCCAGGCTTATGGCAATTGAAATCAATGACACTAAACTTGAATAACACTGTAATAACATAAGAACTGCCATTGACTGGGTCAAACTGTAGGCCTTTCTTGCTCAGTGTCCTATGTCACACAGGGGCAGAGTGGATGCTGAAAGGGAGAGTGAACCAGGGGGGTTTCCACTCTTCTTTTCTCATTGCAGCCTCCAGCATTTAAGGTCTAGGACGTTCTGATTTAGAAGCTGTGTCCCTGGCTCCTGTGCTCAATGGCTACTGATGCCCCTTTCCTCCAAGAATGCGTCCAATCCCTTTTTGAACCTGGTTAAACTGCCAGCTTCCACAACATCTGGTGGCTGTAAATTCCACGCTTTAATCACAGGCTGTGTGAAAAAGATTTCTTTTGTTAGTTTTAAACTTACTACCTACTAGTTTATGACCTCTAGTCCTTGTATCATGAGAGATAGTAAATAATAAATCCCTATTTACTTTTTCTTCAACGTTTTATATCCTGTAAACCCTTATCACACACACTCCTTCAAGCATTTCTTTTCTAAACTGAAAAGGCTCCCCTCATATGGAAGCCCCTCCATACCATACAAAAATAATGGAAAAAATATATACATAGGATTTATGGCACATTTTAACCTGCCTGCCATCCAATAACCCCAGGTAACCTCTATATTTTACCAGCTACATTTTATTAGGTGTTGAGATTCCCTTCTTTTGTTCCCCCCACCTACCTGTCTCACACCCGTTAACTCCTGACCCCTCTGATCTTCCCTGCCATGCATTTGCATTTTCACAGACCTGCATTTTGCATATTGGTTTAAGCTTCTATTCCAGCATTTCTCAACCTGTGGGTTGAAACTCAAAAGTGGGTCACAAGAATGTATGAAAGGGTTGTGAACGAACTTTAAAAATGGATTTTCCTTTAGAGGAGAAAAATATAGGAACCCGTGGCTTTTCCCTTGCAGGCTGTCAGAGATCCAGCCTGTGAGGGGGTCCCCCATGCCCCACACACTGTGGGGCTAAGGCCTGGGAGCAGGGGTTTAGCAGGTCGAGAGTGAGGGGCACTGGGTTGGGATGGCTATCACCTTTACAAATGAGTCCTGACACAAAAAAGGTTGAGAACCACTGCTCTATTCGACCCAAGAGAGAAGAAAAACACCAGAAGACTCTCCCTATGTCTAAAGAAGGGTGCCTGTGCTGAAAAGCTTACAAAGAACAATTTTTCCAGCTATTCAGATATCACATTTACCCACATAACCTTGTCTACCTCCATACCATAATCATTCTTGTTGCCCTTCTTTGTACCTTGTCTAGTCCTTATCCTTTCGGAGGTGTGGGGACCAAAACGGGATACAATATTCAAGGTGTGGTGATACCATGGATTTATAAAGGGGCATGCTACTATTTTCTGTTTTGTTTACAGTTCCCTTCTTAATAATCCCTAACACTTTGTTTGCTTTTTTGCTGGTTGATGAACACTGAGATGATGTTTTTAGTGACTCCCAGATCTCTTTCCTGTGGTAATAGTGTAGGCATAGCTAGGGTTATTTTTTCCCACAGGCATCACTTTACACTTATCTATGTTGGATTTCATCTGCTATTTAGCTGCCCATTCACTCAATAGTGCAAGATCCTTCTGTAGTTCCTCACAGTCCACCTTGGTCTTTACCACTTTGAATAATTTTATGAATATTTTAACACCAGCCCCAACACAACCCTGGAAGTCCCTGCAGTTTATTCCTTTCCATCCAAAAAACTGACCATTTATACATACTCTTTGTTTTTTATCCCTAAAACAATTCCTAATCCACAAGTGAACCTTCCCTCTAATCCCATGACTACTTAACTTCATTAAAAGCCTTTGATGGGGGACTTTTTCAAAGGCTTTTTGGAAGTCCTGAACACTATATCAACTGGATCACCCTGATCTGCCTGCTTATTGACACCCTCAAAGAATTCTATTAGGTTGGTGAGACATGCTGTCTCACAACAAAACCATGCTGATTCCTCCCCAGCAAGTCATGTTCATCCATGTACTAAAAGGCTCTTTTTCTCATTATTTGTTCAACCAGTTTTCCAGGAACAAAAGTTAGACTCACCAGCCAGTAGTTCCCTGGGTCCCCTCTAGAGATGTTTTTTAAATATTAGAATCACATTGGCAATCATCCTGCCCTCTGGTACCAAGGCTGTTTTTAGTGATAGGTTGCATACTATAGTTAGGAGTTTGGCAGTTTTCAAGCTGAACTCCTTCAGGATCCTAGGATAAATGCCATCAGGTCCCGGTGATTTGTTACTGTTTAATTTATCAATTTCCTCTACTATTTCATCTATGGGGTTCATAATTTGGGTCAGCTCCACTGCCTTGTCCCTAGAGTGAAATGGATCTGATGAGGGAATCTCCTTCACATCTTCCACAGTGGAGACAGATGCAAAGAATGCATTTAGTTTCTTTACAATGGCCCTGTCATCCTTTAGCACTTCTTTTACACCCATCCAAAGGCCCAACTGACTCTGGGGCAGGTCTTTGGCTTCTAATATACCTAAGAAATTTTTATTGCTGACTTTTATGTCCCTAGCAAGTTTTTCCTCAAATTATTTCTTAGTTTGTCTCATTACAATTTTATGTTTTATTTGTCATAGTTTGTTCTCTTTTTATTTTCCTCATTAGGATTAATTTCCACCTTTAAAAAAAGGCTTTTTTCTATTTCTTGCCTCTAGAAATCTGCCATTGAACCATGCTGCCTTTGTTTCAGTTAGCTTTCCTTTTTTTGATTTGCAATATACATTTGCTCTGTGCCTCCTATATGATGTTCTTAAACAGTTCCCATGCTGCTTGCAAGTTCTGTAGCTCCTTAGGGGCCCCTTTTAACTTCAGTCTAAGTAGTTTCCTTATTTTAATGTAGTCTCCCACTTTAAAGTTAAAGGCCACTGTGGTAGATTTTCTTCTTATCTCCCCTCCTACATGGGTGTCAAACCCAGTTGCATTATAATCACTGTCACAGAGTGGCTCAGTGACACTTACCCTTTGCACCAAATCCTGTGCACTACTTAGGACTAGGTCAAGAATGGCCTTTCCTTTTGTAGGATCTGTGGTGGGCCAGTAGTGGATACTCCTATGCGGAGCCACCCACCTCACTGAGCCTGACCAAAAACCATGCTTTGAGTGTCTCCCCTGGGACACCTACATCTGCCCAACCCCTTTCCTGGAGCCCACTTGCAAGCTGGGGGTAACCGCAGCCACCACCCGGACTCAGGTCTTTGTTAGGGGTCTGTGCCACCCGGGGTATGCAGACCCTGTAGATCTTGAGGGTGCTTAACCTACTGTGGGATTTTGGGGTGCTTCTATTAGCCTGAAGCATACACAAGCTGCCTTCTGTACAGGAGGAGGGCAAAAAGCCAGGCCCATCTTAGCCAGCCAAGTAAGTGAGCCAAAAAAAGGCTAGTCCCTTCCCTCTAAAGCACACACCATGAATTGTCCTATAACAGATAGCTTTATTGATCCAAGAGGGATAGGGAGAGGAAGGAATACAAAACAACAGATATAGAAAGAAAACCAACCTTGAGCAAAACAGCATAGGCTTGATGCCTTTTGATACGTGACTAAAACACTGAAATCTAAGTCCCTAGCTAGATTTCAGATAAGTTACTCACATCCCCATCCAGAGAACGCTGGAGGCCCAGAGCTTGATTCAGTGACCAGAAGATGTGTCCTTCCATAACAGGAGGGATCCTGTTAAATAACCTTTCTGAACTCATCACCTGGACCCAACCAGGATCAGGTATTTTCTAAGCACCACTGATGCTAACCAGTCAGTTTGAACTATGTCAGCCCTCACCTGGATGAGCGACCACTGCCTTAGGACCCTTCAGGTAAATGGCAGAAAAGGTCACACAAAAGACCTGGTACAGGAAGAGGAAATCCTCCCCCCGCCCCAGGATCACCTAGGCAACCAGGTTGATAGACACATGGGCAGAGAGAGAGAGAGGGAAATACAAAAGAGGTTAACAACCAACCCAAAGAGGGGACTGGGATGGAGTTTTTTCACAGGTTCCAGGACTAATTGCTCCAGAAAGCAGTCTTTTATAATGTCAAGAAATGCTTGATCTCTGTATCCTGGCCTGAGGGGAGATTGGCCCAGTCTACTTGTGGATAATTGAAGTTGCCCATTATGGCTGTGCTTTCTGCTTTCACAGATTCTCTCAGCTCCTGTAGTATTTCTAGCTCACTGCTGCCATCCTGTTCTGGGGGTCAATAATATAGCCCCAGACATACTTTTTTCTATCAGAATTTCTGCCTGCAGAGAGTCTATACTACCTATCTTATCAGTTAAAAAATCTTCTCTATTGGCTTTGATACAATCTTTGATGTAAGGGTAGAACTTGTTCATGAATACAACCTATTCTATCATTCCTGTATAATCAGTATCCTTGTATTGCAATATCCTGTTGATTTTCCTCATTCCACTATGTTTCTGAGATACCTATGATGTCAATATTGTTAGTTACTGCTCAGCACGGAAGTTCCCCCATCTTGGATCTTAAACTTTTGGCATTAGCATAATACACTTATACTTTTTCTCATTGTCCATTTGGAACTGACCTTTTAATCAGTAAGTCTGTTTGTGCTGGTCTTCAAAACAGAGAAATCAGGCATTTCTTCAGATGTACCTGGGTAATTGTATCTACTGTGCAGCAAGCTGAGTCTCTCCTCAGCTATACCCTGCATACTGCATCTGTCTTTGAAAGGCCTCAGAAAGTGGAAGGGTGGGGACATACCCTATTTCCCTTGGTGGAAAGCAGCAGATAAAGTTTGACTAAGTTGTGTAATATGGTCTTTGAAAGAAAACAGAGAGGATGAAAGCACAAAATGGGAAACAGTGAAATTCGTTGAGCTTAGATTACTGGGGCAGTGAACTGGTTGACAGAGACAAGCTAAGGAGTCTCCTGTAGAGAAGCCGCCAGCAGATTTCAAATCCCCAGCTACTGTAAGTCAGCATAGCCCCACTAAACACAGTAGAGAGATGCTGAATTACCCCAGCAGAAATCTGGCCTTGGGGTTATGTTTTAATGTGTGAAATAGAACGGTAATTCCTTACACATCAGTTTGGGAATGTGTTGCCATCTTGAGTTGTTTCATTTTGGATTGCCTCCTCAGCCATTTCTACAAAAGGAATTCAGGCCCTAGGTAGACATTACACTTAAGACATAATTAAATAGTTAATCAGGTCTTAAAGTGTAAACCAACCACATGTTCAGGGGATTAATGGTGCAATAACGTAGGGAATTGACTATAAACCAGCTATATAAAATAGGTGTAATAACTTTGTAGCCAGTTTCTATTGCACCTTAAATAGAACGTGTGGCAGGGACTGCCCCAGGACTTGAGCTCCAGAGTGGTATTGACTGGCTGATCATCAGCTAGCAGGGATGGCTCATGGCTTGAATCACAGGGAGATCCCTTCCAGTTTACAGCAGAAAAGGACAGCCCTGGGGCTCAAACCCTGGGGACCTCCCAGCCAGCTGATTATTGCCTAGCAGGTTCTGCCCCAGGGCTAAAGCCCCTGGGCCATCCTTGCTAGCTGCTGGTATATTGGGATAGCCCTAAGCTCAAACCCCAGGGTGGTCCCAGTCCTGCCACAATCAGCTGGTTGAGACTACTCTGGGGCTCAAGCCAGTGAGGAATCTAATGCTGCCAGCAATCAACTATTTGTGATGGCTCTGGGGGCTTCAGCCCCAAGGCAGTCTCCATCAGTTGATTGTTGTTCAGAACAAAACTACCCCAGGACTCCAGCCCTGGGGCAGTCCTGATCTGCTTATCATCAGCTGATCATCAGCTAGCTTTAGGGACCACGCAAGGGCTCAAACTGGGCCCATGGGTATCTGGAGACAGTCAACAATCAGCCGATCTTGATCCTGGGCTGCTTGTGTACCAACAGGCACAACTGGGCTTCCTACCATGAATGTGAAGCACGGCAAGGGCATGATTGTTTGAATCAAGGCTCAGATCCCATTGAATCAAGGCTCAGATCCCATAGCACCTTCACATGAACATTTGTCAGAGGCTTCAGAGACAGAAAGAGAGTGAGAGTGAAGGAGGAGATGAGAAGGAAAAGATCAATGAACATAAAGACTGGAAGTTTCACTCTGAAACATGCAGCTGATGTAACGAAGCAGTACTAGTAGCCACCTAGGATTAATTATTTCCTGATGTATGTTATACTTGCATCATCATCTTCTCTGCAACACTCACGCCCCACCCAAAAGGAATAGCAGTGAAACTAATTTAAGACCAGTTCTTGAGAGCTATGCCATTTAACCACTGGTAATTTGGGTCATAGGTGGAATATTTGACATCAACCTTTTACCTAGCGTTATATAACCTCCCAGCTTGTTTTTCATTCTTCTTTACTTGTTTCATTCTTGTAGGCGTAGGAGCACCTACAGTTAGCTAATCCATAATATTTAGATATTAAAGGCCCCATCAGGAAAGAGAGCCTGCATCGGCTTTCACTGTGCCAGGTGCTGTACAGACATATAATGAGAGACTATATATATGTAACCCTGTTTATATTTTGCATGTTTGACTTGGTTCTGTTCTATAATGATAGTTTTACCCATTTCTCATCTGTATATCCTCATTAGTATATGAGTTTGAGGGGCACCTGTTTTCTTCGTGCACATGGGTTATGCTATTTGAGGTTAAAGTGTATGCACACCTCATCTGTGGGTCCAGCCTGCATGCAGCACATGCCCCATGCTGGTCCCAACATGCTGTGTGCACAGTGAGCCCTGGGGCTGGTGTCTGTTGCACACGCTGCATGGGCTAGACTCAGGACCACAGGAACTACACCAGTGATTGGTCCCCTAGTGGGAGGTTGGTCCTGGTTTAGCCTGTAGACCAGCCCAGTGACCCTTGGGCAGGATGAGTTTGTCACTTCTGCTATAGTGTGTTTTATAGTTGTCTTTTGCAAGAAGTGATCAGGTGGAATAGCAGTGATCAAGTGGAATCCACAAGGAATAGGTAATGTGGGGTTGGATTCTGTCACCGTTATTCATCCTGATATTCCACAAGGAATCCCTTTGACACGTGTGGGAGTAAAGGAGGAGGCCAATCCAGCCGTCCATGGCTGCTCCTAACATTGAACAGAGAACACTTTTGTGCAGAGAACATAAGAACATAACAACTGCCATTTACTACGGCAGATCGTAGGTCCATCTTGCTCAGTATCTTGAGTCACACAGGGGCGGAGAGTGGATGGGGAAAGGGAGAATGAACTGGGCATAACCAGAGTTTTTTTCCACTGTTTCTGTCTCACTTGCAGCCTCCAGCATTTAAGACTCTCTCTGCAGGGATCAGGAAGGGCTTTTTGATCCTTCAGTAAGGTCCTGCAGACCTGAGCAGGTATCTCACTGGGGAGCTTTCAGCCTCCTGCAAAGCAATGGTTCTATTGGTGAGTCCATGATATAACAGGAAAAAAATGCTTGAAGGCAGGGATCCTGCCTTACCATCCAGTCTAAGGGATGTGGCTGGAACCCCAGGCAGTGACTCCCCCTCCTCATGGGTTTTAAAGCATCTGTGACAGCTATTATGTGAGTCAGGATAAATCAGCAACTTCACCCAGCAAGGCAAAATGTTATCACTTGGAAGGGGCTCTATCAATGCAGGTAACAGCTTGTCATTCTGCAATGTTCTGCCAGTCTTTTGGCAGCAAAGCACCCACAAAAAGGAGCAACCCGGGCTGTCTGCAGCTCTGCAGTGAACTCAAGTAACCTCTCTGCCTGCACTTGCACACTGTTTGGAGAGCATGCCTACTGCCTCAGAAAATCTCAGCTGGGGGCCTGGGGGGATTTTTCAGAATAGCATCTTGCCAAACAGTGTCCTCCACACACCAGAGTGACCCAGAGACTAGAACAAAGATACTCATTGATAAAACGCCCTCTGCAAGATCCCGCCTGAATAACAAAAGCATATGTTTTGCATTTAATTATGAACTCGCAAACCTGCTGTGTCAGTAAATGCATCAGCTATGCTGTAAGAAAGAGGCTATGCAATCACAAGCAATGCACGAGCCCTGCTAGAGGAAGAACATGAGCTGGTAATTGTATCTCCTAATCTAATTAATACTCACTGACAGCTAATTACCTCTACTTCAAGGGGTTGTTAGAGCATGTTCGGACATTGTTTCGACTTCCTGGGTTTTGTGGGGTTTTTTTCAACCAGCAGCAGACATTAGAGGCTGACTGCATGTTTCCATGTTAGGCAGCCCTAGTGATCACTCTGACAGGTAAGGCCACTGGAGGGAGGAAGTCAGTGTTTCACCTCCATGCCACTAGCAGTCAGACAATAAACCATCAGCCTGACTGTGGGACTGAAAAAGTGAGACAGATTCCAGCAGGATCACAGCTGCAAACATACCCTTGTGTGTAGTGTGACACTGACATAAGGGAACAACAAGTAAATATGTATTTGAACCCTAGTCCGGATGTGGAAACATCACCAGACTGTTTGACACAAATTGAACATGTCTGTCCCTTCACAGAGGCTCCTTCATCTGATGAAGGTGTGATATTGAGCTGTCTGGGATTGTTATGACCAGGGATCCTGGTTTTCTCTGTTTAAAAATTGCAAATTCTCTGATGTAAAAAAACCCAAATGTTCTCTGATTAAAAGCCCCCAAATCCTTCTTTTCCCATGATTAAAATTAAACACCCCAATATTTTCATAGTTTCATAGTTTCTAGGGCTGGAAGGAACCTGAGCAGATCATCTAGTCCGACCCCCTGCCATGGCAGGAAAGAGTACTGCGGTCAAACGACCCCAGCAAGGTGTTCATCTAACCTCCTCTTAAAAACCCCCAGGGTAGGAGCCTGCACCACCTCTCTTGGAAGTTGGTTCCAGACCCTAGCTGCCCTGACCGTGAAGTAGCGCCTCCTGATGTCTAACCTAAACCTACCCTCTGCCAGCTTGTGACTGTTATTCCTCGTCACTCCTGGCGGTGCTCGGGGGAACAGTGACTCCCCCAATGCCTGCTGATCCCCCCTGACTAGTTTGTAACAGGCCACAAGATCCCCCCTCAGCCTTCTCTTTTGGAGGCTGAACAGGTTCAGGTCCCGTAGCCTCTCCTCATAGGGCCTGCCCTGCTGTCCCCTGATCATGCGAGTGGCCCTCCTCTGGACCCTCTCGATGCTGTCCACATCCCTCTTGAAGTGCGGTGCCCAGAACTGGACGCAGTACTCCAACTGCGGCCTGACCAGTGCTGCATAGAGGGGGAGGATTACCTCTTTTGACCTGCTTGAAATGCATCTGTGGATGCATGACAAGGTATGGTTGGCCTTCCTGACTGCCTCCCCACACTGCTGACCCATGGTCATCTTGGGTCTTCATTTTATTGATGTATTTACAATTTTTAAGCAATTTGGAAGCCTACCAGTGCCTCAATCACTATAATAAAATACATTCTAAATGCCTATAAATGTTGGTGTTTGATTTTGGGATTTTTTTTTTATGGAAAATCAGAGTTTCTCCTGCCCCCTTCACACACCAGGTAGGTCCAGCTATGGCTTCCTCCCCCACACCACGCTGCTTTGTGGCACTGAGCAGCCATGATATACCGGTGCCCTTCCCCTGCCCATGCCACTGCCCCTCATTTCCAGCCCATAGTCCCCCCCAGCCCTGCTGGTGCCCCTTACTCCTGACCCAGAGCCCTCTAGCCGTGTCAGTGCTCTTCACTCCAAACAAGCAGCACCCTGGCCCAGCCAGTGTCCCTCACTCCCAGCCTACAACCCCCTACCCCCAACTCCCCTGTGTGAGAAAGGGAGTGGGTATGTGGGGAAGGTGGGGGGGGTACAGGTAACACGGATTGGGGACACATGTGCCCCCTGATATTTTTGTACCTACACAGTGGGGCGTAGGACTGCAGCCAGGCTGGACCAGCTCCAGGCAGAAGCCACCTCCATGGCCTAATGGGCAAGGCCTGGCATGTGAGGAAGTACCACACCACCATAGTGAGCTATGGAAGCAGCAGAGGTAGTGATGCAAAGTTGTGCTGCTGCTGCTGCTGGGTGAGCAGGAGGTGCCTGCCCTGAGCTGGTCCAGCCCGACCACAGCCTTGTGCCCATCGTGGGTGCAGAAATCTTGTGGTCCCCCCCGTCCCCACCTGTTCTCCCCCCTGCCCCTCTAATGCATGGGCTGTGCCCCTTCCCTCCCATAGACTTACCTGGACAAAGCTGCAGGAGCTGCTCTCCACGCTGCCTGGCTGCCATGTGTATGTACGCATGCACATACACATGGCACCCCTGGCCTCTGATTGCCCTCCCCACTCCCCACAGCTCATTGCAGCCTGGAACTCAGCCAGCCTGCAAAGGGAAACCCTGCATTTTTCTTTTTTAAGGGAAAAAATCTACATTTTTCTCAGTTAAAGGAGAAAATCTATGTTATTCTCCAGTAAATAGAAAACCCAGATCCCTGGTTATGACTAGAGGATCAAGGATCATCCACTGTCCTATTGGCTCTCTGTTTAGTGTTACAGCAGCGTAGTATAATTTTTCCAGCTCTTGGCTTTCATACCACAGACATGTGATGAGCTGGCTGTAGCCCTCTCTTACTAAATGAAAGACAAAGAGGATGTATTTTCTCTTCCGCCTTGACATTGGGACCATAAAGCTAAAAAATGCCCCTTGGAGCCAAAAGGACTTGGGTATCGCCCTAAGTCAGCAGGGTCCTAGATGCATTTTTGTAGAAGGAAGGCAAAATCCTGAATCAATACTTCCTCCCTTCCCCCCACTCTTATGGGGATATACCCTGCTATGGGGGGATGTGCTGTGAGGGAGTGTCTGGCAGTAATTGCCCCTAGTGCCCTCACTAATCCCTATACCCCTGTAGCAGGCTAGGAACCTGAGAACTGTTGTGATGCCCTCTACAGGCTGCTTCATCCCTGCTAGGCTTTCTCTCTCAACACTGGCTCTAAAGGTCTCATCTTGTTTTCCCACCCACCATGTCTTCTTGAAAACTTAATGAAAGGGAGGCTGCCTTCGGTGACTGATGCCTACAGTGCACGCTTTCTTCCTCCTGTGGTCAACTCTTCTGACCTGACTTGCCAGTCAACTCTTCCGACCTGGCTCTTCTCACCTGGCTTATGTTACGACCTACAGCTGCCCCCACAGTCACAGCCATGCCCTGCTGGTGGTATGCAACATCACATCCAGTGGGACACTTGTCCCCAAAGCCACCAAACCATTTCAAGACTTTTACCATTTCAAGATGTTGGGGCCTCAGCCTTCCTGGCTTGCACCCCTCTGCTCTAGTTAGCTCCTTCGCCAAGGCTGTCTGTTCTGGACCTGGTGTCTGGGCTCCAGCCCTGTCAGGCTCTCAGGCTTCAGGTCCCCATCCCTATCTCAACCCTGTTCTGGGTGCTGGGCCTTTGGACCTTGTCTTCATCCTGCTCCGGGCACTGGGCCCCTTGGCCACAAGCTCTGCCCTTCTTGAGCTCTGGTCCCTCTGGCCTCCTCATCTGTGCCTCACAAATGGGATCTCCAAACACCACCCTTCACAGTCCCACCCAAACCACCAGTTAGCAAACTGGTTATCCTTCAGGCTTTGTAACTAACTCTTGGCCTTCATTGCAGGCACTCAGCTCTGTTCCTTTAAGTACTGGGCTCCATCCCTGGTAGCTGCAAAGGCAAACAGCCCCAGCCAATCTCTCGACAAAGTCCTCTTCAGGGCAGAGCTTCTTCCCAGGCAACCTGCGGACACTCATTGCACCCTCTCTCTCCAGATCTGGGCTGGTGTATTTCCTAAGCCCTGCCCTGCAGAACAAGTGACTCCCTTGTCAGCTGACTTGTCCCCCAGCATCTTTCTTTCACCACTGCTTTGCTGGTTGCTACAAAACCCCTGCCTTTAAAGGGGCCATACCACTTTCCAGTAACAAGGCAAGGATTCCCTATTACAGCCCCTGTAACCCAACAGATCCAGATAGGTCCATTAAGGCAGATGCATGAAGATAGAAGCTCTTCTTCAGGTTACCCAGTCCCAGAAGACATGACATTCCATGCATGCAACGAATGAAGGTTGCTTTGATGCAGCCTTTTAAAGAGAAGGGGCGAGGGTGAACCTAAGGAAAGTAGAACACACAGGATCCTCCACGGTTCAGATCAACCACTGAGGTGCATGGGTAAGACTATTCTGTTGCAAACCCCACAATCTGGGGGACAGGTGCATGTAGCTCTTTTACCATGGTGTGCAGTATAGTAATTCACTGTTCGCTGATGTCACAATTTTTTTTAATGAGGTGCCTCTGCTGCTCCAAAAAGTATGAATGCTGAATATTAATTGTATTATATAGATTCCATATTCATTTGGATCCAATGGAAGGTCCAGGATTTTGGGGACTCGACGTTTCACCTTTTAGTCACCCTTCTGTTAGATATGGCTTGGAAAATAAATCTTTTAGTTTTCTTTCCTGCAAAAAAGTCAGAGGTAGAAAATACGGATTCCCAGCAAAAAACAAAGATCTGAGATGGAAAGCTTTATGGTGTCCATGTCAAGGCAGAAGAGAAAATACATCCTCTTTGTCTTCCATTTAGTAAGAGAGGGCTAGAGCCAGCTCATCACATGTCTGTAGTATGAAAGCCAAGAGCTGGAAGAATCCTGCTTATGCAGGCTAGAGGGAGTGCCTATTTGTGATTTCAGAGAAGCTAAAGCTGAAACCTGATGTAAATCTTGCATCATGCAGTGAATCAAAACCAAACCCATGTAATCTGTTCCATTCCCTATTCAGGAAGAGACTTAAGCACATTCCAAACCTGAATCAGATGGAGGAGTCCCATAAACTTCACTGGGGCTAATTACATGGTTAAAATAGGGCACATACTTCTTTCTGTCTGGACTGGGGCATCTGAGTCTGATTCTACTTCCAAGTCAAATTACTGAAAAGATTGAAATCTGCAGAAATGAAGCTGGATTTGTGTTTAAAACGATAAGGAAAAGCTGGTGCCAGCTAGCTGACTATGACTATGGATCTATGCAGTTAAAAAAGAAGCATAATCTATTATAATATAGTATTGATTTTTTAAGGTCTATTTACAGTATTGAGTTAAAAAAATTCACAGGCCATATTGTCATGTAGTGTAAACCAATCTAACACCATTAAAGTCAACAGAACATCAGCTGTGGGGCTGCCCTTGTGTTAATGGAACATACAAATCAAAAAATTCAGAAGTCACTCTGGACCAAACTGGCTCACACACCCTTAACTCTGCCCCCTTGTGTTTATTAATTGACATTACCCAAGCTCCTGTTTCTTCATTCATAGCAAGTGGGGCAGCTGAATTCTTCATTCTTCATGGGTGGAGACCTTCCTCCTTCACATCATCAGCCTATCAAGCTATCCATCGTCTGGGCACTGAATGAGACAAAGCTTTCCTAAAGCTTCCTTTGAAATTAAACCCATGTGCACAGAGGCAATTAAGTGTCCATGTGTGCAATTAAAAACCCTTATTATCTGGCTAAACCAAATTGGATCTTCTCCAGGTTGCTAAATATGATGGACACAGAGATTATCTCTGTGCTTGACTTCAGCATTCTGATGTCTCCTTCAATCTAGTCAAGAAAAATCACATTTTTCTTTTTAAACAGGATAAGAGAGAATATTCCTTGTTCTCTTGTATCAAAAAATAAATTCCAAAAACAAAAACAAAATAGTGAAACTGTTTCTGCTTAAACTCGCCAAAACAATTCACTCAGGCAAAATTCAAATCTTGAAAAGTTCAGCCCTAAAATTTAACAAAGTTGCTAATACTTAGAGGGAAGAAAGAAACCTGTAAACTGGAAGCAAACTGGCAGCCTTAACTGTAACTGGGCACATTTACATGTGCAGTTAGTGCTCTATGGGTTTACTGCACAGTAATTTACTCCATAGTAAACCAGCCCCAGGCAGTCATCTATACACGCAGCCATTTGGGAGCAGATTTGCTCCTTATGGCAGTAGCTTTCTCCAGGCCTCCCCCGACCCTGCTCCAACCCCCTGCAGCGTCCAGGGAGAGCTGGAGCTCTGGCCACAGCTGTGTGGGGGCCAGGGACACTCTTTAAAAGGCAGCCTTGCATGCTGCTCCCTGGCCACCTGCATTTCTGGCCCAGAGCAGCCTGCAGAGTGCTGGCACAGCCCTCTACAACTCTGTCACCAGAGCCTGTGTCCACCATGCAATGGCTGCTCCACTCCCAGTCTAGGAGCTATGACCCATGGCTCAGGCTCCTGCTTGCCATCCTGCTCGCCATGCTTCCCTGCTGCAGCACCCACAGCCTGGTCCAAGACATTCTCGGCCTTATCTTCTCCTGCATGCCATGCAGCCAAGTGGCCAGGCTCACCGCTGCGTCTGAGGCCCTCTTCCCCCACACTGATGACAACCAGCCCATGGCCCATTGCCCAGATCCTGGCAGGGACTCCGATGACACGTGGGTGCTGCCACTAGTGCCCTCCATGAGCTCCTGGGGCTCCAGCCCTGCCGCCTGTGAGCCTGCCCAGCCAACAGCACTAGTGGCTGCATGTCATCCAGCATACCTGGAACAATGAGCAGTGGCTGGACTCAATCCTGATGTGATGACTCAGGCAACCTTCCAGGAGCTCCTCAACCAGCTCCACCTGCACCTGGAGCAGCAGGCTACCACCACATGGCCACCCTTCCCTGTGGAGACCAGGCTGGCCATCACCCTGCTCAAGCTAGCCACATCCACCAGCCTGCACTATGTCGGCCACTTCTTCGGCTTGGGCAAGGTGACTGCCAGGGAGGCCATCCTGGAGGTCTGTGGCGCCCTCCAGGATGTGCTGAGGCACACCATGCTCTGGGTCCACAACAATTTGGATGTGGTGGTGGGGTTCTGTACCCTGGGCTTCCCTCAGTGCTTTGGGGCCCTAGATAGGACCCACATCCCTGTCATCTGCCCATCCTGTGGTGACCGCTCATACTACAGTCGGCAGGGCTTTAATTCCATTGTGCTGCAGTCTGTTGTTGACCACCAGGGCACCTTCACCAACATCAGCACTGGCTGGGCTGGCAGTGTCCAGAATGTCTGTGTCTTCTGCAATTCCACCCTGCCTGCCCTGGTGGGGAATGGGCACTTTGTGCCAGGGGTGTTGGACCTCCAGCTGGGCCAGGTGACAGTCCTGCCCCTCCTCGTCGGGGACCCTGCCTACTGCTCCTTCCCTGGCTCATGTGACCCTACACTGACCAGCTGGACCCCCACCAGGCACATTTCAACAGGTGTCTGGACTGGATCCACATGCTGGTGAAGTGTGCCTTCAGCCTCCTGAAGTGATGCCAGCTGTGGAGGCAGGAACAGCGATGGACCTCCCACACTGAGGCCCTGGGTGAGCTGCACACCTGGCAGTGGGGGTCAGAGCACTGGGTGTGAGAGGTGCTGGCAAATCACCTCTTCCTGCACCCCGCACTGTCGGCCATCTGGCTGGCTGGCCACAGACCCCAGCCCCACCATACACCCCCAGCACCATGCTCACAGTGGACAGTTTTCTGCAAAGCACTTTATACCCCTCTACAAAAACAGACCTCATCCCCCCACCCCCAGACAACAGACCCCATCCACAAGCATGGAGAATCCATTACCTTTCTGGGTAGCTTGTGCCAGTTTTTTACTACCCTCCCAGTGAGAAAGTTTTTCCTCATATCTAACCTAAATTTCCCTTGATGCAACTTGAGACCATTGCTTCTTGTTCTGTCATCTGCCACCATGGAGAACAGTAGCTCCATCCTCTTTGGATCCACCCTTCAAGTGGTTCCCTCAGCCTCTCCTCAGAAGTCGTGTGCCCCAGCCTCCTAACCATTTTCATTGCCCTTTGCTGGACTCTCTCCAATTTGTCCACATCCTTTCCATAGCGGAGGGTGTCATAGGACAGTTACTGGCTCCCAAAGTGTCCCAGTTCGTTACATATGTATATGTGTAGTTGCCTTCTCTTTGGGGACTTTCCTGCCACCCCTTGATGGGAGAAAATGAATCTCTCTCCCATTCTCTCTCTCTGTCTCTCTGTACACACACACACACACACACACACACACACACACCACAAAGGGGAGACCCCTGACTCACATACAATAAAAAGCATCCACTTTGACATTTGTTGTTGTTGTTGTTGTTGCAGGGTTCCACCTCCCCTTCTACCCTGTCCATGCCCAAACTGTCTTGGTCTTGAAATTCTTAACTCCTGGAGGACACAGAATGTCTCACCCTGCTTATACCACTAGCGGGTTTGTTCTGCCGTCAGTCCTCTGATCTAATGTTATCAACTATCCAGTCTCTTTCACAGTTACACAACCCTTGCATCAGCATAAGTTTACCTCCCAGGGTTCTTCCCAATAGTGCGTTCAGGAAGGAATCTTTCCTTTCTTTGTTTCTCCATGTAGCAGAGTTCAGGAGAACTTTCTCATTCTCCTCCTTCTCTTCCTTCTGCTTCCCCAGCCATCCCCTTCACCAGGACTCACTGTGACTCTCACAAAGCTCTCATGGTCAGCAGTTCTATTCACTATCAGCTGTCATTAACACAGTCTACCCAGCTCTATGCCTCCACATAGATCACAGCAATTACTGCCAGTTAATCCTCTGTCCCCTTCCTGGGGAAACTAACTTTCATGTTATTTCTCTTTTATAGATCCTTCCAGTTCCAGTGGACATTACAGATCAATCAACTTTCCCCTTTGCTGGCCCCAAAGGCTCCACAGGTGGATGCCATTTGATGATGTCATTTTTTCATGCCGTGCCCCACACTCTCATCCTGGGTAAGTATTTTGTATTTTTTTCCTCCTAACAGGGGCCAATAACAACTTCCTTGTTACAGAGGGCCCACAACTGAACGTAGTATTCCAGACGTGGCCTTACCAGTGCCGAACAGATAGGAATAAACACTTCCTTTGATCTGCTGGCAATGCTTCTACTACTGCAGTCAAGTATGCTATTAGCCTTCTTTGCAACAAGGTCATATTCAGCTTATTATCCATTGTAATCCCCAGGTCCTTTTCTGCAGAGCTGCTTATTAGCCAGTCAGTCCCCAACTTGTAGCACTGCATGGGGTTGTTGTGTCCTAAGTGCAGGACTTTGCACTTGTCCTTATTGAACCTCATAAGATTTCTTTTGGACTAGTCCTCCATTTTTTCAAGGTATTTCTGAATCCTAGCTGTACCCTTCAGCTTATCTACTACTCCCCCCAGCTTGGTGTCATCTGCAAACTTGCTACGGATACATCTTCCAGGTCACTGATGAAAATACTGAACAAAACTGGCCCCAGGACCGACCCCTGGGGTACACCAGTTGATACCGGTTGCCAGCTAGACATTGAGCCATTGACTACTACCCTTTGAGCCTTATGATCCATCCAGGTTTCTATCCACTTTACAGTCCATTCATCCAACCTGTACTTCTTTGTCATCCAACCTATACTCCCTGTAGCCATTTTTCTGATGCAGTTTTTATTCTTTTCCTCCTTTCACATTATAGTGCAAGAACTCCCCAGAGACTCTATACAGAAGTGATTGTTAAATTAGGCACAGTAACAGCCTTTGAATAACACTTTTTTCAAGTCAGAAGAATCCACTAATTTGATGACAGTCCTGTGTATAGTTTTAGGAAAAGGCAGTTTCCACCAACACATGCATACTCAGACTTTCATACACTAATGAAAAATAAGAAAGATAAGAGAGAAAGATGCCTCTTCATTACAATTAAGGTGAAGATAGAGAATTTGTGCTGCTGCTTCTTCTTCCCTTGAGACCGCTAACTCATGTGGTTGCTTATTATCTGGACCAAAGTGGTGGAAACTGAGTTGGAGCTTATAATGCATGTGGGGTCTCTCATCAGGCAGGAGAAAAATCTATGCTGGCTTCACTAATTACTCTGGCCTTTCAACAGCAAAGAACAAAGAATTTGGAGGAATTAATATAAACCCATAATTTGTCCTAATGGCTCCTGACCTGAGCCCCTGAGCTATAGGGGGCCCAATCCTTCCCTCTGCAGTGTCAGCACCCCCCCAGAGCCACCCAAGCAGGGTACTAGCTGCACAGGTGCTGCCCCAGCTCGCAGGCAGCATCTGCCAGATCCAATTCTTCCCTAAGCCGGCATGGGGAGCAGCACCCGGTGGGCTTCCAGCATGCAAACTCAGGAAGAGTTGAATCTGGCAGGTTCTGATTGCAAGCTGAGGCAGCACCTGTGCAGCTAGTACCCTGCTTGGGTGGCCCTGGGAGGTGATGACACTGCAGAGGGAAGGATTTGGCCCCCTACAGCTCAAAGCAGCTTGTGCAGGCAGGCTCCACAGAGAAAAAAAATGGTGGCAAGGGGCCTGATCCTCTTTTTTTTCCCCACAGAGCCTGCTTGCCTCTTCTGTGGCTGGGGGGCAAGCTGTTGGCCAGCTCTGAGCTGTGGAGGGCCCCAGACCTTCCCTCCACGGCAGTGGCACTTCTCAGGTGGCACCCATCTGCTCACAGCGCACCCAGGCAGCCCTGGGGGGCGCCGCTATTGTGGAGGGAACAACCAGGGCCCTCGGCAGCTCAGGGGCCATTTGGTCAGCCAGCAACTTGTCCCCTGGCTTTGGGCAGGCTCCGTGTAAAAAAAAGTATCGAGCATTTCACCACAACAGTGACAGAAGCCCCTAAATTGAAATGGTAGGTTTTTAATCATCGCAATTAAAAACACACTGTTGCAATTTAGGGGAGTAAACCCCCATCATGTGTACAAGCAGTCTAAGAGAACAGATGCTGTCCCACCACCTTTTGGGACTACAACATAGTGCTACCCCTTACCACTAAGAAAATAGGAGCCAAATTCTCAGCTGCTATGAATCTGCATGGCTTTAATTACTTTAGTGGAGCTGGGCGGATTTATGCCATGTAGGACCTAGTCCTATATTAACAGAAAGTAGTAAAAGCTCCATAGGGCAGGAAATTACTCCTTGTTCTGTATTTGTACAACACCTAATGCAAAAGAGACTGGGGGTCTATGATTAGGTTCCCTGCCTGCTACTGCAATGTAATCATTAACAATAACCACAACAAAAACCAAGTACTGGGCAAAACTCCTAATCAATGCCAAGTGTGAACACATGCAAAACCATGCAGGGATAATTACAAACCCTATTAACTGGAACCACATTGTATTCTTCAGACCCAGATGTACTGGTTTGCAGTACCATAGCAAGAGTGGGGTGAGTGAGGAGACTGCCCCGGGCGCTGAAGTGAAGGGGTACCGACAAGCTCTGCCCAGCCAGGGTGGGGTGCAGGACAGAGCCGTGAGCGGGATAAGGGCAGCTCCCACCACTGCGTGCACTCCCAGGCAAGCATGGGGAGGGCATGTGCCCCCCAGATCCATGTGCAGGTCAAGGGCAGGCTGTTGCTGCAGGTTTTGCCCTGAGCACCAAGCTTCCTAACCACAGTATTGCTGGTTTGGCCACTAATCCTTCAGATCAAGTTTATACATCCTCTGGGCCACATGCTAAACTTGCATCAATCAGTGTAGTTACATAGACTCAATGACCTTTTGCTGGCTTCACTCCATTGAGTTGTATGGGGTTGCATGGGGATTACTGCAGCTTCATTGACCCCAGCTGACCTTTATGTCCTCTGAAGTGAGATATGCTCTTTGCATGGAGTTTGTAATTCAGCAGGTAAATGGTTAATGATAATGGAAATAGATGTGCCTGGGTTGAGTGTCATTGTGCCAGCTCTTCCTCTCTGACAGTAGTCAGAATCCAGGATTTCCATTCAGTGTATGGGAAATACAGACACTTCAGCCTGAACTAGCACAAAAAGGCAAAATTTCCCATCAAACAATCATTTTGCCTCCGCACCAAAAGTCATTTTTTTGAAATAACAAAAGGCTTTTACTGAAACTCTTCATTTCAATACGGTCAAAACATTTCAGTTTGTTAAGGTAAAAGATAGTTACCCAAGATATAGAAAGAGAAGAATCAGTCTTCCTTATTGGCTAGAAAACTTCGGAATGAGTGACATGGTTGCATTCCAGCTCGAGTATTGTTGTAGCCATGATGGTCCAGGAAACATACAAAAGGTGAGGGACTTTTTGTAATATCTTTTATTAGACCAACTATAAAGTTGGTAAAGAAGTTTGGCAAGTTATCAGGCACAAGCTACTAGAGGAGGGGAAGTGTATGTCTAAAAGCTTGTCAAATTTCTTTTCCAATTATACAGCTGGTCCAATAAAAGATACTATGAACGCCTGCCCCCCCCAACCTCTCTTGTCCATTGTTACAATCTGCACCAATCTGAGTAGAGCCTGTTTAATTACTTTGACTCTGTCGACAGATGGGATGACACACTGCTAGGAAGAACAGAGGGAAAACAGATCAGGTTATTTTTTTAATCACTTCTTGCCAACTTCAGTTTAATCAAATTGGATGCGATAGAACTGTCTGACACAGCAGTAGGAAACTTACCCTCTTGCTATAGCTCTGTGACTGATTTATCAGCTCAGGTTATTATCTTGCTAGATCTTAACAGCTAAAGCCTGGTTTGAGCCTAGTCATCTGAAGAGAATTTGTTTACAATGTAGCTAGAACTTGTGAAAGTCCAGCTCATAGGAAGCAAGGGAACAGTGTATATTCATTTTGTCACAGCCAAGGCTGGCAATATCATGCAACACCGAACCATCTCCTGCGGGGCCTTGTTCTTTTATTCTTTACCTGTACCTTCCATTCTTACACTGTTTTCCAAAAGGAATCCATAGTGTGGCTTTCAGGATCAATACTCTGTTTTATTGTCTCCTCTACTGTTTCTTTTCCATTGCACAGATAAATATTACCAGTGTGCCTTAGCCTTGAATTAGTTCAGTTTTCTTTTCATCTGCTGTTAATTCAAAGGCTTTGTTACAATAGTCACTTTCATTCTCCTCCTCTTTCATCACCTGTCGCTTCCAGTCGCGCTCAGTGTCAGTCTTCCCCATATCTCCAAGCTGCAGGAAAAAAGAGAGCCAGTCTCCATATCAGGTTAGAACACATTTTTGGCTGACCTACATATTTCCACCTTATCTCACACTATCTGTTTCTACAGGGACCGTAATGAACACACACACACAAATCCAACAACTTTGGGTTTCTTTTTTCCTCTTTACATTTTTTAAAATAAATCTGGTGAATGTTGATGTTTCTCTAAGGATGAAATTGCTCACAATACCAGGCAAAGCCAGGTAACAGCTTAGAGCTGGGAGAGTACAGTGCTAGGAAACTTGTTGTACCATTCCTGCTATCCTTGTACCTGGGAGCAGTTGAGTAGGAGGCATGGTTTTAAGATGGAAGCAGTGGCTGGATTAAAGTGTTCTTGGCCCATCCCAGACCCTTCTTTCCCAGTTCTGCCAGACTCCCTTCAGGGCAAGTTATTTAGCTTCTCTGTCCCTCAGTTTGCCTCCCTATAAAAAGGGCCAATCATTGTCTTTTGTCTGCTTAGATTGCAGCAACTGTCTCCTGCTATGTACCTGAACAGCATTGAATGCAACAGACCATGATCTCAACTGAGGTCTGGTGGCTGTGCTATCATGGAAATAAGAAGAGCAAACAGGAACAGCAAGTGTGTGTCCTGATTAAGATAAAAAACAGAGCAGGATAAGAAGGTAGGCCCCCCACCTGAAAAGAGAAAAGGAAATGTGCTAAGTCGCAATGTCTGCATCTTCCACTTCTAACTCCAGAATCAAACAAAGCACTTAAGCATGCACTTAACTTCAGTCCCCTGAGCAGCCTCATTCAATTCAAAGAAGGGAAGGCAATTTGTGTCAGCTGAGAATCTGGCCCTATGGCACTACAGTACTGTAAAACCAGCAGAAGTGGGGAAAGCAGAGGCATAGCAAGGCAGGGCTGCTGACACATGGGGCAGCACCAGTTCCTACCAGGCTGACTGGGACAGCACAGTCTGCTGCCATTACAATGGCAGTATCTGGGGCTGTTTTCCTGGTTGTCCTCCCCTCAGTTACTCTGCAAGGAAGAGAATCAGGTCCAGAGTATCAAAGTGATCCTGTGATTGACAGAGAAATTGAGTTCATGATGGGGCCTGTTAGATATGTGAATGTGGTGAATCTGCATGTGTAAACCTTAAGGTACTTTTTGTTACTATCTCTTGAATTAGCTCATGCCGATGTGTGTAGAGTTTTACTTTGTCAGGCAAGATTCTTTGAGTCGATGTGATTGTGGCAGCACAGTAGGGGATGCTACTATGCAGAAACACCCACCTCACTGTGCCAGGCCCAAAATCTCACTTTGAGGGTCTCCCTTGGGGAGCCCACTTCTTGGAGAACCCCTGCAAGCCTAGGGTAACACTGCCACCACCTGGGCACTGGTCTCTCACAGGGCTCTGTGCAGCCTGGGGCACATAGATCCCATGAACCTAGGGGATGCTTTGCCCACTAATATTTCTGGGTGCTTTTTTGAGCCCACGGCATCCCAAGATAACATCAGGAAGAACTGAGGGAAAATAAAAAGACAAACTCTGGTGACCAGGCAGGGAGCAGAAAGCCTCTCTCTCTCCGTGCCCAACACTGCAGGATGTAACTTGACACCTTTATTGATCAGATGGGAGTTGGACAATAAAATCAGAATACACTTTAAGCAAACTAAAGCAACTTGAGTATTTACAGAGTCTGGATACAGTGACCCTTTTAAAACACGACTTGCCTGTATTTAATTCCTAACTCCTGGCAGGTTTCCAGGTTTCTACTTACAGAAATCACCAAGCCACTGCCTAGGGTACTTGCTTGTAGTTTCATAATGCCTACCAGAAGGAAGAGAGAGCTCCCCCACTCCCTCTAGGAATTTTATCTGGCCAGGTCACTTGATTGACTAACCTGAACCACAAGGACCAGGGAGGGAGAGGTGTCACCTGGGCTGTACCCCTATTCTTCACATTGCTTATGGATTCATAGCTATGCCCTCGAAAAACACCCTGTTTGT
>NW_017729024.1:55238414-55240137 GCF_001723915.1 Gavialis gangeticus | reverse complement strand
AATGCCTACCAGAAGGAAGAGAGAGCTCCCCCACTCCCTCTAGGAATTTTATCTGGCCAGGTCACTTGATTGACTAACCTGAACCACAAGGACCAGGGAGGGAGAGGTGTCACCTGGGCTGTACCCCTATTCTTCACATTGCTTATGGATTCATAGCTATGCCCTCGAAAAACACCCTACTTCACCTATGTCTAGGAACCAGCTGTGTCCCCTCCAGTTATAAACATAGTCAGACTGAGCTGTGCTGTGACCTTCAGTCTTGAATATCCCTATTCTCTATGTCTCAATACAAAAGAGCTGCCCTCAGGAGAATCACAGCTGGTTCTGAACAAAACAGGCCATCTGCTCACTAACCCAGCCTCCATCATCTCAGTGATGTGCTCATTTTACTGGCTTCAACTCAAATGTAAGATTATCATTTCAGTCTTCAAACTACCAGAGAGGCTGTCTCTTCCCAAACGGGCATAACCTCCTACAGCCATTATAGTCCATGAGAACAGAGATGCTGCCAACAGGAAGAGACACTCACATCTGCATGAGAGTCTGATCTAGGCAATTGGCCCATCCTCTTCTACCTAGGCAATACCATAATGACCAGAGACCTTATCTTCCTCATGTCAGAAAACATACACAGATACACACATAGGGTGTGTCCACACATGTAAGCACATGTGCTTGCTGCAGCTCAAAGAGAAGTGGTGCAAATTTGAGCCGGGGCTTTTTGCCCCAGCATACGTGCTTGGACATGTACTTTGTTGAGGAGAAAATTGTGCCACTTGGGGCAAAATAACCCTGCCTGGCTCCTCCCGGATCTACTGCCAAGGGGAGCTAGAGCCTGGGGTCAGAACCTGTGCTGTCCCCAGCAATATAAAAAGCTGCCCTGTCCTGGCCCCAGTGGTACAAAAAGCTGCCCTGGCAAATAGTTCAGGGCTACTCACTCTCAGGAGCTTCTGGGACCCAGCCAATTGGTACCTGAGGACACTACCCCTGGTGCCAGCTGGACTGCTAAAGCAGCTTGGAGAGTTCCCTGCACCCTCTACCCACTGCAGCAGTCTGGCAGTGGGGGCTACTGCCTGGCTATGACCTGCTGCACACCTGCCAGACTGGGATGAGGCATCTGCCCCTCTGGGCCAGCTGCCAGTGGGCTGTGGCTGCAGGGTTGGCCTCTGTGTGGCACTACTGCCATGCGCACCCCCTGCCTGGCCACCTGGGCAGCTGTCACCCGGAAGATGTTCTGGGTGCAGTGGCCTGCTTTGAACTGGCAAAGCATGTCCTCCTGGCCCCATTTGACCAGGAGGTCAGCCACAGCCAGCTGGGTCCAAGGTGCCAGCTCTGAACAGGCAGGGTCCTGCCACTGGCCTCAATAGCAGAAATTCTGGTGTTCCCTACTGGAAAACTGAAAAATCCCTGATCAAAAAAAATCCCAAAGTCACTCTGCAAACTACCCCAAAATCTGTGTTCCTCCACAATTAAAACAAAAGACCGCTATAAAGAGAGAGAGTGAGAGACAGAGACAGCGATCAGTTGGGCAATGTTTTATCGATATATCTACAGTGTTAAAGCACTGGCTGTTGGGGGGCTATGGTCACATAGGGGTTACAGCTCCCCAACAAGGGCCAAATGGCCCCCGCAGGGGCTACCACTCCTCCCCACAAGGCCCACATGCCCCACTCCAGCCCCCCCAATTGCTGCCCCACCTGGCCCCATCCCCTGCCAGCTGCTG
>NW_017729024.1:55207638-55238331 GCF_001723915.1 Gavialis gangeticus | reverse complement strand
CCCCAATTGCTGCCCCACCTGGCCCCATCCCCTGCCAGCTGCTGCGACCCCCGCTGATGGCTGTCCCACCCAGCTGCACTCCCCACTCCTCCAGACACTCCAATGGCTGCCCTGCCCAGCCCCATCCCCCACTTGCACCCCCAGGTCCCCATGGCTTCCCCTCCAACCGCAGGCACTGGCACTTAAAAAAAAAATACTCAGAAAAATAAATGGAAAAACACGCCTTTACTTACCCCAGGGGCAGGGGTAGGAGGGCTCAGGGCCTCCTGGCAGAGCACCCCCCAGGCAGCACAGGGCAGGAGGGCCTGGGTTGGGGCTGCTGGGGCTGTCCCTCTGCCCCGCACTGTGCAGGGCCCCAAGTGATCCTGGTGGCAGCTGGAGCTGCCGGTAAGTGCCAGGGTTTTTTGGTTTTTTTGTTTTTAAAGTGAGCATGCTGGGGTGGGGGGGCAGGGAGTGGGAGCTTCAGCACCAGGGCGAGGGGCCAACCACGGAGACACTCTGGCAGCCAAAGCATCTCCCTGGAGGACCCAGCCTCTTGTTTCCTCAGGGCACAGTCCCAGACCGTGCCCTGCTCCACTTTTTTAAACTCTGGTTTTTTTAGACCCCTGGATATCCAGGCGTCTCATTTTTTTGCCGCGCTGCAAACTTGTAGCGCGGGGAACATCTTTTCATTCCCGCACTGCAAAGGGGTTTGAGACGGGGCAAGAGGCACGTGCCAGCTTGCTTCTCAGACTAGTACCCTAGCAGATGGAGAGAGAGAGAAATAAAGATAACTTATGGTCACATTTTATAAACTGGTGAAACAGTTGACTATTGTGATGATCAGCCAGGTTTAAGATTGTAAGAATGATAGAGGCCATGGAACTGATCACCTAAGTGACAGTTTGACTTAGGATCAAAACTCACCTTGAGTTTTAGATCAGGCTCAGTAATGCCTGAACTCCATCAAGATGAGTTTGACTCATGTTATGCTGCATTGTGCTGTGAAGCCCCTATTTAGCCAACTATTTTAGCTAGCACCTGGTCTGAAGCATGTGAATTATACCACTGACATTAAAGGGCCAGCCTACATGCTGGAAACTCAGTATGTGCTGAAGTGGCTGGCTGAATGAGGCCCTAAATTTTCATGTCAGGTTTGAGGTGTAAAAGATGCTGCCATTTCAACTGCATTCATAGAGGCCCAAGTAGCATCCGTCAATGTGCAAATGAATGCACAGTGCTGGAAGAATCATATCTCCAGACATCATCCGTAAGGCAGCAGCTGCCAATGACTTGTTAAAAAAATGGAAACCTGGAAAATCAGGTGTTCAGAGCCAAAAATACCCAATGACACAAGTGATTAATATTTATAATGGCAGTCCCAGAATAACTTATGTGTTGCTGAGAGATGGTTATACACTCAAAGCTGAACTCCCACCACATGTGGTTATGGGTGTAGTAGGGGCATGTAAGCCCCAGTGAGATTCTGTAAAGATCACAGTTTCAAGTATGACAGAACAAACTGGAACTCTATTAAAAGCCTGGGGGCAATTCTGCCCTGCATAACACCCAGTCTACACTGATGGAGCTCAAGCAACATTGACAGTCCTCAGGCACGTTGCACTGTTAGGAACCTGTGGTGACCGAGTGAATAATCCAATCTTCCTCCCTTTTTCTGATGCAAATGAGCAGAAGCTCTGAGATTATTACTCACCCTTACATGATCCAATTTGCCTAAAATAGTAAGCGACTTCAGTGAGTTTCATTGTTGCTTTATTAAAAACGGTGGGCAAAGGAGCCAAACTTTTCAGATAGGAATGACTATTCTCCAAAAATTCACCTAGGAGCAGAACTGAGAGGAATAACTGTGCAACATCCAACTTCTGCTTCCAAGCCCTGAGCATGAGGCAGGTTTATAACCCTGACCAGATGTAGTGCAATTTCCTGCATGCCTGTATTGTATGAGGAAACATGACATTTCCATTCTTCGTTTAAGGTGAGCTGTGGCCCAGGCTCATTTTTCCTCTCTGCCTTTTGAGGTTTCTGCATTTCCCTACAAGCCCATCTGCACTGCACTGGGTGTGCTCTACTGCATGCATCTCCTGCCCCACCTTTCCTCCCTCGCTCCCTCCCCTCACCTTGGCTGGCTCCTGGGACCTAGCATGCAGGCAGCTCCCCATATATGCACAATCCCCCCCAAACCCACTGAGACACACCCACACCCCTCCGCCCCCATAAACACCCCTCACAACAGGGGACAGCCAGATTTAGCTGGAGACAAGCTGGTGGCAGGTTGGAGAGACATGCCTCTTATCAGGTCCTGTATTTTGTTGTTGTTGTTCGGGAGGAGAGAGAGACCGGCAAGAAAAATCCTGCCCACAGCTGTTTGAGAGCCAGAGGGATCAGGGCAGAGCCCAAATTCTGAAATGCCTTCGCCCCAGGGAGAGACTGGTGTACCGGCCCAACAAAAAGGGGAACAATTCCCACTTCACAGAAGCTCTGAGAACCACAGCAAGAAGGCCTTGCCTAAAAGCTGCCAGGTCCCCTTGCCATGCGAGGAGGGGGATGATTTTTGTTCTTTTCCATTTTTTCTTTTCCCTGTGCAGTCCCAGGAGGAGGGCCATTAAGGTCTAAGTGAACAGAGTAACAAGAACACAGGTGAAATAAGACCTCGAGCCTGTATGGCAAGTCTAAATATAAATCCATCCATAAAGATCCAGGGTGACAGATGTGTTAACATCTGGATGGTGCAATGTTGGGGTGTACGGGAGGTTAGAGCCCCAGAAGATGGGCTAGGCCCAGCGCACCAGAGTCAAGCTACAGGGGAATTCAACTCCTCCCGATTAATATATTGGATAACATCAAGTCATGGCAGGTGAGAACTGGGCAGCCTAACTAATTCAAATACTCATGGCACAGTCATGCTGAACACAGGGCCATTGAGCCCTGACACCCTATCATGTGCTGCATTGATAATCCCGACTACAGTTGGGATCACAGAGGTCAAGGAGTCAACAAGTCAGTCTGGACGAAGGAGTCAACAGGCAGAAACCAGGGACAAGGAAGCCTACAAGCAGGACCCAAGGAAACTAGGAACCAACAATCCTAACCGAGGAAACTAGCAATTTATAATCAGAAACCAGGAAATGGTAAACAAGGAGTGAGAAGCTCAAGGCTAGAGAAAGAAGCATTTGTCCTCCTGACTAGCACCTTGGACTTTGAAAAAGCAGCTGCTTTTAAGTAGACAACCATACTCAGGCAGGCAACTGGGGCCAGCTTGAGGCAGTTAAGCCACTGGCAGCCAGGCCCACTCAGGTAACCAGGGCCAACTGAGGGCAATTTAGTCTGCCTGCTGCCCTGGCTTCTGACCCTTCCTAACACAGAAAGGGACTGGGAGGTTCCATCCCCATGTCCATTCAGATATTTACTGAGCCAACCAGTGCCATTTTGTTGTGGTCTTTGGTGCCAATGACTAGACATTAGATTGATATGTACACCTCTTCCCCCCCATGCACAATTTTATGCTTTAAAAATAATGAAATATGCACTTAAAAGAAAATTCATGATACTGTTCACAATTTACAGAAAATTAAATAAACCCATACAAACTAAACATAAAACATTTTACTTGGTAATCGTCCACATAACTAGTAAAAAATTAATCCTAAACACATATGTGCAGATTGTATTTATGTTCTTTTACTTGCTTGTGAACGAATACTTAATTTCACAATATGAAACTAGTATTTTTTCCAAATCTTCCAATGTCAATTTGTGATGCTTCTCAGCCAGAAACAATTTGTACACTGAGACACATTTCTCAGTCCCCGCAGATGTTAAAGGACAAAACTTGAAAACAGAAATAGTATAACTGGCACTTGGCTCTGTGGTTCCAGACCAGTAGCATCCCAATAACGTTTCACAGCTAACAGCAACTGCACTTCATAGCCAAGGTTCCTCTTCAGACATCTTTGCAGCTTGTCTAATTCACTGGTTTATGTCACATGGAGCAGAGCTGAATTATTCTTTGACCTTTTTGACTAGGTCCAGGGAATCATGCAGTGAGAGCCCCCATGTCTTGAGTTCCTTGATCACCTATGGCAGAGCAGAAAATGTGTCTCAATCATTACAAGATCCCACCCCCCCGACCACAGGGCTATCAAAAGCTGTTATACAATACTGATAGAGGCTGCTTTGCTGGCATTAAAACTTCTTATCACATTTGTTAAAACCTTGAGATGCTGAGTATAAAATAGGGCTGATTTTAGTTAACATGGCTGCATTTAGTTAGGCCACATGTCAGTTTGGGCTCTGGGGGCACGGGCATGTCAGGCAGAACTTCTTTGTAGAGAGGCACCCTTAGAGGTGCCTTTTGTTAGAAAAACAAGATGACCCATAAAAAGCATATGACCTTTCCCTAAACTTAAAGATAGCCTTTTGCTGACAGTAAGCAAACTTGTTCTGTGTATTTTGTAACTCTGTAACAGCAAGCAAGAAAAAAAACCCCCAAAGCCAGTGGAAATTCCCCAAAGATGCACACGCATATATGCCTTATGCCTATGTATACCTATATTTGCATATGTATGACCTGTTAGTGTAAAAGGTTCTACCGAACTCAGATCGGGGGAGCTCTTTGTCTACTGGGCACTGAGTAACCCCTCTGCAGAGAAATAAATCATCTTGCTGATACTCCCTTGTTCTCTGCCTAATTGATCGCGGCTATGAACGAGCCCAGAGACTGGATATGGCCAGTGCTCCTCGGTGTATGAGCACACACTTCAGTGTATGGGTGCTACGCAGTAGTTGGCCAATTTCCCCGACACTTTGCAAACACTATGTTTGCACTTGAAATGATGAAGTTGACAAGTGGAAACTCAAGTTTAATTTGTTCAGCAACCCAGTTGCAGCCATGCTTCAAATAAGTGAAGTGCAGCAGGTAAGGATGGAACACTTGAAGTGCTGTTGCTACTTTCAGTATACCAGCTTCAGCAACAGAAAGTAGATGCAATATCTCTTAACTGCTGTCAATGGAAGTAGGCCACAGTAAACATGAAGGGTCATTCATAGGATGAACATGAGCTGCCAGTGTGATGCTGTAGTCAACAGAGCTAATAGCATGCTGGAATGCATTAGCCAAGGCATAGCAAGCAGGGCTAAGGAAATGATACTTCCTCTCTACTCGGCGTTGGTGAGACCCCAGCTGGAGAACTGTGTCCAGTTCTGGACACCGCACTTCAAAAAAGATGTGGAGGATCTTGAAAGGGTCCAGAGAAAGGCCACAAGAATGATTAAGGGCCTGGAGGACAAACATTACAAGGAAAGACTAAGGGACCTGGGACTGTTCAGCTGGGAAAAGAGAAGACTGAGGAGGGACTTGGTTGCCTTCTGTAAGTATATAAGCGGTGAATATTGGGAGCTGGGAGAAAAACTGTTAACTAGGGCGCACCAGGAGAGGACAAGGAGCAATTGACATAAACTGTTAGAGGATGGTTTCAGGTTGGATGTAAGGAAGAACTTCTTTATCGTAAGGGTGACCAGAATCTGGAATAGACTTCCCAAGGAGGTGGTACAGTCCCCAACCTTGGAAGTCTTCAAGAGGAGACTGGATATACACCTTGCTGGGATCATTTGATCTCAGCAGTATTCCTGGCCAGAGCAGGGGGTTGGACTTTATCTTTCAAGGTCCCTTCCAGCCCTTAATTTCTATGATTCTATGATTCATAAAATGTGCTATTGCATTATTTGTCCTCTCCAACCCTTTTCAAGGCAAAAGGTTCAACAGCGAGTTTCTCAGCTATTAAAGTGACTACAGTTAAAGCTCTGTTATCTGGCATCCCCCCGGAATGTGGGATGCCAGATAACAAAATATGCCAGTTAATTGAGTGGCCCAAACAGGCGCCCTTGCCTGTTTGGGTCACCACTTCTCCTGCTGAATCCACGGCATTGCTGCCCCTTCCATGGCATCACCGACCCTCCCGCAGGCCCTGCAGGCCCCACAGGACAGAGGCTGGCCCCGTGCAGCCTGCTATGCCCCAGGCCGTGGGGGCTCAGCAGCACAGGCTGCTTTGCCCTGGGCCGTGGGGGCTTGGAGAAACCGGAAGTGCCACGGTGGGCACTTCCAGTTTCACTTTACCTTACAAGCCGGCATGCCAGTTAATAGAGCATGCTAGCTTGTAAGGTGCCAGTTAATGGAGCTTTTAGTGTATATAATGAGCACAATTGCCTGAAGTATCATCTACAGCAGCCCAAATGTGACTTTCCACATTATCACTATGAACCTCCCTGTAAACTGTGTCAGGATAGTTTTCCCTACAGTCAGTTCATCTGGAACATGCTGATTTAAACAGTATTTTTCCAAGAAACCACAACAATATGGATTATTTAGTCTATTCTAGACTAAATAAATTATGGCTGCACACCATAATTCGACAAAGGTCAGCATCAAAATTGTCAAGCTCTGCAGAACTAGGCATTTGTCCAAGAAGAGTTTGTTACCTTTTCTTTTCTTAGTTAAATGGTTGCTAGTCTTTGCACATTGCTGTATCTGGAATTTTCTCTCCCACAGAACCTGCTTCCCACATAGTTGACAAAAGTGTTTTTGCCCTCAGTCATAAAGTTAGTGCAACCTGCTGTCACAGCAATACACTTTTGCTTTCAGTAAAATTTGGTAAAATAACACCTTTTGGTATTATTAATAGTAAGTAGCTAGCACTAACTGGAAGCTCTCACATAACGTTAGATTAATAAAAACGACAATCTCACTTAAACAGCTCCTTTAAGACAAGACTACCTCATTTCACAGAAGCAAGCAAGGCTTTGTTAATGCCGCTGGCACCAATGGTATGTCCCATGCCTGCCCATCTGCTCCACTTGCATACTCCCAACCCAAAAATACACGAGCGAAGACTTTCTAGGGGACATTTTTGTCCTCTGAACAGTAGGAATGACCCCCAAGTGGCCTCACTGGTTCAGTCCCTGTCATACTAGCCAACAGAGTACTCATTGTAATGTGAATGTAATGTGCATAAAGGAGGTGGGACCAGGGAGCACTCTGCAAAATTGTGATGACTGTTAATTTGGGCTACAACTCCCAGAAACTCCCAGGGCCTGGAGTTCATGGGAAAAAGAAAAAGGAAGATAGAGGCTGGAGTAGAGAGAGACATGTGCACATGAAACCTGGTCAACCCTGTGCAGGAGGAGTGCACCGTGGAGCTGGAGATCCCACTGGTGTGGTTAGCCAGGACTATGTGGACTGAAGGAGCTGGACTCAGACTTGGGGGCATCTGCAGGCTTCTGTTTGAGTGTTCTAGGACCAAAGGCTTGTTTGGGGACAGCTCGAGATGTGAACGGGGGCGGGGGGGAAGCTGGGTGATAAGTATATGTTATCACAGTACTGATGTTTCTTTATCTTTTACCCTTTCCTCCTTTTGGCCTATTATCTTGTAACCCTAACCCCTATGATTTTCTATTTAAAAGTGGGCACTCCCCCCTTGCTTCTTGTGCTGGTTTCTGGGGCTGCATCACCCCCAGCAAAATGAAAATCTGGACATCAACTTACATGCCCAAGTGGGAGCTGAACTCTCCTAAAAAAGTGGCTGTAAGAATGTGAGGGGTTAACTTACAGAGCCAAGAGAAAAAGAGAGCAGGTTAGAAACTGATCTCAGCCTCCATAAATATAGCAACAAGGCGAGTTTTCCTAATGCGTGTCAGTGGAGCTGTCAAGTTTTAGATTTGTATGAGGCATCACCTTAAATAAGCTTTTCTACAAGAGTTTTTAGCAAAAAAGAGATGTGAATATTGCAGGGGGACTGCTGATTTGGGGGGCAGGAACTGACTGGGCTAGAGTGAGGGCAAACCAGTGCCCAAGTCACAGAGCAGCTCTTCCCACTAATCCTCAAGGCTCGTGACAGACATTACACATAAACCGGTTTCGGTGATCAGAAACTGGTTTAAACCTGTAATAGAGCAGAAGTTCAGTGCACACAGACCAGTTTGAAAATGGCTGAAACCGGTTTGAGATAAACCTGGTTCAATGTAGTATCAGACTTAACTGATTTGGGCCAAATGGGTTTATGTCTGTCCCAGACCCCTTGCCAGTTTAAAATAAATCAGACGCCCTCAGCATCCTGGCATGCTCTCTGGGCTGGGCGGTGCTCTCTATTTCACAGCAGGGCTGGCCCTTCCCCTCTGCTCCCTGGCTGCAGCTCTCCAAGATTTCTGGCAGCCCCCCTCTCCCCCTCACCACTTCTTGCTAAGCAGGAATTCCTCCTTCCCCTCTAGCAGACCACATACTAGCTACAGTCCCTGCTGAATCAACAGGCAGAATCAATAGGTAGCTGGTAATGTCCCTCTGTTGTTTTCTTAATGGAGTGATAAACACTGAGTTAGGGGTGATAAACACTGTGTTATCAATTCCCTGCTGGGCTACTCAGAGCATCCTGCTTGGCCTGCCCTCCTGAGCTCAGTACTGTCCAAGGGAAGGGAGGGCTGCTCTAGTGCTCCCCGGCTTCTAGCCACTGCAGCCATGTACCTGCATTTCTGGGATGTCTGTCTGGTTACAAAACTGATTTAGCCTAGACAGCTTAGCCTACCCTGCAAAGATTGAATCAATTTAGGCTCAGGCTTTTTGAATATCTGTCCCTAGCCCAAGTGTTCTGAGAAGCAAAACACAAAGGACATTGACAGATGTGAGTTTGCCATGTGATCGGCCTCTGAAAGTGCTCTACAGCTGTGCACTGACAAAAGTGACAACCTGGTGTAACCCACGTGGAAGCCAGGACACCCAACACGTCCAGCACACTGCGATGGGGCCTTGGGGCACCAGCTCTCTGCCCCAAGCCCTGGCCACAGCTCCCTCTCTGCTGCAGGCCTGGAGGCACTGCCAACTTCTCTCAGGGCCTTCGAGGCTCTTCGGAGGGGTCTCTCTGCTCCCTCAGCTGGGTCAGCTCACCCCAGCTCTTCTTAGGCCTCCCACATCATTCCCCAGAGTCACTGTCAGCAGCACCCGCCATGCTAGTTCAGCTGCTGCTTTTATCCCCTCCGGCAGCCCCACCCTGGCTTGCAAACCGGCCAACCAGGGCTCAGAGTGGCGGGCCCCCAACTCCGGCCATCCCCCTTCCATGCGAATGGGGATTGAAAACCCCTCCTTTCAACTGGCTTCTCTTTTTCCAGAGGGCAGGGCTCCCCCCCTTCACCCTTGGGGTTGCTCAGAGTTCACCAGCACTGTTTCTAGCCCAGGGTAAGTATTTCAGGCCAATCTGGTGAGCCCACCTTGGCAGTCCGTTACACTGGTTAGACACCCAAAACCAGGATTCATTCTTGAAAGCACAGGCCTCTTACCTGATCAGGCCATTTATTTCTACAGTCTAGGAACTATGAGGAGAATTTTATCACTATTACTGTTTAGAATTCCTCAAGTTGCTCAAGTTAGTTTGGGTCAAAGGATGAGGCATGTAAGGACATACATACAACTTGCCTGTGAAGGACACAGAAAAATGGTGCAGTCACTTGGATAACATGAACGCCAGCGTCTGTACCTGGAGTGCAAATGAAAGCTATGGTTAAAGGCTACCCAAGTGTGTACATGAAGTCCCCTTTCTCCCTCAGGGATTTCAAGATCAGGTTTACGAAAGCTAGTCTCAGAGCAAAAATTACTTTGCTGGCTAAAGTTTAAGCCCAAAAGGCTAATGAGCTATTTCTGGTATAGAGAAAGTGAAAACAGAACTTTTCCCCAAAATTGTTTTTTTGGTGTGACATTGTGCCTAACAATCCCACTGTAGGAAACACTGAGAAGATAAAGTTGATATCTGGAAGGAAAACACTGCACTGAGAATTAAATCATGAATCTGTGTTTTCACCAGTAAAAAACATTAAAGGGCATTAACAGCCCTCTTCCTATGCATTAATTATCTGCATTGCAGGGGTAAAAGCAGTCTCTGCAGTGCCATTGCTTTCAGTCTATGTAGCATCAGGTAGGATAAAAAGTGAATGAGGTACAGTAAGTTCCAGCATGACCACTTCCAGCTGCTGTGCCAGTAGCAGTGAGGGAAATGCTTAACTAATAGAAGACATGCTGAGATGCATTTAAACAATATTAATTTTATGGACTTTCTTTATTTGGAGCACATAGCCTGGATTTGTTTTTACATCTTTTTGTCATCAGATAACACTGATTTGTAGCAACCACAATTCTTTATGGGAGTGAAACAGTTTGAATGAAGCTCTCATTGGGAGAGGGGGAGGCTGACTCCCTACCCCAGAGGTCAGGGAACTCATATGTTAAAGTCCATTGCCCAGCTCAAACCAGGATCTTGAACCTAGGTCTCCTATCTCCCAGAGAGCAGCCAAAACAGCCAGTTATTCATTCTCCTGAGGCAGGTCTTGCTGGCTTTTCAGAATTTAAAAAGATCTTAGTTTCATCCTGTTATGGATTGGAAAACAGTATCCCACCTGCTCCAACACAGCATTATGAGCGCATAATGCTACAAAGCACTGTGCACATACCTAAGACAGTAGAGTAACATGTTGTACAAGGCAAAATCTAGACTCTGCCTGTGAGAAATGGTATGCAACCATATAATTAGACCATCAATACTTACGCATAGAAGGGGGGCAGATAAGAAGCTGCTGTGGCCCTAGCAAAGCTGACTGCTCAACCATGAAGACTGTTAATTCACCATCTTAACTTTACTGAACTGTAATAATAATCCTAAAGAAATGTTCATGTGTGCCAGGATGGGTAGATCCTGGATTTTGGAAAGGGGCAACCTTCACTGTAGGCAGCACCCCAGCTCCTAGCATCCCTCCCATTGCCAGCAGACTGTGCTGGGGGAGCAGCAGTACAGACTGTTTTTTTTAAGTCCTTCAAGCAGATAAGAATCTTCCCTTCCCCTTCCCTTCTCCTCCATGTTCAGCTGCATGTTTCTTCCCTTCCCCTCCCTTCTCCTCCCACTTCCTTCTCTTCCCTCCTACCCCCATCTGTGGAAAGTGTCATCTACAGACTGAGCTATAGCAAGGTTGTAACCCCTGACTCCTGCAGAAATGGCTACAAAAAACACCATTGCTATCTAGAAATCCAGATATTAAAAGCATTCATCTCCTTGCCTAGATGCACTTCATAATCTTGCACACTACATGGATGGACAATGACCCCACCTGCTATATTCACAGACAACACTGCAGCAGGAATCAGCCATGCCAGACATGGATGTGTACTCTCTGGCCTGCTACTAACTACCTAGGGCTGTGTGAAACAGGCCTTATTCAATTCTTATTTGGATTCAGCTCGAATCAGGGACAGTGATTCAATCTGAGTCGGATCACTGTCCCTGATTTGATTCAACCACATCTGAAGATTCAATGCTGATTCAGCAAATCAGTGATTTGGACACAGGCACAACTTTAAAAGTTTTTTTCTACATACCTTGAGGTAGCAGCACGGCTTGTGAGTGCTGCGGTGCTGGGTCACATGGAGCGTCCCACGGGAGTGCAGGGGGGACCTCCATGTGCTTGGCAGCAAACCTGGAAGTGGACCAGAAGTACTTCTGGTCCACTTCTGGATCTGCCAGGGAGTGCACTGGGGGGCCCCCCATTCCCACCTGGCTCAGCGATTGGCTACAGGGGGACTCCCCAGACCCAGAAGGTCCCCCCAGACCCAGGAGGCACCAGTCAACAAGATGGGGGGGGCCTGCGCACTCCCCAGTGGACCAGGAAGTGGACCAGAAATGCTTCCAGGTCTGCTGCCGAGTGCGCTGGGGAGCCCCCCGCACTTCTGTAGGACTCTTCATGCACCCCAGCATCGCAGTGTTCATGAGTTACCTGGTACCTAGAGGTATGTAGAAAAAACATTTAAAGCTGTGCCTACATCTGAATTGCCAAATCTGTCCGAATCAATTTGGAGAGATTAAAGTGTCCTCTGATTCGATTCAGATTTGGAGATGCGATCACCAAATCAGGCCAATCTCCGCCGAATCGAATCAGGGACCAAAACTTTGCACAGCCCTACTATCTATCTCAAATAAATGTATTTTTCCTAACAACTACCTGATTCTTAAATATCTGTGGTGAGTAACTGGCAAACAGGAGGTGCTGTATATCAGGCAGTGGAAACTATTGGATCTGTCTGGCTTCACACACTAAGGGCATGTCTAAATGACAGTGCACATGTGGTTTGTGGCACCGCAGACTGGAGTGCTTGTACAAGTGATGAAAATTGCCCTTTTTGCAGTTTAATTTACACATGCCAGGGTTTTTTACGATTTAAATGAGGTTGTTGCGATGAAAAATAAACCATGTTCTGGTGTATTTTGGTTTGCTTTGATGCAAATTGCAGTGATATAGCCATTGATCTGTCATGTGTACATGTGAATTCACTGAATCATTGGCGATGCGCAAGGGGGGGGGCACACGGGTGCATGTGCACCCCCTGAGCATAGTGGTGCACCCCCTTAGAAAAGATGCTGCTGGCCTGCGGGCGGTTGCCGCTCACCACCCCCTCCTGGCTGCCAACACTGGTGGCAGCGTCAGCAAGCAGTCCACGATTGCCACTGGCCATTGCACTGCTGCTGGCAGTGTCTGCAGGTGATCGCCAACCACTGGTCGGTGCTCACCCCATGTGGCGGGTGCAGAGATCCCACCTCAGGAACACAGCTGGGTATTCGTATCCCTCTGCTGTTTCCACCACGTGAGGCGGGCCAGTAGGGGGTGCTCCTGCGTCAAGCCGCCCACCTCCCTGCGCCCGACCACCTTCCAGGCTCCGAATGCCTCCCTAGGGGCGCCTTATGTCCGGCCGACCCCTCTCCTGGAGCGCACTCGCTAGTCTGGGGGTAACGTGCCACCACCACCCCAAGAATGGACTGTCTCGCGGCCCTGTGTCCTTGGGGTAACACAGGCCTAAAGTCCCACGGGTACTCAACCCAGTACAGGCACTTGGGGTACTTCCCCAAGTCCGGGGGCAAAAAGGTATAGTCTCCCTTAGTCCACAGACCTAAGGGGTCTCTTAGGCATAATTTAGACCCACCCCTCAATAAGTCTCCCACACCAGTCAAAAAGGAGAACTTTATTGATTACAGGGGGTAGGGTAAACTAGGGTACAGGATAGAGCAATATCTAGAAATCCTAAAGAGCAAACAGTCTGGCTGTGGTAGCCTTTTGATTACACATCTGTGATACTTCCAGCTAAATATCTAATCAGATTGAGTAGCTTACTCACAAGCATCTTCCAAAGGCAGGTGAAGTTTCCCTTTGGAGGCAGGCGGTTCCTAGCTCGTGAGTTTGGGGGGAGAGAGCCAGTTTCAGATGTTAAGGCTTCTCTGTCCCCTGCCTGGCTGCTGCGTCACCTCATGGCCGGAGAGGAGAGACCGCCTCCTTCCCCGTCCTAACTTATATAGCCCCTGTGACCTCATTCACCTGGGCCAGCGGAGGTCAGCCCCAGTTGGCTGTCAGCCAACCAATCTGAAATGCATCACCTGTTACCGGGCAGATTCCAGCTCCCCAGGTAGAAACCCCTTACCCAGGTAAGTGATGCAAGTCACGTAGGCAGAGGGAGCAGGTTTCCCCCTCCCTCAGGAATGCAGCCAGCTCCAGTTCCCTAAAGAGACAGGCTGAGGGTGTGGTCCCCTGTGTGCTGGGCCCATCCTAATTGAATGGTCACAGCACAGAGATTTAAATCACAGTGTCACAGGGCAGAGATTTTTGGGGAGAAACCAAGGTGGCTTTCTGCCACACCCCACACCCCTCCCGTGGCCAACAGTGCTGCTGCTGCCTGTGGGAGTTCACCGTGCTCACCATTCATGCATTGAATGATGTGTAGTGAGCCCCTTTGTCCAGCAGATATCACTTCCATTTGCAGGTAATCTGCCCATTTCATGCAAGGAATAGAAAACTGCCTTGCCACTTTATGCAAGTGGCCAGGAGTGGTTTCATTTCCGGCTAAAAAGTAAACTGTGGCCACCTGGTCCCAGAACTGCAGGCAGCAGACAGCTGCAGGAAGTGGCCGTCCCCCTGCATGGGCACCCCTGCCCACCCAGCATGGCCCTGGCCAGGGTGCCCGCCTGGGCCTTGCTGCCCCTGGCTCCCCAGGGGAGACCCTGATTGCCAGTGGCACTGTTGGCCCACAATCCACCCTTGCTTCATGCAAGGAATAGAAAACTGCCTGGTTGCTTTACCAGGGGTGGATTACGGGTTGACAGTGCTGTAGGCAACCAGGGCCTACCTTGGGGAGCTAGGGGCAGCACAGCCACAGGCGGGCATCTTGGCCGTGGCCATCCATGGTATCCATGAGGGTCCCTGAAGGTGACAGCGGCTTTCCAGGGATGTCTGTTGCCAGGAGGCACCATGGGCAGCCCTGCTCGCACGCACTGCCATTTGCGATCAAACACCATCCCTGCTCAATCCACAGGTGGGCCAATCCTCTCACATTACTGCAATGTGTCTGAAGCAAGCCAGGGTATATTTGGCTTGGCTTACATCCCTCACATCCCCCAAAGCCAGGCATGTACAACCTTTCCTATGACAGCAGGCAGAGATGGATGAAAATTCCTTTTTATTTGACCAAAGCAGTTACTTTATTGACAATAATCTAAGCAGACCTGAAATAGCACTGGATGCCCACTCCCCAATTTCCTGAAGAAGCAGCAGCATTACCAACTAAGAACCCCTCACCAGCAGCATTACCTGAACAGCAGCAGCATTAGCAGAACTCTTCATCCATCATATGCTCTTCTTTCCCAGCCATGTACCTTCTGTCTGACCCTCCCCTTCTCCCCTAAAGCATAGTGGTGCTCTCCTGGCCCTGCTGGAGTTGGGGCACTTGTCACTCACAGACAATGTGGGTGTCCCTGACATTGTCACTTGGGGAACAGGGACAGTGGCCTCACTGACGGTCACCTCCCAGATACAGGCAACCTTAATGGATCTCGCATGTTTGGTCCCGGGGTGGAAAAGGGGGAAGCCGCTTACGATTTGAGGCCTTGGTCACATGCCTAAGAATTTCCTCTTTAAACGTTGACTCCAAGTGGTGGGTCTCCTCGAGATTAGCATGGCACTGCGAGGCCATCTCAAGAAATTGTTTTATGCTGTTTATGATATCCTTTTGGAATTCCCTAGTTCTGGCTGTGCTTTCCATATTTAGCTCCTCTAAACACCTACCAAATTTCATCCCACCAGTCATCCACTGTGTTCCCTTGCAATTCCACAGCTGTCACCAAAGCCTCCATCATGCTCTCTCTGGGGCATTGCTGCCTGCAGCGGGATTCACGCATATGCTCAGCTCCAGTGCAAATTGGTGTCCATGGTTCGGGCGCATATCCCCAGCTTCTATCAGGTGTGGTAGCTGGTAACAGGAATGGGAAAACAGAGTATTCATGGTCAAAGATCTCATCCCCACTCGCTAAATGAAGTAAAGGTTAACCCCCACCCAAGCTACTTACAGAAAACCCACAGCATGTCCACCCCACTGGGAGCAAAACATTGTGTGCCTGCTATAGGCCCACAAATCGATATAATTGCCCCTTCCCCAAAACTTACAAGTCCCTGGGCATGGATCTTCTTGTGTCTCCAGCACTGAAACCAATCTTTGGGTCTCTGGAACTTCTTCCATGTCACATGAGTCCGGGGGAGACTGTACAGTTGCATCCAATGTGTCCTCCTCTTCCTTTGTGTTCTGTGGCCAAATCATTGGGGAGAGTGACTCCATGGTCAGGATAACTGGATCTTGGATGTCCCCGTCAACCAGCTCCTACGAGCAGTTGCCCCACATCTCTGAAATATTTCCTGTAGGAGTGGCAGGACAGTCTGTGGACTCTTGGCTAGGTGCAGCCTCCTGAACCCTCGTTGTCTCAAACGGAGACAAGCCTTGCCTGCATCCTTGACAAGAACGACGGACAGCTGGTCATAGAAGGGTTCAATTGTGCATGCTGCCCCAGAATGAGAGTTCTCATCCTTGGCCCAATGAAAAGCACATTTCAGGGCCTTGATGGTGCTATGGCACTGTGTCCAGTCACAGTTGTGCCCACGCATCTTCATTTCCTTGGTAATGGCCATATAGACTGGCTTATTTAGTCTGTTTTCCAGCTGTTCAAGGATCTTTTCTTCTGACCAAATATTTATTGATCAAATCTTTAAGTTCTTCCCAGGTCCAGTTAGGACCTTGGTTTATAGATGTATCTGACTCCTGCTCTGTACCCTGCAGACTTGACTTGTGCTTTGGCATCACCATTGAATATATTTTTGTGGCCACTAGGAGTCAAGAGAGGGCTTGCTATGCTGTCACCAGTCACGAGATGCTTTCTGGCAAAGACTGAGAGCAGTTACATAGACATGTGTTTAAAGAACCTTTTCTGAAATTCCACATATGCATACCTATGAAGGTGTGAACTCTGTCTCAGTACTGGCTGTCAGGAGAATCTGCTCAAGTGACCGTTCCTAACAAAACACTAGTGATATCCATAGCCTGCCCCAAATTGTCCCTCATCATCCAGAAGGAAAGATCATAATGTCTGTCTGCCGATCACACCCAGAAGTCTTTGCCTGGTAGCTCTCCCTTCACGCACACACCGCCTCTCCCCGATGTCCTACCTATCAGTCGCTCAACTGTTCTGGGGTTCTATTTGGTCTGATGGGGGGGTGGGGGGACTTGCAGTTTGTCCATCAAGTGTTCAGCATTCCCCTTTTTACCACTGAGCACTTGATGGATTTCAGGGGGCATCACCAAGAGCCCTAAAAGCCCAAGTTTTGGGAGAAGGGCTGGTTAGATGAACCTAGTGTGTTTAGGAATTTAAATGGAGCAGGGCCATTAATGTTGCCCTATTCCAAAACCAGTTGTAAGGCAATTTCAGACCATTTTGAGTGTGAGATTACTTGATGGTTCTGGCACCTTGATGCCTGGCATAGGTGTTGATGTGCCAATGGTAGCTATTCAAAAATCGTGCTGGTACCACACATCCACATTTTTCCCTGTCTTATTTCAGAGTGGGGTACATTGATGGGATGATAATTTTTGGTGGGCCTATTCATTGGTCCAGTAAATGCCATTATTTACTCCCCTGGGAGTATGATGATTTTCTGGGGTCATCCATGTTCTTGGAGGATATATGGGACATGCCCTTTCCCCCTGCAAGCCAAATGCTCTCCTGAGCTGTGTACGAATTGAAGTGTAAATAGCATGGCTGTTATAATACTAATGAAGTCTATTCAACACCCCTACCTATTCAAACAACGCTCCCCCCTCCCCTCAGTGCATCTTGGTGGTGCTGTGAGCAAAACAGCTACCCTGTTGTGTCCTGCAAAACAACATGGCTTCAATGAACCCTGATGGACTGAGCGAGGAGAACCAAATGCTGTTGGATGCTCTGGAGATGTCCTACCGCTGAATGGAGGCAATTGATAATGCGGAGATGATGCTACTGACTGCAATGCAGATTATGAAAACTTCTACAAAGTTGCAAAGACACTCCAGACCCTAATCATGTTTGGCTATACCAGGCAATAGCCTGTGTGGTAGAGTGGGAGAACCGAGAGGCAGCCACAGATACTGAGGCTGACAGGGCTCTGTGGATCAACCTAAGCGCAACGATCTCAGGGTCTGGGCCCACGTGAGCAGCTCTGACTGGTGGGAGGGAATAGTACTGTTGACCTGGGATGATCAACAGTGGCTGGAGACATTCCACATGGGCAGGGAGGCATTTCACCACGTAGTCTCGATGCTGGGGCTGAAAATTGTGAGTCAGGAGACTGTCATGGACTTAGTCCATAGCACCAGACAAGAGGGTGGCCATGGTTATCATGAAACTGGCCACCCACACCAGCCTCCACTACATCAGGAACCAGTTCAGTGTGGCTCCTTGCACTTCTGGGGTGGTGATATGTGAGGTATGCCAGCTGCTGCAGGACATCATGTCAAACAGTTTTATTTGCCTCCATAACCCCATGAAAGCTTCGAAGGCTTCAAGGGGTTCCCTAACTAAGTGGGTACATTGGACAGCACACACATCCTGGTGTTATCCCCATCGCAGATGAGCTGGTCATTCACAAACAGGAAGGGATTTGTCTTGGTGATCCTCCAAGCCAGACTGGATCACTGGGGCCATTTAACTAACATTTATACAGGCAGGGCAGGCAGTGCACACGATGCACGTGTCTTTAGAAACTTGCTGCTGCCTCACATGATGGAGAAAGAACACTATGCACTTGGAGTCTCTGATACAGTGATCCAGGGTGTTACCATACCCTGGCTTATCACAGTGGATGCAGACTACCCTCTCTGGCTCTGGCTCATGAAGCCATGTGGAGGACACACTACTGACCTGCAAAAGATGGTATTCAGCTATCATCTCAGCAAATGCAGGATGATTGTTGAATGTGCTTTTGCTGCCTGAAAGCACAGTGGAGGTCACTGAACTACAGGCTAGAGGTGGAGCCTGAAAACATAATGGCTTTCATTGTGGCAGCCTGTGTGCTCCACAGTCTTTGTGAGACCAGGGGGGAGATATTCAGAGAGTCTTGGGCTGAGGAATTACAGGAGGCAGTGGGCAGACAGAGACATGGGCAGGCAGTGCACAGCATCCCCCATCATCAGCATGCAGGTGCTGTTCGTGTGGCTATTGTGCGGAATTGCCTGGCCGCACACATTATGACTGCTGCAGAAGGAGATGGTTCTCTCTAGGCCAATGGATATGTTACTATTACTGCTGAGTGTTTCTGTGAATAATAATATGTTTTTTGTTGCAACAAAACACTTCTGTCTCATAAGTACATTGTGTATAGTGGTGGGGAGGAGGCTAGGGTGACAGTGGGGTGGGGGGAGTGGTAGGCATGGGGCTCCCTGTGGGCAGTTGCAGTTTCCTGTTGTTACTTGAACTCTGAACAACCACTGCAGGGGCTGTGGCATGCATGGTGGGAGGGGAGGGAGACGCTGCCCAGGGGAGAAGGATGATGGCATTTTCAGGCTGCCAGGTATGGCACTGGAGCCACAGCCCAGGGTGGGGGAGGCCACAGGCATCTCAAGCCTTCAGCAGGGCCTGACTCTAACTGCTGCTGCCTGCATGAATCAGTGCCCAACACGTGGCCCTGCCTGACACCCCAAGCCTCCCTGTACCTGGGCAGTCCTGTGACTGGGCAGGCACCATTTGCTGTGAAGGGCAAATGAAAGTGCTCCTGGGTGCACATGTTAGCCAGCAAAGTGGTTATTAATTCCTTGCAGGAACCAGGGGTGGATTGTGGGCCAACAGGGTCCCTGGATATTAAGGCCTCCCTTGGGGAGCCAGGGTCAGCATGGACCAAGCAGGTACCCTGGCCAGGGCCAGGCTGGGTGGGCAGAGGTGTCCATGCAGGTGGCGGCCACTTCCTGGGGCAGCCTGCTGCCTGCAGTGCTGGACCTGGGCAGCTATAATTTGCTTTTTACCAGGAAATGAAACTGCTCCCAGTGGCCTGCATAAAGCAGCCAGGTGGTTTTATATTCTTGCATGAAGTAGGGGCAGGTTATGGGGTGATGGTGCTCCTGGCAATCAAGGCACCCCTTGTGGAGCCAGGGGCAGCATGAGCCAGGCAGGCACATGTGTCTGTGCAGGCAGCGGCGGCTTGGTGGGGCTGTCTGCTGGGAATCCAGGTATGTTCTAATAGAAGTTTAATGACTGCCCCTGCTAAGGCAGTTAAATCTCTTACAGCTTTTACACACACTGTCCTGCAGTGTCCAGAGTGAGCATGCCCATAATCTATGGGGGGAGTGGGGTATACTTCCCTTGACCAGGTGGCCCCAAGACCAAAGAATGGTTAATGGGCCCCCAAATTTCTCTTGCTGCCTGGAAAGCTGTCTTTAGCAAAAATGTGGAGGTGAACTATGTCCCTGTTGAGTGTGTTCTGCTCTGAGGCCTTAACACATTATTGGATTTTGGTGGATCCTCAATGTCCCATTGCTATCTGTAAAGCTGTCAGGCTTTTGCAACGACCATGGACTCTATGCAACAACAAGGGAGGTCATCTCTGGCCCTCCTGGGTGTGTTCTGCTCTGAGCAATTAACATGTCAATAGTAGTGAAATCAGCACCCAAAGTTCAATGGGCTAGCAGCAGGTTTGGGTCGAACAGACTAGAAGAAGACTGCATGCAGCAACCCGAGACATGGAGCCACCCAGCACAGCCCTGCACTGATCAAGAGGCTACAGTCCAGCAATAAGGCCCTATTCCCAACATCTCCCCATTCTCCACCACCTTCTCTACCCACCTGTTCTTGTCCCACTGTCCCGTACACCCTTCCCCCCTCCCATAAAAATTATCATGGTGGTGATGCTACTGCCACCCACTGTGGTTCTCATTCAGAGATCCACTGTGGTGATGCTTCCCGCCCCCACCACCCCGCTTCCCTCAACTGCACCTACCCCAGCCCCCACCCCCCACCCCATCAGCCACAATGTTGGGAACAGGAGGCAGAAGTGCAGCAAGTGGTAAGTTTGCTATTGGGAGGAAGGGGGGACTTGGCACATGTTAATATGTTAACGTTTTGGGCTAACTGGCATTTCTCTTACAAATGCCCTGCAGACATACCTATCTTGAGGACAGCAAACACTGCAAGCCAGACCCCTCTAATGGGATATTTACCTGCAAGAAGAATGTACAGGTATGGCCAGACAATGTGTGAAGAAATCTCCCAAGGGAGATTTTGTAGCCTGTATGGGGAGGAGAAGAAGGTGAGTTTGGGAGTATGGGGCAACCCCTCCCCCCGCCCATCTTCTTTCTTCCCCTGTAGGATGAGAGACCTTTCCTGAACAGTGTCTGATCTTCACTGATCTGGGACTGCTGTTTTTTAGAGGCAGAAAAGTTTGGGGGGCCAATTTAAATAGTTAATTTAATGTATTGCTGTGTAGTTGTGGGATAGGGGAGGGGGCATCAAGTTGTGTTTTTTTGTTCTCCATTCAGCTTGTTTATATATTTGTTTGAATAAATATATCCTGGAAAGGAGCCACTGAGAATGGCCTTGGGGGTATCCCTGGCATTGCGTTCAACACGTGGGGCCGAGCTTAGGAAGTTGGTTTTCTCATTGATCCTCTTGGTCAGGAGTTTCCATCAATGCCAAGATGCCTGCATCAGAGAAATCAACCTGCAGCTCCGGAGTTGGTGCCATCATGTGGGTTTTGGCTTCTACAACCATGATCCGTGCTTCCATGAGAGAGGTATCCTGAGACGAGATGGTCTTCATCTTTCTTCTAAAGGTAAGACTTTGTTCTCTTAAGGTTGGCTGATCTCCAAAGGGCTTTAAACTAGGTTTGCTGGGGGACAGGGATGCAGTGGACAAAGAGAACCTAAGTTCAGGGACCCATGAGTCATGCATTGTATCAGACCAGGTAAGCACTAAGGGCTTGATAGACATCAGGACAGGGGGGTATCAAGGGCATCCATGGGGAGTGGGGGGGCTTAAATGTCTCTACACTAATGCTAGGAGCATGGGGAACAAATAGGAGGAAATTACACTCCTGCTTGCAAGCAACAACTTCGACCTGGTTGGGCTAACTGAAACCTGGTGAGACCCTACTCACGATTGGGAGGTAGGCATTGAATGCTATAAGGTGTACAGATGGGACAGAGTGGGGAAAAAAGTGGGGGTGCTGCTCTCTATGTTAAGGAGTAATATACATCTTCAATAATCAAGATGGGATCAGAGGACGGCCAAACTGAGGTACCGTGGGTTAGGTTACAATGGGGTTAGGGGGAAAGGGACTTGGTAGTGGGGGTCTACTATAGACCACCACACCAGGAGGATGAGCTAGAGCTGGAATTCTCTGGGCAGCTCTCAGAGGCCAAGAGATACAGTTGTCATGGGTGACCTAAACTACCCTGACATCTGCTAGGAGGATCAGTTAGCTAGAACTAACCACTCATATAGGTTCTTAACCTGCATATAGGATCTCCACCTAATGCAGGAGGTATATGATTCCACTAGGGGGACTGCCTAGCTGGACTTGGTGCTGGCTACAGGGAATGACCTGGTGGAGGATCTGCAGGTACAAGGTAACCTAAGGGATAGTGGCCATCAGTTGATTGAATTCACTATCCGGCAAAGGGTGGGAAAAGTAACCAGCAGGGCAGAAGTGTTAGATTTCAGAAAAACTGACTTCAGTGTGCTTTGGAGATTAGTTAGTGGGGCATTAAACCTCAAGAGCATTGACAAAATGGGGGTCCAGGAAGGGTGGTCGTTCCTCAAGGAAGCGATCCTTCAGGCACAGAAGGAGACAATCCCACTACGTAGAAAAGGGGGCAAAGGGGCTAAGCAGGAAAATCCATGAAAGCCTAAGGGCAAAAAAAGGGGCATACAGACTGTGGAAGCAGGGGGTAGCTACCAAGAGGGAGTATACCTCCCTGTCTTGCACTTGCAGGGAATTGGTTAGGAAGGCCAAAACAGGATTAGAACTTAGGCTGGTGACAAAAGTTAAAGGCCACAAAAAATCTTTCATCAGGTATATAGGGAGCAAAAAGAAGGCGCAGGGCAGCATAGGACCCCTACAGGATAGACAAGGACAGTTGGTGACAGATAGGAGGGACAAAGCAGAGCACTTCACTGAGCTCTTTGCCTCTGTATTCTTGAACACGGATCTAGATAAATCTCCCAAAGTAAAGGGACACTTGGAGGGGCTGAATGTGTTTAATTCAGTGGGACCAAATGAGCTCCATCCAAGGGTCCTGAAGGAACTGGTCAGTGTCATAGCAGAGTCCCTGGCATGGCTGTTTTAGCACTCATGGTGCTAAGGTCAGATCCCAGAGGACTGGAAAAGGGCCAGTGTGGTCCCGAATTTCAAGAAGGGGAGAAAGAAGGATCTGGGTAATTATAGACCAGTTAGTCTCACCTCTATCCTTGGGAAAACCCTTCAAAAAATGATCAAGGATCACATTTGTAGGAGTCCAGCAGGTACTATAACGCTGAAGGGCAATCAGCACAGGTTCATAGCAGGTAGATCCTGCCTGACTCACTTTGTTTCTTTCTATAACCAGGTCACTAAATGTTTAGATGCAGGACTCGAGGTAGATGTCATCTGCTTGAACTTTTAAGAAGGCCTTCAACACAGTATCTCATCTTATTCTCATAAGCAAATTGAATGGTTGTGCCATACACAGTTATGTGGGTGGCAAATTGGCTTAAGGGTTGTACCCAGATAGTGGTAGTGGACAGGTTGGTATTGACCTGGAAAGATGTGGGCATTGGGGTCCCCCAAGGCTCAGTCCTTGGGCCGGTGCTGTTCAATGTCTTCATCAGTGACCTGCATGATGGCATGGAAAGCACTCTGTGGAAAGCACTCTGTCCAAATTCTCAGATGACACCAAACTATGGGGTGAAGTAAACACACTTAGATTTGGAAGAAACCAAATCCAGGCAGACCTGGACAGGTTAGAGAAGTGGGTAGAGAACAATAGAATGCAATTCAACAAGGACAAGTGCAAGGTGCTGCACCTAGGGAGAGGGAATCACCAGCACACCTATAGACTGGGGGATGACCTTCTCAGCAGCACAGCAGCAGAAAGAGATCTTGGAGTCATTGTCAGCTCCAGGATGAATATGAGTTGTCTATGTGATGAAGTAATTAGCAGAGCTAACCGCACTTTGTCCTGAATTAGTAGGTGCATCACGAACAGGTCCAGGGAGGTGATGCTTCCCCACTACACAGCACTGGTCAGGCCACAGCTGGAGTACTGCATCCAATTCTGGGTGCCACAATTCAAGAGGGATGTGGACAACCTTGAGAGGGTCCAGGAGAGGGCCACTCTTATGGTTAGAGGCCTGCAGGGAAGGGTCTATGAGGAAAGGCTGAGAGACCTGGACCTTTTTAGCCTCCGCAAGAGAAGGCTGAGGGGGATCTTGTGGCAGTGTACAAATTCACCGGGGGCGGGGGGGGGCACAGCAGGGAATAGGAGATGCTCTGTTTGCCAGAACACCCCTTGGAATAACCAGGAACAACAAACATAAGCTAATAGAGAGCAGATTTAGGTTGGACATCAGAAAAAACTTCTTCACAGTTAGGGCTGCCAGAATTTGGAAGGGGCTTCCAAGGGAGGTGGTGCTCTCCCTTACCTTGGGGGTCTTCAAGAAGAGACTGGACAAACATCTGGCTGGGGTCACATGATCCCAGCACTTTTTCCTGCCACTGGCAGGGGGTTGGACTTGATGATCCATTGAGGTTCCTTCTGACCCTAGCATCTATGAATCTATGAACAAATTAATACATACCTTGTCAATTGGGGGGGGGGGCATAGAATAAACCCATTTAGTTTACTGAGGACTTTAAACTGTTCTCACATGTACAAGCACCCTAGGAGGCCCCGGTGTCAAAAAAACCCATGCCAGAGAAAAGCAGGGGAGCGCACATAGTGGCAACATGCACTGCCTGAGAGTGGAGCCTCACCGGCCAAAGTCACAGTCCAGCTGCCTGCCAGGCTCTGTATGCACAGATCATCACTGCTGGAGCCCTGGGCTCACAAGACCCCAGGTATGGCTGCAGGCACCAGCCTCCCCTACCCTACCTGGGGCAACTTGCCATGCACCAGAGCATGCATGCCGAGATGGTACCCAGGGACAACTAGCAGCAGCACAAATGTGTGCCGCTGCTAGTTGTCCTCAGGGAACATACATTCCCGCTTGTGGGGATCTCCTATAGGGCTAGCTCCTCATCAGGTATAAACAAGCATAGCCCTAATAAGGTTGTCAGGATCTGCCCCGCAGGGTTCATCATCTGTGATACATTTTACAAAATGTACTTAACCACTGAGCCTTCCCTGCCTCTTCACTAGTGCACAGTCGGAGACTTGGAAGACCTGGCTTCGGCTCTGTGCTGTCACATTCACCAAGAAAGCAGGATAGGACTGAGCACAGCAACATGGCCATGGCTTGCAGGGAAAAAAAACAACAAAACCCCCACATCTTTTATTCTGTGGCTTTTCTTCTTCTCCTCCCCTCAGGAATAATGGAGCTCATCAACACCCTTTGAAGCCACTTGCATTTTCTGGACCTAGCTGTTACATTGTTGTTCACACTATATTTTTTGATTTCACAGGGAACAAGTAGGTCATTTGCCACTGGACAGTGGTCAGTGAAAAGCCAGGCAGCTCCAAGGCAGCTCTGATTTGGATGCATTTAAAACCACAGGTCTCAAATTGAGGCCAAAGTATTCCTTTTCTCTTGTTTAGGAAGGAGTGTGCTGCTCTTTGCTGATGCTGCTAGGGCTGGCTGTTTACTTTCTTCTATGCATCTGCTGAGCAGGCTCTGCTGCACTAAATGCACATCAAACTTTTCAGCAAAGGACTATAAACACTTTGCCCACATTCTCATCTCATTGTCTTTGATTCTGCGCAGCAACAGGGGATGTTTCTACTTAAAATACATGTTGAATCCTGGTCTAAATGCCAGAGAAGGGGACTGGGAAAAAACAAGATGCTAACACACATAAAGACAATACAATTAAATATGGGCTGTGTTGTCAAATTTAGATATTTGTTCCATTTTTCTCTTCATAGAGAGCTCTGACTCATGAATCTTAAGCAGAATGGGAGATGTGCCTAGCATTTTTTTACTGCACAGATGCATATATTCATTCTAGCCGGGGAAAAAGTAAATATTATGATGCTTGGCAGTGGTTCTTCTTGTAGCTTTGATTTTCTTTGAAGCTCCATGCTGTCTGAAAGCATGAGGAGCCATGGCTTTTGCTGTACAGATTACAAAGCCCTGCCAACATGGGGGAACCTAACATACTGGTCTGTCTCAGTACTGGATGCCACTATCAGCCAGCGTCTGAGTCACTGCCTAGCTTGTTTTTATGCTCGTACTAATAACATAGCAATTGAAGCTTCCAGACTGCTTGTTCATCCGGGGCTTTTAAAACACCCTGCAGAAGGGCACTGGGGGTATGTTTACACCAGGACTTCAGAGTCCTAAGTCCCAGTGCTCAGGCAACAAGGTCCACCCACCCATTTCTACTTTGTGCACATCAGCCCCGGAAAGGAGCCACTGAGAATGTCCTTGGGCTTGTTGGGGGCATCCCTGGAACTGCACTCAAGACCAGCATTTCCAGCAGGCTCAATAACAGCAGTGTAGGGCACCTTTCAGGGCACCCTCAAACCTCATTTGCAGCTTGGCTGTGTGGAGCAGGACCAGGTTGTTGGGGCTTTACTGCCTTCGCGGCATGACTGAGCACCTTGCTATTCCAGTGCAGGCATACTCTAAGTGGAATAACACTGTTACAGTGAGAATTCAGCCACATGGTAAGGCACTTGCCCATAAATTTCAAATGAATTCCAATGGGCCCAATTTAGTCCTGGCCACTCTTCTACTATGGGCAATGCAGCCCTAGCAGGCAATGCAGATAGCAGTATGCCATGGAAAGGTCATTCTGCAGAAAAATCAATATGTAGCTCATGGAAAAGTTATCATAACTACTAGTATCTACTTGAGCCATTGCTAAGGTGTTCCACTTGCAGATCAACCAACACCATTGTAAAATGGCTTCTGTTCCCTTTCACAGTCTTTTATAGGCTTCTGAGTACATGAAGAAATAAGGAAGCTAGTAATCAAGCCAAGCCTTCACTAACATCTGTCAGAGAAGTCTTTGATTTCACAGATGACGTTCTTCCATGGCAAAATTCACCCCTATGTAAAGAGCTAGTGAAAGACCAATGCACAGCTTAGTATTCTGCACAGGTCTACATTTACAGTATGCAAACAATATCCAAATGGGAGGCGGAAAAACCAGTTGCATCTTTTCTACTGCTACTGGGGGGAGGAGGAATTTGGGATAGTAAATGTTATTGTTTATTCATTTTGAGCTAAGAAGCTGGCAATCAGATGGGTTTTGCAATTCAGTCTTTCCAACAGTGATGTTCTTGGAATTCCAATGACTGACAAAACAATTTTGCGTTTATAGCTTAAACAAAGATCAAAAACCAGAAAAAAATCATTAAAAATAAAGACCTACAGATGAAAACTGTTTGGAGACAGTGGCAATATTTATTACTGGGAAATGAAATGCCAGATGAATTATTGGCAAGGAAACTGTAAAACGTGAAGACCTGTCTAGGCAGATACCAATCAGTCATCTCCACAAGTAGCTGCATCCATCTATTACTTTCCTGCAATCAAAGGAGCTATAACAAAGTCAAATCGGGCCCACTGACTTATCATCATGCAGACAACTTTCGTTTAAGCAAGGGGGTGGCAGAGGAACAAGAACAGTGGAGTCTGAAATAGGCAATTCTAGTACACCTGAATCTTGAGGCTCCATTTGAGTCCTGTTTTGCCCAGAAGCATGCAAATAACACAAAATTTCACCTTTCCTGGAGAACTAATAGTTTAAGTGGCTAAAAGAAAAAAGGCTTGAAGGGCAAGGATATAGAGGGACTTGCCTGCAGTTAAGGGCAGAACCATAAATGAAACCTAAGTCTTTTGCTACCCAGCCAAGTAGTCTGTCTACTGAATGGCACTGCCTGGGTGTATCTACTTATTCATTAATGTGCAGTAGTTATTGTGCATTTAATTTAGTCAAGTACTAAATAAATGCGCAGTAACCACAGTTACTGCTCAGTAGCACCAGCAAATGCTTTTTAGTGATACTACTGCACAGTAGCCTAATAAAAAATAGTGCTCAGTAGCATATTAGCACTGTTTGTGCTATGACGTACTACTGCACAGTATTATTAGGCTACTGCACAGTTAGTGTCTCATGTAGATGTGCCCTGTGTAGTAATTATACTTCTGTACTTGGTTAGGCTCAGGTTGTTCAGAAGTAATAGAGAGAAAACACCATTATAGACTGCTTTGAGATTAGACTCACTTTCATGCTGCATAATGATACACGTAAATACCAGGATTTTGCTTGAAAACATATCTACCCACCAACACATAGCCCTTAGCCTACACAGACGAAACAGCTTCTGATACAGCTTGCTGGTGATAACTGTGCATCATGAGCTGCAGGAAAACACAAAGGAATCTATTATAACCAGATCGATTGAGGCAATTTCTATTTTAATCATTATATGCAAATGATCATAACATCTAGATCCAGAAACTGAACTTTCTGAATCAGACACTTAGAAAAAAAAACAAATTTTCTATTTCACTGGAACAGAAGTCATGGCAAGCATATTAATACCAAGGGGGGGCCAGAGCCCTACTTGGCTATGATTTGCACTCCTAAAAGCTGTAACATTCTTTATCTGCAGCCAATGTCTATGCAAAAAGAGATGTGAAATTCTTCCCTCCCTTTGAAACCATCCAAAAATTACTTCTGATTGGATTCTTGTCCCAAATGCTTTTGGACTTAATATAAACAGAGGTGGAAGGACAAACACATCAGCTGAACTCCCACAAGGAGAAGTTGTGAGGGTTCAGCTGGGATGAAGGTGACCAGGTCTGCAGGTAGGCCCTGAAGGACAACCAGTGGGGTCAGCTGGTGGGGGATACATATCACCGGGGCATCAAGTCAGGGTCTGGATCAGAGAAGCAGGGAGCAGATTCCAGGAGAGTCGAGAGGGAGATCCAAGAGACATAGTTTGGAGAGCAAGCTGAGATCAGAAGCTAGGAAAATCAGTTGCCAAGTTCCTTGGAAGATCCAAGAGCAGGGTTAGTGAAAGCCAAAGCTGAGTCAGGAAAATCAGAGGGAGTGCAAAGGTTGACTGATGCTGTTGTCAGGGCATACGTGAAGCTTGAGGCTGCAGGCATGCTTAAAAGGTAAGGTGTGGAGGTTCAAGAGCTTGGTCTGGCTGGGCCTGGCTGACTGGAGGCCCCGGCAGAAGCTGAGGGTTGTGCTGTGCCCTGCTCAGTCAAGTAAGCAACAAAGGGTCCCTAGGGCAGACCCTTAGAGAGTGCTTGCAACCAACCCAATACTGTGTGTGAAGACTGGTGTTGCCTTCACAAATTCCATGACCATGAACAGCCCATTTCCCATGTGTTTGCACCCCTCCAATTGCTCAAAGGAATGAGGGAAGCAGAGGCACACCTGAAGGCACTGGTTAGGCACTGTACAATGCCATTTCTAGCCCTTGCAGATCCCAACAGGGGAAGAAGAACTTGATTTTCTTCCTTGTGTCTCCTGACAAAATCTGCCCCTGAGAACTGAGACCACTGGCTCTAGGTATAAATTGTGACCCAAACTGCACAACAGGGGAGAATGAGACCCAGAAAATCTATGCCAGGTCCCCTGCCGTGGAAATCTATTGACTTCAATGGAGCTGTACTGGCTTTCATCAGCTGATGGCCTGGTCCTTCATTTGAAATAAAACAATAAAGCTTGCTATATGTTGACAGTGCGTTGCATCATATAGGAAACTCCAACTCTTTAATGCAAGGCAATAAACAATTAAGGGCATTGCAAAGCTTATACAGCTCACAAAATAAGCACTTTTAAAACTCAAAATTACAGGAATGCATATCAATCACAACCCACAAGCCTCATCTCTGATCTGCGGCTTGCAGAATTTTAGTGTGTTGAATGCAGTATTTTACTATATTTTTATTAGAAGTACTGTTAAATGGGAAACATAGTCAGTGCACTTATCAACTCACAGTAAAATACATTGTTAAAGTGCTCATAACTGATGAGTGTTATGATCAGTAGGAAAACTATAACTTACTGTAAAATTGCAAATGGAAACATACTGTATTGAAGGCAGATCAATATTTATCATATCCAGTTGTAAATCTTGTTTTTAAAGGGGTTTTCTGTTGTGGTAACATTCTGAGATTGGTGATTAAAAATAGTATGTATAGTCAAAGTTAAGGCATGGCTATTTAAATATGCATTTGTCTGCACAAGATAAATATAGAGCCAGGTTCAAGTGATGTGAATTGGCATAGGCCCTCTGACTTTAATGAAACCTGCTTTGTCATTTTAACCAAGTTGAAGCTTTGGTTCAGGTTATATGGGATATGAAAGATCTGATACCCGGAAACAATCTGAAGTGCCTGGATTTATAAATGATGTCACTTAACAACCCTGTTTCTGATATAGGTGTTCAATTCAAGAAATCTTCCAGTTTTTGCATCCTCTGGAATTCAAATGTTTGAATTTTCATTAAACCTTGTAGAGGTATTTTCATGTGCAGTTCACACCCATTTTCCAAGAGAAACACACCTAAAATAGAGCTTAAAAATGGAAACTGATTGCAAAATTAATAAGAAAATTACTGTCTTTCCGTGAGGCATTTCTACCCATGTGCATTTATGTACATGAGGCCTTCACAATTACACAATGTGTACAACCCTAAATGTTCAAAAATGGGTTTGACTCAAATATCATGAAGTATGAAAAAATGCTGGTTTCCCTATATTTATTTTCTGTATTTTGAACCTTTTAGGGTTTGCAGAGAAGAGTATGTAAATGAAATCATGACAGCCAGAAGCTTTTAAACTGGAATACTGAGATACCTATATATTAGGTCTGGAGGGGAATGCCTCCAGACCTCAGGTTGGGGAGGACCGGGTTAGAGAGTTTCTGGAGGGGCTGGGCGTGTTCAAATCAGCGGGTCCAGATGCTCTCCACCCCAGGGTGTTGAGGGAGCTAGCAGGGGTTATTGCAGGGCCCTTGGCATGGCTTTACGAGCGCTCATGGTGCTCGGGCCAGGTGCCAGATGATTGGAAGATAGCCAATGTGGTCCCATCTTTAAAAAAGGGAGGAGGGAGGACCCAAGCAACTATAGGCCCATCAGTCTTACCTCAATCCTAGGGAAACTCTTTCAGAAGATCATCA
>NW_017729024.1:55187925-55202638 GCF_001723915.1 Gavialis gangeticus | reverse complement strand
GGTTGGTAGGGCTAACCAGACCTTGTCGTGCATCCACAGGTGCATCTCTAGCAGGGCCAAGGAGGTGATCCTCCCCCTCTACGCAACACTGATCAGGCCACAGCTGGAGTACCGTGTCCAGTTCTGTGCGCCCCACTTCAGGAGGGATGCGGACAACATTGAGAGGGTCCAGAGGAGGACCACTCACATGATCCGGGGACAACAGGGCAGGCCCTACAATGAGAGACTGCGGGACCTGAACCTGTTCAGCCTTCATGAGAGAAGGCTGAGGGGGGACCTGGTGACCGTCTGTAAACTCACGAGGTGGGGACCAGAAGGGTTTGGGAGAGACCTTGTTTCCCCGAGCGCCCCCTGGCATAACAAGGAGTAACGGCCACAAGTTGTTGGAGAGTAGGCTTAGATTAGACATCCGTAAGAACTACTTCATGGTCCGGGCGGCTAGGATCTGGAACCAACTTCCAAGGGAAGTGGTGCTGGCTCCTACCCTGGGGGTCTTTAAGAGGAGGCTTGATGCCTACCTAGCTGGGATCATTTGAGCCCAGTTTTTTTTCTCCTGCCCAGGCTGGGGGATGGACTTGAAGATCTACAAGGTCCCTTCTGACCCGACTTCTATGATTCTATGATTTTTCACATGACTTCAAGAGGTGAGGCTTTTAGTCATGCCAGATTGTAAGACTTATAACAGAGCTACAAGTTGGCAACACACTGAAATTTTTATTGTACTTCTAGCTCAGTGAGGTAGCTCCATTTTACAAATAAGGAGTTGTTCCTCGAGAGACTTATCCAGGATCACACAGGAAGTAAGCATTCAAGCCAGGCAGTAAAGCCAGGCCCTTTGCCAGGAAACTGCCAAGACTCAGGTGAAGCTTTCTCATGGAAGATGATTAAGAGGAAAACTCTCTAGTTGCCCTTCCTGGAGTTTTCAATAGCACATTCCACACAAAACACCTCACACTTCTTCCCCTAAAATATTATGGAAAGGGATGTGGACCAAGGAACCCATGGATATCCTGAGATTGCTAATGAGCTTCAGGCACCTGCCTGGATGACCAGTGGTTCTCCACTCTAAGGCAGTCCTCCAAAACTCACTCCTCCCCCTCTCTACATAGTTTCAGAGGAGCACCAAAGTGAAGAAACTCTCCACCATATAAGTGGCATCTTGGGGCCTGAGAAGAGGCCACCCGTGGGGCCACCTCAGTGGCTGTAGTCAGTAATGTGGGAGAAGGGAAGACTCTGACCTTCAGGGCTGTCCTTTACCTTTGAGGAATGTTGCATCCCAGCAACAGAGAAACACAGAAGTATCCATCCTTAAGAGAAGCACTTGAAGCACTAGGCAGTGTTGTGTAGTTTAGAACCCTAAAGGGAACAGCAGCCAGTTATAGTTGGACCAACTACTTCTTAGCCTTTCCAAAGCACACAGGTACTTGTATTGAGGGAGCTGCCACTTCCTTCTCCCATCAGAAGCCTTGAGATAGAGTGAACAGGTTGGGACCTAGGTATATGGCTTGACCAGCAATTGAGCCATGACACCACTGCAGACAGGTGATTGCTTGGGAGAGCAGCACTCCATCTTTCATCACTCAGGGCCCTTCTACACCTGATGAAGAGCCCTTGTACATGAGAGGAAATTGCCCCTTTTAGTGGTTTAATTGCCCTTTTTAATGATGTAATTGTGTGACAGTGTACACGTTCAGTGGCATATTACGATTACATTTCATAACAGCGTACACGTTCAGCGGCGTATTTTGATTTAAATGCCTTTTTTACATAGCAAACTAAAACAGATCCCATGTATTTCAGTTTGCTACATAACAAATCACAGTGATATTCCTCATGTGTACTGTACAAGGGCCCTAACCGGAGAAGGTGGTGGGGACGGTGCACAGGGCGCTGGAAGCCCAGGCATGCTCAGGGAAGCTCGGGTTTCGTGGGCTGCCAGTGTCCTGTGCACCATCCCTGTTGGATTCTCAGGCTGCCAACACACCCACCCACCCTCCTGCCACCTTCCCGGGGCAGCCAGCCTGTTCCTGGGTGGTCCCAGGCAGTGGGAAGGTGGCAGGGATGGTGCACGGGGTGCTGGAAGCCCGAGTTTCCCCGAGCATGCTCGGGTTTCCAGTGTCCTGTGCATTGTTGGATCTGGCAGGTGCTGCCTACGAGCTGGGGCTGTACCCGTGCAGCTAGCACCCCACCCAGACAGCCCCGGGGGACACTGTCACCGCAGAGAGAAGCACTGGTCCCGCCCCGTAGCTCAGGGGCTATGTGACCCAGTGGCAGCTTGTACGGGCAGGCTCTGCTGAGGGGGAAAAAAAAAAAGCAGTGAAGGGCCTGATCTTTTTTTTTTCTCCCGAAGACTGCCTGTGTCTTCCGTGGTGGGGGGGTGTGCGGCCCCTGAGCTGTGTGGCACCCTGGTGCTTCTCTCTGTGGCGGTGCCCCCAGGGCAGCACCCACCCGCTGGCACCCTGTCTGGGCAATCCTGGGGGGTGCTGCTACCGCGGAGGGAAGCACCAGGGTCCTGCACAACTCAGGGGCTGCACAGCCCACCAGCAGCTCTCCCCAGGCCCAGGCCGTCACTTCCATCATGGTAATGGAAGTCCCCAAATTGAAATGGTGGGTTTTTAATTGACACAATTAAAAACCCACTAATTAAAAACCCACCATTTCAATTTAGGGAGAACTAAACCCCCGGCACACGTACAAGCCGCCTCAGACAGTAGGCTAGCTAGCCCTTTTGCCAGCTCCAGTCTACTTTCATTTTTTTTTTAAACTTACTGCATGCACACGGCATCCTGTGTGCTGACTTGTAAAACCATTGCAAAACACAGGAAGAAAGGGAAAGGTGAAGTTATTTTGCTGAACTGTGGAGGAGGCTGAGCTATAAATCCTAAAAGACAATGAGAACTGACCTAACATGCCTGGGAGTTGACTCTCAATAACACAGCAACACTGTGTTCTTCCTATGTACTGCCCTCCGAAGTCTGCCATGTTAGGCAGAGCTGCTTTTTCAGATGAACTATTGAAAGTTAACCAGAAGCATGAGGCCCTGCTAGAAGAAAACAAATACCTCCGTGGTTAGACATAGCACAGGCCAAATTCCCTGCTGGTATAAAGTAACCTTGATTTGCTTTTTACACCAATTTTAAAACAACTCTGTTCTCTGGCAGTGGGCTTAATTTTTATTTACACTAGTGTAAGGGTGCAAAATCAGACCCCTGTTCAGCAAAGCGCAAGTCAGACTAGCCCCATACCATCATCCTCTCAGTGCTCTAATTAGAGGTAAGAGGAAAAGTTAGTAAATACTTTGGATGTGGGGGCTGTGTGTAGATTTTCAAAAAGTGTCAGTGATTCAAAAGCACAAGTTGTAATGACATAGGAAGATTCCCATGCTTGTTCTTTGTTCACATAATACTATACACCTAGAACATAAATGGGTTAGGAACAGAGTGGGTGTGAAGCCAAATAATGCCCCTGAAGTCAGACCATTTGAAGAACTGTCCCCTCTTACCCCCCAAAAAAGGTTAAATGGGATTTAGCTTCAGTTGCGATCCTGCCTTACTCCATGTTTTACATTGTATACTTGTTTACCTGAGATCATGCACAAAGGGAGGCAATGCATTAAAGACAATGAGCATCTTTGCAAATTAGGCCACTTCTTGTAATATGGAAGTGGGAAGCTAGATACAAGTCAGGCTAATCTAGATGTCCTTGGCAGAGAATGTTTTAGGGCCTTGTCAAGAACACGGGGAAATAGTGGGGATCAGGTGTGAGGAAGCAGACTGTCATGGCACCTAACCTGCCCTTGATTTCTGCAAAGACTAGGTTCTGAAGGGTGACATGCTATTGTTCTTCTTACAATGGCGGAAGTGATATTCATTGGTTTCACTAGCTGCTTAGGGCTAGGGACAGACATTACATGTCAACCAGTTTAAGTGATCAGAAACTGGTTTAAACCTGTAACAGAACAGATGTTCAGTGCACATAAACCAGTTTGAAAATGGCTGAAACCAGTTTGAAATAAACATGGTTGAATGTAGTATCAGACTGATCTGAGTCAAACTGGTTTATGCAATGTCTGTCCCAGACCCCTTGCTGGTTTAAGACAAATAAGATGCTCTCTGGCTCCCTGCTCCACAGCAGAGCTGGCACCTCCCCTCTGCTCCCTATTGCAGATCCAGAAGAGACTACAGGCATCTGCCTGGCTTCTGCTCCCCCCCCCCAAGCAGAGATTCCACTATTCCCGCTGCCTTACGCAGACCTCTCAGCATTAGCTAGCAGACCACATGCTGGCTACAGTCAGAGATGTGGCAGACAGGACAAAGGCAGAATCACCTGGTGATGTAATGTCCCTCTGTTGTTTTCTTAATGGGGCAATAAACACTGAGTTATCAATTCCCACTGGGCTGCTCAGAACGGGGGAACCCCTCCCTAACCAGTGCATCCTGCCAGGGCCTGGTCACACACCCCTTTAGCTCAGTATTGTGCAAGGGAAGGGAGGGCTTCTCTAGCACCCCCTGGCTTCTAGCCTGAGCCACTGCAGGCATGTGACTGAATTTTTTCAGTCCAGAGGGGATGTCTGTGCAGTTACAAACAGGTTTAGCCCATCCAGGTTAGACTAGACTGCAAAGATTGAATCAATTCAAACTCAGGCTTTTGAATGTCTGTCCTTAGCCTACTTGTTCATTCTTTCCTACATGATCAACAGTTCTTTAAGCTCAGGCCCAGGCCCAGTATCATCAGGAACTTAGACTGTCTGACACACATTCCAAGGCTATCTATTTGACAAAATGATACAGCCCAGAAAAATCTTTCAGGACCCAGAAGCTTGAACTTTTCCAGGGGATGACCAGGGCATTCATTCAGCAGAGAACAGTATTGGTGCTTAACATTAAGCATTTGCTTAAGCTCATGAAGTTAACTGCTTGTTTAGATGATCTGCTGAATGGGGTCCTCAGTCTCAGTCTGCTTTAATTCTCCTATTGTCTTGCCAGGCATTCTAGGAAAGGAGGCACCAAGAAGCTTTAATAATGAATAGTCACTTATTTCTACCTTTGCTAAATTCATGAGATTGAAGAAAAACAATACCTCCTACTGGGATTTATTTTTTTTGCCTGAAGATCTCTGAAAGGTCTTTGATAGCTACTTCTTTCTCCTCTCCATATATAGCTTTGAGGCATCCCATTATTTTCAAAAACCTACCTATCAAAGAAAATAACTTTGTATCATTGTTTACAAAATGAGACAAGCTCTTACCTTGCAAGAACAATTGAGATTCCAGTTTAGAAAAATCTTCTTTGCTGCAGCCTTATTTTAATACAGTAGTTAACATAGTTTCTGCTGACTTGCAAATGTTAGAAGCTAAAAATACTTTATGTTCTTATCCTACTGCAGAATTTCAATATGCAAAAATATGTAGTTGCTGTCATCTTTGAAAACAGAAAATATCTAACATCAATGGCCATAGACTCAAAAGAGCAATGTGCAAACATGCATGCAACTCTGTTCCGACTTAACCATGCCGTGTGGGGCAAATTGGGTATGTGCACGTACACGTAGTTAAATGGGTATCTAACTGGTCCCTTGCACACAAACATCAAATTTACATATACATTTAATTACATGGACAAGCAGAGGCATAACAATCAGTTTTTGTGCCCTGGACAGTGGCAGCAACCAAGCCTCTGATCGTGGCAACAAGGCCAACAGCAGTGGCCGATCTTGCACCCCCTCTAAGTCAAGGCCTGGGCCTGGTGCCCTGCTTACCCACCCCCTAGTTACACTACTGTGTGCAAGCGTATTAGTCACACTATCATTTGAAAACTTGGGTTCTGCCTTCTTGAAAATGAGCTACTATAGAAAACAAATATTATGATTATACTTGTATTGCTTGTCTTAAGAATGCCATTGGTTTGAGAAACGGAATGTGAGATTTGCCAAAACATCCTGCATCCAACAGTATGTGCTGCCAAGGCAAAGGGAAAACTTCTATAGAGCATTTAAGAGTGCAGAGAGGAGGCAATTCTTCCTGAGGCCCAGTTAAGAGCAGGCTTATGAAAACTCTTCCTCTCTCTCAGTACAGGAAAGAATATACTGGTTGCCACTGACTCAGGTTCTTTTGAATACTCAACATTTCTTTCTATAAAGCTTCTTTTCTAGATGCCACTGCCAATAACCTCCAGGTTTTGCCACTTGCTGTGCAGAAACTGGAAGTTTTTAGTTTGGCTTCTTGGTCTGAAGAAGGCTCTTTGGCTGGAGAGAAATCAATGATAGTGCTGGGCTAGCTTTTGTTTGTTTCTGGCCTGGTGATGGAAGGGGCAGGAGGGGCTGGGAGCAGAGCAGCTGCTGAACTAGTTTTTTGTGTGACTGTATTTTTAACATCTGTCAAAAGCACCTGGTAGACAAACATGCCTCTTTAATGGATAATAAAACATACGTTATTGCTTCTCTTAGAGAAAAAGAGTCTTCTCCATATGAACTTACTCTAGAAGATGTTGTAAGAAACAAACATCTAAACACAAAAAAACCAAAGAGACCAAGAAGAAAATATGAAATGAATTGAGCCACCCAAGCCAAACAATTTCTTCCATAGCTGGGCAGACTAATTGAGGAAGGTTAACAGCGCTGAACGGCACTTGCTGAGTTAATTTTCAGTGAGATTAGACCACCAAGGTGGGATCTGGATCCAAATCTGGAGTTGCTGAGAACTGGGAGGTCATGATTCTGCGAGAGGGGCCAGAGTATGAGAAATACAGATACTGATCTGGGTAATACCTAGTTCTTCTCCATTTCTGAGTTTCCCCAGAGTTCAGAGGATTTTGGTCCATCTCTCACTTGACACTGCACAGACAAATTATTTCAATGAAGGCAACAGATCCATTTCATTTAACTAACTTCCCATTGATAACTGTTACTGTGCCAATGGGTGCATTGCTAGGACCTGAGGGGAATGTCAAAGAAACATTAACCAATGTCAAGGTGGATTATATTTCCTGATGTATTATTAAAAAGGTTGAAACCCCCTGTTATACGTGTACTCCAGGGGCAGGGAGGAAGGCAAGCGGCTGGACGTGGAGTGTGGGGTGGAGGGGGTGGCAAGTGGCCGGACGCAGAACCAGGAGTGGGGGGTGGCAAGCAGCCAGACGTGGAGCAGGGACATGGCGAGTGGCAGGGCGGCAGCAGCACATCATCTGTACAGCTTTGCTCTCGCCCCACCCTGGCCCCTGTCCATCCCCACCTGCCCTGCATACCACTGGGACCTTTTAAAGTACCCTCAGGGGTACATGTACCCCTAGTTGACAACCCCTGTATTATAATAACCCCAAAAAAACCTATTCCAGAGCAGCTAATAGTTTGATCACATCCCACTTCCTATGTTTTTACTTTGGGGGTTTTCTTTGCCCTTTTTTTCTAATTCACCTCAGTTTAACATGTCAAAATCCATCTGGAAAATCCACCTCCCACAGTACCTTCCTCCCCCAGTGATCATTTTGAATTCCTCAGATAACTTAATCAAGCTGAGAAGAAACTTTGATGAGCTGATGCCTGGCACAAGGTACTCCCTAGCTCACGGGGCATGAGTTCTCCAGGCAAGCAAGAAATGCTTTAACCCAAAAAGGCTAAAAGCATAGGACTCTTGAGATCTGAGATTTTCAGAAGGCTTTCATTCCTCTCTCACAAAGATCTTGATCAAAGTAGGTGCCTTTTACATGCCCTGCCACAGATGTGTGTGCAACAGCAAGCCTTCCACTAATGATAGCTCAGCACAGCAGATTGCCTCCCAGACATAGGTTCTTCCCGGTTTAGGCGTCAAATGTCTTCATGCTTTCTAAGAAATAGAGAAATTACCTGGGGTTAGTGAGGACCTCCACTCACACCAAGCTAATAAGTCAGAGCTAGGAGGATACTCAGTGGAAGTGACTGTTGATTTAATACTAGAAGCCACAGGATTTCCCTCTCCTAAGCCCAGCACTGCTCTGGCCACTAGCCAGCTGCATCTTTGGAGGTGGTGTGGAAGGGAATTCTGGCTCTTTCTTCCTCACTGCTCTGCCCACCCCACAAGTAGCAAATGCTGAGCAGTGCCATCTCTGATTATTTTTATAACTGGTAAGGAAACCCTGCACTGTTTAATAACACCAATTCTGCCACCTAGTGACAAAGCAAGATGAACCTGGTGTCTCTAAAAAAGAGGAGGAACCTGACTCACACTGTTAAGCTTCAGCTTTAAAACCTCCTGAGACTTGGTGGAGGGGGCTACAACAGCAGTGGCAGTTCCCAGAAGCCTTCAGCTTTCCTAGGATTGAGGCAGGCAGGTCACGTCTATTGGCACCAGCTGTAAAAGGGTGCAGTGTTGGCTGGCCTCTGTCTGCTAGGCAGCTCAGGGTGAGGGCTTACTCCAGGCCCAGACCCATGCTTCATCCTGCAGGAGGGCTTCTTAGTGCTGCTGCGGTGGCTTCCACATACCTTGTGTTCAGTGTGTTCCAGCCCCTGGCTTCTACCTGCCCCCTGCACTGGAGCACAAGACTGAAAAGGCAAAGTGATGCTTACATGCTCTCTTGAGTCCTCTGCATCCCTGAAGCAGCAACTAGAATCTGGCTTGAAATCCCAGGCAGAATGGTTAGTCAGGCAGCTCCTCCTATGCACAGATAATGCATATGTGAGTCCTTCAAGCGCCCACTCAACACAGAGCTCCAACAAATTGCTATCCAGACAAACTGCCAGCAGTTTGAGGGCTCTGTCTCCTAGGCCTGGTCAGCCCTGCATGAGTCAATGCAATTTATTAAAGGGCTGATGGAGTCATCCAGGCTGAGCAGTACATGAAAAGGACATCATCTGCATTCAAGGAAAATTTATGCTTTTCTCTCTGCTCAGGATCCCATGAATGCATTTGTATTGTGTCTTGCACTAGCTGCAAAGGATTCCATGGGGAAAGAAAACAGCAAGGTGGAAAGGGCACAGCCGAGCCTGCTGTGACTAAGGAAATGGCAAAAAGCACGGTATTTGGAGATGTGTTTCCAGAACCAAAGTGCTTGGGTTAAAACAACTTGTTTCTACAAACCTGTTTTGGAAGCCTTCCAAGCATTTGACTGACTGTGTGGACTCATCCCAACCTGCTAATTTTCATTTCTCTCTTCATTTGCAGCTCAACTCACCCACCTTTGCAGAGTGGATTGTCAAAGATACCTCTCCCTAGAGCTAGCAAGACAGATCTGCTTCCTGACTCAGCACTGCAGAAGCCTAATCTTCACCAGAAGATGAAGAAATCTGCATTGCTTACAGGCCTGCTTTACTAATTAATAAACTCTACTAATTAATGCTTTACTAATTAATCTGCTTTACTAATTAATCATTAACAACTTGACAGTGGCAGAGCCAGAAATTGAACTCAGGCCTGCTGGAGCTCCAATGTCTTTAACTATCAGAAAATCCTTTTTTCTTAAGCAAACAAGTATTGACTTACATGTTTAGTAAAGCCCTTACAGAAGCAGCAGTTGGAAAGAGAGCTGCAGGGCTTATGTTTAACCAGAGGCAATGGCCTTTTCCTAATCTTGCATATGCTGGCATAAATCAGAACTAACTCCATCAAAGTCATTGGAATTAGACCACTGTAGGAAGAGAATGTCTTCACAAAGTAAAGTTTTGAGCGGTTATTAGGGCCGGTTCAAGAAAGCATCTCCATTCAGGAAAGCACTGAAGCATGTGCTTATGTCCCATTGACTTCATCCTAGACCTGAGAAATTTTGTCTGAGAGAAGCTATGCAGAAACTGGTGCATTCCAATGAAAAGTTTTCTTAAATCCATGGACATTCTGTCTCCTGAGCTGAGATCCCAGAGCTTCACCTACCACAATTTTCAACAGCTGGCCGAAACAAACAGGGGAGTAAGACAAAGGGCATTTGCCCTTGATGCTGAAGAGAGATTTTTTTGTCACATGCAATTATTCCTCCCATTCTCACAATGCATTCTCAGTTTCTGACCACATACTCACCACTTGGAATCCCAGATACCTGGGATTCCCACAAGGATGCTATTATGGATACATAAATTGGTCCAAAAGCCAAACAGCCTTGTTTCTTTTTCCACTAAAATAAATATTGTCATGCAAAACAGAAATGCTGCATTCTTGGTGATTAAAGCATATATCAGAAAAAAATAAATACATCAAGGAGCTGCAAGGGGAGAGAGATGCCAGATTCTGGTTCCACAATAAACATGTTATATCCTCCAGTTCCATCTGCTTTCTCAGCCTGTCTTGTTTTGTGAGTTGAAAAGGAAATAATACCACTCCTAACCAAAAGCCTTGATTGCTACAGAGAACAGAAAGTGGAATCTTTGGTGAAGTCTGCATTGCTGTGATTCTCAACGAGGGTGTCACTGCACTCTGGATTGACATGAGATCCTTTTATGGGTGATGCAGGGTGCCAGGCAATGTTAGCACTGTTAGATGTACAGACATGATTTACAAGATAAACGCAGCAATTTCAAAAAGGAATCCATAGTATCGAATACATTCTCACCTGTTGTGGTCTTTCTGAGTTCTTAGCAACAGAAGAATTGCTGTATTATTTATTAATCAAAAACCAAGTGAAAGCTAAGAGCTTTTGGGGAGGGTGGGGGTCCAATCTGAGACCCCAAAGTGGGCACTTTCTGAAAACTGGAAGCCAAACAATGAGGCCTCTAAAAATCACAGTTGTTTTTGTTCACAGAAGGTATAAATACTACCATTGACTATCACTGACAGAATGACAAGCATTGCCAGTTTTATCAGGGCCCCCCATATGCATCCTTTAGGCATAGCGTTGGGCTCAGGTTCCCTGCCAGGAAGGAGTACAGAAATATGTCAGACAATCAGGGTTGGAAGTAGAGCTAATAAAAAAAAAATTCAAATTTTGATTTTGTTTTTTGGTACAAGAGAACAGTTGCATGGAAAACAGGTCCCTTTCTACAGACTGTTTCTAGCAAACATCAGAAAAACTTATTCAACACAGTATCTCATGTTATGAACAGGTTGGGAACATACGACCTTCGCTTTTTGCTCCTTTTGAGGAACGCTTACAGCAAGGTGAGCTCTTTCACTCCCATTCAAGAACAGAAACTAAGAAAGTTTCCTCGCACTCCTTTTCTGGGATGTGGACAACTGTTTTTCTTGCCTCTCCTCTCCCGATAGGGTATCCCCTCACAGGGTGGCATTTAACATCTGCCTGATGACCTCCATGGGACTAGGCAAGGTACTGCCTGGTTATAATGGAAGCTTACGCCTGCCTAGAAGGCAAGGTCCAGCAAAGATGGGCTGTGTAGAGGGAGACCTCTTCCTCCCAAGTCCATGGCGCATCTGTAAAACCACCGTAAAAAGCTACTCAATGGATGCTCTACTGTAACATAATGAAGGCCCCGGACATCTCTCTAAAGAAGGATTATCCTTTCCCTTGGCCTCCTATAGCCTGGTCCCATCTGCTATATAGAGCTGGATAAGTCCCACATATTTCAGCTCCTGCTTGGAGCAGAAGAACTAAACTGGGGGATTAAAAAAGGGTGTGACTTTTACACAGGGGTGTACATTTACCCCTGTGAGACGTTACCAACTGAACTCTAGTTGTCAACACTAGATTTCCCAAAGAATCTCCTGATACAGACAAGGAACAAAAGTTTTTTCTGACAACACTGAAGCACTATAGGACTTTCACATCATTGTTAGCTTTCTCTCACTGTCACCAAGTTCACTATGAAGGGAGATGGTCAGGAATCTTTTGACCGTAACATCTTTCAGTGGAAAACACCAGTGCACCAAAACGAAAACTTTTCATGGGAATGCACCAGTTTCTGCATAGCTTCTCTCGAACAAGATTTCTCAGGTCTAGGATGAAATTCTGTGCAATCCCAGAGAGTCCCCACCCTAGTGCAACCAGTTGTTTGTATGGCTGCAGTGTCCCACTGGACTATAAGAGACATAGATCTATCTATCTATCTATAGATAGATATAGATATAGATAGATATAGATATACACACAGCATCTGATGAAGTGAGCTTCAGCTCAAAAAAGCTTTGCTATATACAGATAAATATACACATATATGGACATACATACATATATATGTACATATGTATGTATGTATGTACGTATATATGTACATATACATATATGGACTAGGGTAGACATATACATATGCATGTCTACTTTGGTTAGTCTATAAGGTTCAAATCTACCCTGCCTTCTACTGTAAGAGAATGTCAGGGCAGAGCCTTCCAGTCAGGCCTGCCACATCCCTTGCAAGGCCCCTGACTAGGAGGCTACTGACAACCCTAGAAACTCTCATATGTTTTCTCAGAAGAAACTTGAATGGTTTTAGATCAGGACTGCTTCTGTGAGCAGTCTTACAGGATGAGAAGAACATTTTCTACCCATTTGCATTGATAAGCCAGTTCCATTGCTTGAAGTCCGAAGTCCAACCTGTGTAGTGTTTGAATAATGAGTGTGGCTTCTCCTCTACCTCCAGGACAGCTGTCTTAAGCACACTGCACGCTCATTTCCTTAACATTGCTCCAGTTACCTTGAATGCCAGACATGCAAAAACATAGAAAAGGCAATAGAGATCAGGAGTCAGAGAGGAGAGGTTTGACCAGGTCTTTCTGAACTGTGCATGAGAGCTCTGGGTAATCTCATACAGCAGAGCTGTCCTACTTCAGAGTGGCCAGAAACCGCACGCTGGATGGACCTCCATGCACGGGACTCCATGCCACTGGCACAACATGCCGTGTGGGCATATCCCCACTGCACTAGGTCTTGCAAACACTCCACCACAGCACAGGGTCTGTGCCTACGGTCAGGGCAGGAAGCTCAAGACAGAGGAGGGAGGAGGAGCCTGAAGATCCTAGTGGAGGCAACAGCAGCTAGAGTGATGGGGGAGTGGCACCTAGGTGGAAGCTGGCAGGCAGGGGCGATGCATAGGGGGTGCATGCAGGTGCATGTGCACCCCCTGAGTGTGGTGGTGTACCCCCTGCAAAAAGGTGCCACTGACATTGTTGGCGGCGCCTGCAGGCAATCACTGCTCGCCACCCTGCCGCCAACACTGCTGGCGGCGTCTGTGGGTGATCCACGATTGCACTGGCCACTGCTGATGCTGCTGGCAATGTCTGCGGGTGGTCACCAACCCCTGGTCAACGCTCACCACCCCACTACCCCCCTGCTGACCCCAGCACAGCCGTGCCCCCCAGCTGTTGGGGGCACGCACCATTCATGCCTGCAGGCCACAAATTAACTCCTTGTGGCTTGCAAATGGGACAGCCCTGACATACTTGCTAGCACCACAGCTGAAAGGGACTTGGGAGTCATGATTGACCACAAGATGAATAAGAGCCACCAATATGATGTTGCAGTTGGTAAAGCGAGCAGAATTCTGGCTTGCATCCATAGATACTTCTCAAGCAAATCCCAGGATGTCATTCTCCCTTTGTACTCGGCCTTGGTGAGGCCGCAGCTAGAGTACTGCATCCAATTCTGGGCTCCACAATTTTAAAAGGATGTGGAGAAGCTTGAAAGAGTCCAGAGGAGAGCCACACGCATTATCAGAGGGCAGGAGAACAGGCCTTATGATGAGAGACTGAGAGCCATGGGGCTCTTCAGCCTGGAAAAGTGCAGCCTCAGGGAGGACCTGCTGGCTGCCTATTAGTATATAAGGGGTGTGCATCAGGATCTGGGGGAACACCTGTTCACCAGAGCTCCCCAAGGGATGACAAGGTCAAATGGTCACAAACTCCTCCAAGACCATTTCAGGCTGGACATATGGAAGAACTTCTTTTCTGTCTGAGCCCACAAGGCCTAGAACAGACTGCTGCCAGAGGTGGTGCAAGCACATACTCTGGACTCCTTTAAGAGACATTTGGACATTTATCTTGCTGGGATCCTTTGACCCCAGCTGACTTCCTGCCCCTGGGGCGGGGGGCTGGACTCGATGATCTTCCGAGGTCCTTTCCAGCCCTAATGTCTATGAAATCTACTGCATGGAAGGCAGCTGGGCTTTCCAGTTTCCAAACATTATATAAGATAGACAGATAGATAGATATCTCTATCTATCTATCTATCTATCTATCTATCTATCTATGTAAGAGAGTCCACATTCTTGTACAGCTGTAGCACTTGATTGAGCTTTTTCAGGAGTCAGATGGAAGGAGCATCCATCACTATACTTGGAGTGCCCTGCCACATATTGAAAATTACAAAATCAAATTCATAGTTAAAGTCCTCTCTTCCATGCTACAAGACCTAATATGCTGGCCACTCCTTCAGATGCTCCAAACTTTGAAAAGGGGATTCTGCAGTGTACTCAGAAATGTGTTTAATCTGGCCTAAGCAGGGGTTGATGGAGTCCTAATAAAAAACTGGGGAAGGTGTCTCATGTGTGGAAGGGATCTAGCAAGGGTGCATCTGTCCATCACCAAAAGGAGAGTCTCATTGAAGAGAGAGCTATATTTCAGGTAGGTTGGTCCCCAGACCATTAAGGCTTCAAGGGAAAAACTACCTTGGAGCAAAGAAATCCTGTGGTTTCTGGAAGATGCTCTGTCCTTCTGTTCCAGCTCCAGCCCCAAGCAGACTTAAGGCGCTGTCCCTCATTGCATGAATTCTAATAATCTAACTTTAAAGTGAGGAAGTGTTGGGGGGAGGTGGAATTTAAGACAGCTAATTATAGCCAAAATTGCTTCTTGCTTTTACTTAGGACTGCTCTC
>NW_017729024.1:55170658-55182925 GCF_001723915.1 Gavialis gangeticus | reverse complement strand
CTGTTCCAGCTCCAGCCCCAAGCAGACTTAAGGCGCTGTCCCTCATTGCATGAATTCTAATAATCTAACTTTAAAGTGAGGAAGTGTTGGGGGGAGGTGGAATTTAAGACAGCTAATTATAGCCAAAATTGCTTCTTGCTTTTATTTAGGACTGCTCTCCCATCTGGAAAATTAAACAGTGCCCATGTAAGCATTTATATTAGGGCCTTGTTACACTTTATGCTGTAAGCTGAACAAATGTTAATCAGCTTAGTGTTGTTTGGCTTAGTGGAGCAGTCACACCTTAAGATGAAAAACATGCTGGCAGGAGCAGTGAGCTTCTAGCTCCTAGTCCTGGTCTGGGAACATAGTGGGGGAGGTATAGGGATGGGACTGCCCACCCCCACTGGGCTTGGGAGGTGGCTGTGAGTAGTGCAGCTACCCTGCCAGCTCTGTGCAGTCCCACCTTGGATGGGCAGTGTTGAGCCCCATGCTCCAAACCGGGAGCTTGGCTGCTATGGTGGGGTTCAGGGACTTCAGGTGCCTGCCAACTGCAGCTGCTGCTGGGCAACCCAGGCAGGGGGAACCAGCAGCTGGACCCTGCATAGCCCAGTGGAGAACAGGGTCAGTAGAAACAGGCCTTGGGCTGTTGCACTGTAGCTGCCAAGCCCTGTCATGCTTCAGACACTGGGCTCTGCCAGGGCATGTGTTTGGGGCCTGGGAGTGCAGGCACCAGGCAGGAGATGCATTATAGTAGAGTGCAGGGCTGGGTGCAGGTGAAACCTCATGTCCATCAGAAGGGGTGAGCATCAGCCTGCCACCACCCGCAGGCACTGTGGCCTGAGTCCAGCCCAGGCATTTGGAGCACTGAGCCAGTCTGGGAGGCACCATGGCCACCGGGCACTCTAGGGCTGCATTGCTGGCTCTGCCTGGTGGGAGCAGCGGGGCCATGCCTGGCCCCACTGCACCACAGCATCCCTGACCTGACTCAGGAAGGGCAACTGCATCCTGGGATGCGGGAGGACTTCATCTTGGGCAGAATGGCTGTGGAGAGTGGCCACACCTTAATGAAACAGGAGCTAAATTAGGCAGACTGGAGATAATCCTGCCCTGGAGTGGCATAATTTTAAACCGAATAATGAGTGCTTTAAGACAGTACAATGTGTTAATGTGCAGGCAATCCAGGGGTTAAGAGCTCCAGAAGCTGCCTAAAATTACCATGTAACTAGGCCCTTAGCCAAATTTGGTGTCATTGAGAGTGAAATCTTGTTGAAACCTGTAGTGAAACTGATGTCAGGAGCCAAAAAAAAGCAGCCAAGATGCCTGAAAACACTGTTAAATTAATGATTGCAAAAGGGGCAAAAAGTCTTCTCATCCCCAGCAGACAAACCCTGACTCACTGCACATTAGAAAACAATTTATTTGGTAGATGTTATCCCAGCATTTAGTGGAATAGTTTGTCAAAGGCAGCAAACAGAGCCGGAACAAAGAACTGTTGACTGATCGTGTGCCCATGAAATGACTGTGAGGTTGAATATACAGTGCAGAGTCAAAGGCAGCATTTATTCCTGTGCATTTCTTAGATCTCCTGTAGCCTCCAGGTAAACAAAGATTGATAAAGTGCTGACAAACAGAAATGTTCAAGAAATTAATAGGACTTGTTCTCCTTGAGAACACCTTTCAGCCATAACTCAATGGTTTTCTTTGGAGCCCACAAGGCAATAAATATTGAACATCAGCAAGGATTTTTCTCTTTTTCTTGTAAGTGGATCAGTCTACTGGCCAGATTCTCAGCTTCTGTAAATCAAAGATTTACCAGAGAGATGGAGAATTTTTGGCCAGATGATGCTCTGACTGGGGGTTTATGGATGTGTAACATTCTTCACATAGAGATTTCAAAGCATTTTCCAAAACGTGAGTGAACATAAACAACCCCAGGTTTCCTTTGTGGAAGTAGGAACAGATACAGAGAGGTGGAGTATGTTAATGTTATATGCCATCAGTAGAGCTCCAAACAGGACTCTGGTCTCTTGATTCCCACATTAACACCGTTTCTACAAAACACCCTTTCCCACCCCAATTTTTTTTCCTCTGCCAGGCAATCCTAAACTGCCTTTGGAGTGTTTCCACCCAATAGCTTATTTTCCCCTCCCCATTTTTGTCAGAAGTTTCTGTATTTGTAGGGAATGAGTGGGATGTAATATGTTGGTGGGATGCAGCCAAGTTGTGTTTCTGTCAGGAATCTTCCGGGAAGAGGTTATGTCTATTCTCTACTAGTATATCACCTAGTAAAATAGGGCCCAAGCTCCCAATGCAGCCTGTGGGTACTGTCATGTGAGCTGCTGAAGTTAAAAACCTTTGTTGCAGTGCACTAGTAGGGCTGAGGAGACAAAATGGCTGTTGTATGGATCAGTCTAAGAGGTATGTGTCTGTTCAGGTACAGGAGGGTACATGCACAGGCTGTTGGACCTATTCTGTTACCTTGTAAAAGCACCTAGAAGCACAGTGGCCCTGTTGTGCTAGCAGTTGTTCAAACACTACCACTAAAACAAGAGGGACAAAAGGGAACCTGATCAATGCAAATTAAAATACGTGGGGAGAGGTTTCTAAGAGCTCAGTACCATCCTGGCTCCCCATTGAAACAGCTAGATTTAAGTGCTTATCCCCAGGGCCGATCCAACCATTAGGTGAACTAGGGTGCCAAAATTTGGGGGATGCCAAAATTATATGCAGAACAAAATAACAGGAACATCATTCTAAATAACACCCTGGACAACTACGGCTTCACCTTGGACCAGCCCTCCACCCAGCCCTGCTAGTGCCCCTCACTCCCAACCTGCAGCCCCTGCCCCCAGGCCAGTGGTACCCCTCACTCCTGCCCAGTGCACCCACCCCGTGGGGCCAGAGCCGGGGCCAGTGCTGGGGCTGCAGGGGCTGGTCTCCAGGCTGCTCTCCCCACCAAGCTGTAAAAGTTCATTCTAGACTTCTTATTTTCCTCTATATTGGAAGTGGTGGGGGCACTGAGGTACACAGTTCACCTAGGGCGCCAATTACCCTTGGACCATCCCTGCTTATCCCCCAGTATTTCTTGTCAAGGGGGGGAGCACTTGAACATAAACCTAGGCTCTGATTGTCAGGTGTCTGCTACCTCTTTATAGTAGGGTGACCACCCATCCCTAATTGGGCGGGACAGTCCCAGAATGAGAACCTCAAGTCCTGGTCCTGGGCTGCATGGCTCCAAGACAGCATTTGTCCCAGATTTGCAGTGTTATACAGGGATCTGCTGCAAATGTCAGGTTTCACCTTGCAAGCTGGCAGCCATCCAGCCTGCAACAGGCTGCCCAAAGTGGGATGCAGGGGGCCCCATGTGCATGTGCCCATGTGTACACATGCATGTGGCTGGGAAATACAGCTGGGCAGCATGGTGAGCAGCTTCTTGCAGGTAAGTCTATAAGGAAAAGGAGGCATGGGGCGGGGGAGGAAGGGGGCAGATTGAGGCCCCCACAGTGAGAAAGGAAGTGGGGCAGGGGCTGGGAGCACTACCCAGCCAGAGTGGTGCATGGTGCTGGGGCATGGAGCAGTACAGAACCATGGGTGGCTTGTCCAGGGGTGCAGGGCATGGGGGGTGGCTCCCTGCTGCTGCGCACCACCCCCAGGGGAGGACATGGGGGGGCATGTGCCCCCCAGATTTGGGCGCAGGGTGAGGTGGATGCAGGCTGCCCACTGTGGGCTCAGGGGTCCCCACCCTGCTGCCCTTCCCATGGAAGCCCCATGCCACCATGGCGATGCACCCCTGCCCACCCACCTTCTGAGTGTGCAGGGGGTGCATTGCCATGGTGGCACAGGCCTCCTAGGGAGAGTGCAGCAGGGCAGGAAGCCCTGAGCTGACAGTGGGCAGCCTGCATCTGCCTCGCATGACTTGGCTCTGACCATGACACCACAGATGGGGGTGACAGGCAGGGAGGCAGGCATATGTCCTGCCTTTACATTTGAAAAAATGGTCACCCTACTTTTTAGGCCTCAGGCCAGCAGAGCACTTGATGGTGAGCTTAAAGTTAAGGAGGTGAATGACGCCGTTGACTTCAATTAGACTATTAACATTCTTAAAGTTAAGTACCTTCTTTACTGAATGCTGGCCTCAGTTGTTGCATGATCCAGGAGAATGATTTTCCTAAATGATTGCATGAAGACTGCTGTTTTACTAGAGACTTACCACTGAGAAAGCTACTTCCTGCTCCAGTAACCCTGGAGCAGACTATCTATGCTCTCACTTCGATATTCACTCTGTCAGAACACGTTAAATCCATTATTCCCCTGGGTAATCTAAGACAGTGCTTCTCAAACTATCTGATGTGGTGGACCGGCAATTTTTTTTCCAGTGGGCCAGGGACCAGTGCCAGATTCAGCCAGTGGCAGCAACTGCGTGTAACAGCGCTACACAAATGCATGACCGACCGTTTCTTTCTCTTTCCTCACCTCACATGACGTGACGTCACCTGGAGTGTTGGAACGTACGAACTGTGGCGCTATGACATATCAATGTTATGCTTCTGAAAATATATTTCTTTCTTTCCTGGCAACTTGCTGCGGACCGGTGAATATATTTCTTTCTTTCCTGGCAACTCGCTGTGGACTGGCGACTTTGAGAAGCACTAATCTAAGATACACAGCTATATCCCTGTTCTGAAAATAAAGACACTTCTTGTGAGGTGAAATATCAGCTTTATAATAACAAATAGGGGTGCACTGATAGAGATTTTTGGGCTGATGGCTGATTTTTAAGGAGCCATATTGGCTGATACTGATCTGATTCTGATATGCAGCCGGGAAGCTTGGAGACCAGCTTTGGGCTGGTAAGTCTGGTGTGGGGAAAAGGGTGGAGGAAGGGAAAGAGCATGTGGGGGGCAGATTGAGGGCCCCACCATGAGGGAGGGAGTGGGGCAGGGGCAGGTGCTGCACAGCTGGGGCGGGGTGCAGGACAAAACTGAGAGCGGCTCATCTGAGGGGTGTCTGGGGGGTGGCTCCCGCCCTGCATGCACTCCGAGAGGGCATGGGGTGGGGTATGCCCCTGGATCTGCTCTCGGGGTGAGGGCAGGCTGCCGCTGTGGGCTGGGGCTGGGGCTGCACTGGGGGTTGGGTTGGGTTGGTTAGGACTGAGCTTGGGGCAGGTGGCGGTGGTGCTAGGAGAGGGCTATGGCGGGGGGCTGCAGCCACTCCAAAAATTGCTGTAGCCCCTCCCATATCCCCCCCAGCGCTGCTGCCGGCTGCCCCGAGCGTAGCCCCGGCCCAACACCCCCACCAGGAAGAGTCCAGTGCAACCCCAGCCCCAGCGTGCAGTGGCAGCCTGCTCTTGCTCCACACAGATCTGGGGATACATGCCCCCCATGCCTTCCCAGGCTGTGCGCAGTGGTGGGGGCCACCCCCACAATGCCCCCTAGACAAGCTGCTCGCAGCTCCATCCCAGGCTATGCAGTGCCTGCCCCTCTCCCCCCTTGACTGCAGGGGCCTTGATCTGCCCCCCCCCACACTTTCCCTCCCCTGCCCTTCCCCCACAACAGACTTACCAGCCAGATACTGCTGTCCAAGCCACTGGGCTGTGCTCCTGGCCGCGTGCATGCTGCAGCCACACATATGCATGGGGCATTTATCAGCCACATTATCGGCCACATCAGGCAAAAAAAAAATTGATTTCTAATACTGTCAATTTTCCCTATATCAGTGCTGATCCAATATGGGACCAATGTATCGGTGCACCTCTAATAATAAATACTGAAATACACCTTTTGCAGAGAAAAAATTATTTCCCCAAGTAAACTGAAGTCAGTGGGAGGCTGTCTACTTATTTATGTGACTGTATATGAGGTCAGAATATTAATTTTAGGCTCTCATTTTAAAAGAGAATCTTGGTTTCTCTTCATATGTTGTTAAGCTTGAGAGAGTCCAGAGAAGAGCCACGCGCATGATCAGAAGTCAGGAAAACAGACCTTACGATGAGAGGCTGAGAGCCATGGGACTCTTCAGCCTAGAAAAGCGTAGGCTCAGGGGCAATCTGGTGGCCACCTATAAGTTTATCAGGGATGTTACCAGGATCTGAGGGAACATCTGTTCACCAGAGCACCCCAAGGGACAACAAGATCAAATGGTCACAAACTCCGTCGAGACTGATTCAGGCTGGATATAAGGAAGAGCCCCCAAGGTTTGGAACAGACTGCTGCTGGAGGTGGTTCAAGCACGTACTCTGGACTCCTTTAAGAAACGTTTGGACGCTTATCTTGCTGGGATCCTTTGACCCCAGCTGATTTCCTGCCCTTGGGGCAGGGGGCTGGACTTGATGATCTTCTGAGGTCTCTTCCAGCCCGAGTGTCTATCAAAATTCTATGAAATTCTATGAATTCTATGAGCAATTATTTTGGCTGGAGGGCCACTTTCTGAATTTTGGTGGGCTGTCAAAGGCCACATGGGTAGCCCCGCCCCTTGACAGTTGCCCTGCCCCCTGGTCGCCATCTTGTGGCTGGAAGTCCTGCACCCCAGCCGCTACCCTTTGCTACTGGACGTCCCTCCCTTTGCCCCCAGAAGTACTTCTTTGGGAGGGGGTAGTAGGGCATTGGAACTGAAAGTCTGTCACATGGTCTATGTCAGGGGTAGGCAACATTTTTTGGCTGGAGTGCCAAAATACCCACAATATCTACCTTGTAAGGTGCTGGAGTGCCGGCATGCCAAAAAAACAAAACTGGGGCAGGATACACTGCATATTAATATAGTTAATAATCATAAACGTTTCTGTTTTATGGCAAATAGCAGGTTTTCTAAAAATTCTAAACCTGGTGACGATAAAAAAAGCTTCACAGAGGGAAGAGAGGGAAGAGAGGAGAGGGAAGAGGGAGGGAGGGAGGGAAGAGAGAGGGGAGAAAAAATAGAGGGAAGAGAGGGAGTGAAGAGGAGAGACACTGGAGAGGAGAAGCGGCGGCTGAGCTGCGTGCCACTTGGGACCAGCCAAGACAGGCCAGCAGAGGTAAATAGAAGCCGCGGCTTTGCCACGTGCCTCTCAGGCTTGGCCAAGCCGGCACTGGGGAGGGGAAGCCACGGCTAAGCTTGGGCAGTCCCTGAGCGGCATGTGGCTCAGCCGTTGCTTCTCGCTGGCACCGACCCAGCTGGGCCTGTCCCTACCCATCCTGAGCGGCATGCAGCAAAGCCGGCCGAGCCACTGCTTTGCCACGTGCCGCCTGAGACGAGTTGGGCCCAGCCAGGTCAGCACAGGCAAGGAGAAGCTGCTGAGTGGCATGTGCTCCCGCCACTCCCCGCAGCCCCCACTGCTTCCCGTAGCCTCCCCACAGCTGCAGCAACTGCTCTCTGCCCGCGTCCCTACTTCCAGCCTGGCCTGGGAAGCACCAGGGGCTCCTGGCCACTGGGCTGTTCCAGCAAACCCCCCCTCCATCCAATCTTGCCTTACTTTCTATTAGGATTGGGGTGCGGAGCCACTCTAGGGTCACGAGGCCAGAAGCTGCAGACGCTTCTGGTTTGGGGCTGGTGGGGGGTGTGGAGCTGGACTCACCTTGCTGCTCTGCCACAGGCTCCTGCTGGGTCCGGCTGCCGCTTGCTGCCTGTCATCTTTGACAGGCAGTGAGAGGCAGATAAAAATTAATTTTGTCAAATTTTTAGAGGCCCCACAGGCCAGATAGAATGGGCTGGCGGGCTGGGTTTGGCCCGCAGGCTGGATTTTGCCCACCCCTGTGTTAAGCTCTTCTAACATAGCACTTATAAAAGATGGGTTGAAGTAGCATAGAGGGGTTCAGTCCTATAGTGTATGATCATGAATCACAAGGTTGAAAGGGATACCAAGGGCCATCTTGTCCAAGCCTCTGTACAAATGCAGGAATGTATCTTAACATATCCCTATCAAATGCTTATCTAGCCTCCTTTTGGAAACCTCCAATGCAGGAGGTTTCACAGTGTCCCTAGGCAGTCTATTCCATTGCCTCAGTGTTTTAACAGTAAGAAGATTTTCCTGAGATCTAATCTAAATTTGCTTTGTTCCAACTTAAAGCTGTTGTTTCATGTCCTGCACTCTGCAGCAAAGGAAAGGAGTCATTCTCATTCTTTTAGCCACTATCAGGGTCCCCCTTAATCTTGTTTTCTCCAAGCTAAACACACTTAGCTGTCTCAATCTTTCCTTGTATAGCTTGCCTTCCAACCCCTTTATCATTTTTGCCCCTTGCCTCTAGACTGGCTCCAGATTCTCCACATCCTTAAAATGTAGAGCCCAGAACTGCATGTACTACTCTTGTCTAAATGAAGTAAAGAGGTACTATTATCTCCCATGTCTTATGCCTAATGTTCCTGTTGATGTAGCCCTAAATTACATTTGCTTTTTTTTGCAGCAGTGTCACATTGCTGACTCAATTGAAGAATGAGTTTCTTGAAAAAGTTAATCACTGGCATAGTTGTGAATGACTCCTAGGCCCTCATGAACTCCCAAGGCTTTAAACTCTGCTAGAGAAGAAAAACTCTGACTGAAGTCAGTGGGATTTCTGTTCTGTTGCATGAAGTCCTTCCTTCACACTACTTTTTACTTTAAATCCAGAGTCACATTAAAGCTTTAATCTATAGCCCTGACAGTGTGTCACTTGCACAAGGAGTGGTTTATCTGGTATATTTCTAATACTGAACTACTGAATCACTCATGTTCATGGCCACCCACATGAGATTGGTGTCTACTCTGCACAGTTTAATCTCTGATCCAGAAGCTGGAGATGGACAATATGCTGTATCTCCTCTTTCTTGTCTTACAGTGAGAATAAGCTGAATTTCTTCTGATGAATGCTTCCTTTTGGGAATGGAACAGAACAGACTCTTCACAAAACTTCTTCCCCTCTTCCCTAAGAAAACAAATGACAGGTCCTTTAGTGCAGTCTTTTTATGCAATGACTTTTCTCTGAGAGATTTATTGCAGCAGCTTTGCAAGAGATTTGTAGCAAGTAATGTTCAGCCTGTAGTCTTCCATCCCCAATGCCATAGCCATAATTCTCCCAGACTGAAATGATAGAAGATCAGAATGGCTAATAATGTATTATGATGATACTGTCTCCACAGGAAAGATTGCACTGGCTTTCAGTATCTCATTTGGGCAACATGAGACTTCTGTATAAACCTGAAACAAATGGTAGTTTCCTGGTCAGGATGGTGAGATAAGGAAGGAGAACAAATCAGTAGAGTCCCCATCTTTTTAAGGAGCATTTTCCAAGGCCTAGATTTCTTAAGCAGTGGGATATGGAACCTTTCAGCTGGTTTGTATCTGGCTCGGGCTGTTAATGATTTAAGTGTCTGACAGCAGTTTGGCTGCTGCGAAATGAGCTGTTCATGCACAGGTGTCCAACACTGAAGTGAAACCTAGCAGGCATCTAACCGTGCCAAACAACGCTACATTGCAGTTTAGAATAGGAAGGAAGATTGTAGATGATTATAAAACTGCAGGCAGGGGATTAATATAGGCAAAAAGTCTGGAATGTGGCCAGGATATTCATGCTCTACTTTGAAAACCTTATTAAAAGCTCTAAGGGGTCCTAATGTCCACAGGTTGGCAGGGCCTGCATTGTACATCTTGCCTAAAAGAAGGTGCCTCCAAGAGTACAGTGCACGGAAGTACTGGTTCAGAAGTGACAAAAAAGTTTTCTTTCTGCTAGTTCACCTGCAAAGCTTTCTGCAGCTCCTGTATCTTCTTTGGAGTGCAAGGTGGATGGAACACATGCAGTTTTAATTCCACGGCAAGGGTTCCCTGGTGCATACGCCAGCTTGAATTTTTCCTCGGAGAGTCAGGCAGTGAAGAATAAACCTCTGCTAGTATCTGAAATCTTTCATTTCCTGGCTAACCACAGGCATCCTACTTTGTCAGAGAAGAGAATTATGTGGGCTTGAAGTACAGAGAAATGAAATCCCTTGCATTGCCCGCATAAGGCAGACCACTTTGAACACTTTCACAGCAACTGAGGCACATTCTCCACTAGTGTAAACTTCAGTGAACAGGGCACAAGAATGGCAGTCAATGGGATCTTACCTCCTTGTGCTGATTTGCTGTGTATGGTCCTGACTCTTCCCTCACACATTCCTGACTTGTTTGTTCTACTTGCTTTGCTGCAGGTGCTTTTGATTTTTGCACTGATGGCAGTGAGCAGAGAACCAGACCTTATTTCTTCAGTCCTCAGTTTACAGGATGCTAGGGGAAAAGATCTGTTTTTGCTTTTTTCTCTTTTAAAAAAGAAAACCTTATGAAAAGCTACCAGGCGAGTGGCCAAACTTGTCAGAGGGAACTCTTAGACACGTAAGGTGGAACTTAAAAAAAAATGTTCACTGTTGGCTTAATCTTCAGTGGAACAGAGTTCAATTAATGTTGAGCTCTTCTGAAAATCCTATCCTTAAATCCATATTAAGGTGTGTACCAAAAGAGCTTGATATTTTTTAAAGGCACTTGAAATGAATGCTGTGTAGATAGTTTTGCCAGCTCTGGAAATCAGTTAGTGCTCAATTATAGTGCTGGTTACCTACTTCGGGCTCCCAATTCCAAGGGGAAAAAAAGAACATTGTCACAGCTTGTGCTTTCTGGAATGTTTCCTTATCTTCCTTATTGCCTTCTAGGCTTCCTGGAGTGGAAACAGTCTGTAAATGAGTCACATTACAAAATCCCCCCTACGCCCCAAGATAGTTACTGAACTTGAATTCTGAAGGCATTTTGTCATTTTAGGACTTTCTTTCTGTTTCTGTCTCCCTTTCTCTGCACTGGATGATGCATCAAAACATTCTAATCTGTCACTCTGAGACTAGAACTAAAATGAAAATATAGATAAGGCCATGACTTCTTTTAGCTGAGGAGGACAGACTCAAATCTGTTAGAAAAGGGCTAGATCTCCTTTATTTGAAGGCCCCTGAATGCCTCTTTGGCAGTTCCATTTACACTGTGACAGGCAGGGATGTTGTGGAAATAAGAAGTCTGCCCCAAATCACTGTCACTGGGGCAGAATTGAAAAATACACTTAAATTCATAGATGCTAGGGTTGGAAGGGACCTCAACAAATCATCGAGTCCAACCCCCTGCTTGGGCGGAAAAGAGTGCTGGGGTTAGATGACCCCAGCCAGATGCCTATCCAGCCTTCTCTTAAAGACCCCCCAAGGTAGGGGAGAGCACCACCTCCCTTGGAAGCCCATTCCAAATTTTGGCCACCCTTACCATGAAGAAGCTTTTCCTGATGTCTACCCTAAATCTGCTTTCATTTTTTAACCATTGTGCCTTGTTACCCGAAGAGGTGCCCTGGTGAGCAGAGCATCTCCAATCTGTTGCTGTGCCCCCCTAATGAATTTGCAGCCACAAGATCACCTCTCAACCTTCTCTTGCAGAGGCACGTGCACTCAGGCACATGCTTAAAAGTAACCTTGTGCTTTGCTGAATTAAGGATTGAAATGTTCCCCACTTTTAACTCCCTCCATTTTCTTCCAGCAAAACTAATTCGAATGATGGAAAAGAAAATGCAGATTTGAAAAAGTACCTTTGGCCCTTGCAGCATTGGCCAAAAAAAACTGTAGTTATACTAACAAAATCCAGGAAACTTTCTTTTGCTGGCACTGCTGTTACTAGTAGCCTTTTGATAGAGTTGATTTCCTCAGGGTAGAGGCTTGATAAGGGCAATTACTTTGGTAATCATTTCTGACATACATATTTGTTAACATGCTTTCTCTAGTTGTTACACCCTTATAGTAAATTCCAGTTACCTGTGTTGCAGTGTGAATAGTTGAAGAATTTGTTCTATGGACTATTGCCCTTGACTAATAAAGACCTGCAAATTCCTAGTAACACAAAATACATTCTTCCCCTACTTGATTGCACAGTGTTTTTTGTGTACAGCATTAATTACTAAGTTGGTTTTCTATGGCTGGAAGACTTGGGAACAGGGATTAGATTTTACTCCATGCTGTATACCACCAGTAACATTTATTTATTATGGCAGTTCTGAGATGCCTGTTGCGAAAGGTACTGCATAAACACTTTGGCATTTGGGGAAAGGACTGCTGATCTCTCACTACCTCAGTAACCAAGATAGGTAGAAGTTAGAAAAAAAAGCAATTATTAATAAAGGGGGGATCTGAGCTACAGAGGATCAGTGACTTACCCATGGTGTCACAACAGGTGACTAAATTTCTTGGGGTGCATCTACACATGCAATTCATGTGAAGCAATAAGCTCCGGAGCAGTTTGACCCATAATAAACTACTCCTGGGTGCAGTGTCTACATGTGTGCTTGA
>NW_017729024.1:55160191-55165658 GCF_001723915.1 Gavialis gangeticus | reverse complement strand
GACCCATAATAAACTACTCCTGGGTGCAGTGTCTACATGTGTGCTTGGGACATCAGCAATTTGAGATGGGGCAGAGCAGGCCCGGACTGGCTGGGGGCACAAGAGGTCAACCCTGAGGTCTGGGGAGTGGCGGTGGCAGCAGGCGCTAGAGGAGTTGGCTGGGCATAGACGGCGGAAGGCAGGGAGCTAACGGGGCTTATCCCCCAAAACGTGGGGCAGCAGTAGGGCCACAAGGCAGCCCAGCTTTGGAATTCCAGTGCCAGCTGTGGCAGGGGTGTGGAGGGGTGCACACACAGCTGGGAGGGAGGGAGCAGGCTGGGGCAGGGCGCAGGATGGAGCTGTGAGTGGCTTATCCAGGGGTGCATCTCTTGCTGCTACGAGCACCCCAGGAGGGCATGGGGGCATGTGCCCCTGGATCTGCATACGGCAAGTGCGGGCTGCCACTACAGGCTTGGGCCAGGGCAGCGCTGGGCTCTTCTCGGTGGGAGCTGGGCCAGGCTGGGCTCAGAGCAGGCAGTGGCGGCGCTGGGAGAGAGACTACAGGGTGGGGGCTGCAGCCACCCCAAAATTTGCTGTGGGCCCCCCCAATCCCTCCTCCCACCATGGCCACTGCCCATCCCAACCACAGCCTGGCCCAGCCCCCACCAGGAAGAGCCTGGCGCAGCCCTGGCCCCAGCCCACAGAGGCAACCCACCCTCCCCCTCATGCAGATTCAGGGCGTATGCCTCCCTCCCATGCCCTCCCAGGGTGCGTGCAGTGGCTCCCTGCACCAGGCACTCCCAGGACAAGCCATTCACAGCTCCGTCCCATGCCCCACCCCATCTGTGCAGGGCCTGTCCCTGCCCCAGCCCCAACCCCACTTCCTCCCTCACCGCCATGGGGAGGGGCAGATCAAGGTCCCACTGGTGAGGGAGGGAGTGGCAGGAGCAGGAGCTGGGGTGAGTGGGGCCCCAGCCAGGCCAGGTGGTATTACAAGCGGAGACCTGGGGGGCATGTGCCCCCCCAATCTGTATGTGGGGCAGAGGCAGCTGCTGCTGCGCGCTGTGCTTTGCTCCCTGCCACAGCTGCCCCATGCCCCCTGTCTGGTTGGCAGCAGAATGCATATGGTGTCACGCAGCTCTTGGGGCAGTGGGGCTCAAAGTACAGTGGCAGCCACCGCCGCTCCATGCACAGATCAGGGGGTCATGTGGCCCCTGGACCTCCATTTGTCCCACCACCCAGCCCAGCAGCGGCCCCACTCACCCCAGCCCCTGCTCCTGCCTGTGCCCCACTACCTCCCTCACTCACCACTGGGGCCTCAATCTGCAACCCCCCCCATGGCCCTTCCCCACAGGCTTACCTGGGAGGGGGAGGGGGAGGGGGAGTGAGTGCACACATATGAGCTCTCAGCCCTCCTCAAATAATTTTTTCTCCCTCCCCCTCTGTGCTGGGGCACGAGGGTGCTGAAAGTGTGGAGCTGTGTGGCCAAGCAGTGGGCAAGAATCTGGCCCCTGGTTGACTGGGCTGACCAAGTGCAATTTACACCCATGGTCAGTGTCCACACATGCATTTTATCACAGTAATTTCCCCAGTGTAAGATAGTGCTGTCGGGGACAGTACTATCTTATGCCAGTGTAAATTAGTTTACTGCAGCCTAATACTGTTGCACATGTAGACAGTGATGTTTTACTCTGCAGCAAATGAGTTTAGTTGGCAGTAAAGTGGGTGAGTAGGCATGGCTTTGATGTCTGTGGCAGGAACAACCACAGTACCATTCTGACTGCTAGAGGTTCTTTTAAGCAATTCAATCCTTCAGCTATGATGAAGTGACATGTATGACCAGGTTGGCTATAAATACCTGGATGTAATGAGATGAAATAAAGAACAATAAAAATTATGTGTGTATAAGTGATGAAGAGATATTTTAACCACCAATTAGAAAATAAAAACTCAGTCTTTTGAGATGTGGCTAACGTGGGAGATGGTGTGCCTCCTGCTATTAAACTAAGAACAGCTCAGCTTTATTATTCATCCATACCAACTTTTGCTCTGTTTGGGATGGCTGCAATACTGGAGTCTTTCTCTAGTGAGAAGGCATCTTTTACCTCAGTTTCCCCTCAAAGTTAATCAGAGGTCATTGTAGTATTATTTCAGTCAAGAATATTCTAATTGCATTCACTGAATTAAAGTTGTGTTAGAGTCAGGGATAAATAAGACAGATCCAAATAAGTAATTTTCTAGCTTCTCCTGAGTTTCCAGTTGTGCTACTTAACAGTTTTAACCAACCTTGAAAACAAAAAGTCAGACATAGACCCATCTTGAGGAGCTTTTGTTTTGTGATCTGGCATGAGACACAACCCCCAGTTTTCCTCTTTCTAAGAGGAAGTGTCATGTAGTCTCTGCTGCTTGCTGCAGGATTCAAGAGCAACTTAGTCACACCTGCCTCTGATTGCAGATGGGACCAAAAGCAAGCCTCTCTTCAGCAAGTATCACCCTGGAGTACTACATGCAACTAGCCATTGCAAAGGTATATTGTGAGGACAAGGACCTCTGAAGTCCAACCTGAGATCACTAGCAGAGCTAATTACACATAGCCAACAGCAGCGGACTGAGGCATCTGTGGAGTATCAGGAGTCAGGACAACAGGCTAGTTGTTAGCCCCCAGGGGCCATGGTTACCTGAGTGGGCCTGGCTGTCAGTGGCCTAACTACTTCTAGCTGGTCCCAGTTGCCTGCATAGGTGCTGCCGTTGATTTGTAAGCAGCAGTTTTCTCAATGTCCAGATTACTACTCAAACAGACTGTTGCTTCCACATTTAGTGTTGTGCATCACGCTCTTTGCTTCAGCTTTTCCTGCTCCTGACCCCTGTCTTCTGACAGCTGGTGCTTGGCTTGTGGCTTTAGTTTGGTGATTGCCCATGTTTACTTAGCTGCCTCTTCCAGACCTCTGGCCAGTGACTGCCTTCTGCTCCTGACTGCCTAACCCATAGCTGTATTGTGGTGACTGCCCATTTCTTGATCCTTTGCAGACCTTGGCAGTAGCATAATAAAGGGAAGTTGATTGGGGTGGGGAAGGTGTAAAAATAGCAGCAGGCCTGGCTGCTGTTGCTGGCAGTGCAGCCACTGATTCTGTCTTGTGCACTGCTGTTGCCTATAGGGTGCTGAAGTATTCAGTTATGCCTCTGGACCTTGGTCTCCTGATCTGCTTACTCCAGATCCCTTGACTCATGACTTATCTGGATCTCTCTACTCCTGATCCCTTGGGATATGAATCTTTAGGGCAGTGTCAAACATACAGCCCATCCAGCCATCCTGGATCAGCTGCAGCAGGAGCCATGTGCAGCACAATTCAGCTGGGGCAGCCACCGCATGCAGTACAACTGCTGCTCCAGCTAAAGTGTGCCACGTGTGATGCCCATTCTAGCTGCTCTGGGATTTGCATCATGTGGTGCAGGTCCCAGACCAGCTGCTGGATCAGATATGCTGGGGAGAAGAGGGCAAGAGGGAGGGGGTCAATGGACTCAATCTGACCCACAGAGTGGCCCTGAAATGCTCATCCGGTCCATGGGGACAGATGAATAGTAACACCTCTGCTTTAGGATCAACTGGTTATACCAGATGCAGAGGCTTTGAGGGGTGTTTTGAAAAGGCCTTGGTACACAGACCCAGAGGGCAGGTTCTTTTGGACCTCAAAGATTTTAATTTATTTTCCTAAGATCCCCTTGTGTCCCCAGAAACCAGTTTCTGGGAAGTGTGCTTGGAACAGCAGGATGGTTACTAGAACAGGCCCACAACATTGTGGGTGCTTGTATTGCTGCAGTCTCAGTGGTTAAATTAGGAACAGCTCAGGAGATACAAGCTTCTGCCTAAACCCAAATGCTGTCTTGGTTTTTCCTTTGGGGAAAAAAAAAGCAAAGGATGATGAGAGAATTCCATTTGCCTCAAGGTTTCAGCTGGTTTGGCTTGCTTTTCCAAGCATTGCTATTCCTGCTCTATGTGGTTTGCAAGGGTGGGTCTGTTTGCTCAAAGAAACCATTCTGAACCCATGGATTCTGGGTAACTGTATTAAGAATGGGGGTGAGGAAACCTTTTAACTTGGAAGATTTGTAACTCTTCTCCCCAAGTTATGCTGTTTCTTCTTGATCATATTATATGCAGAAATCTGTCTTAATTACTCTTGATCTGTTAGAAAACTGTGTTTTCCCTAGTCTCTAGTCCACCCTTTGGATTTAATTTTTTATCTTTTAATTTGTGCTCTCTTTCTGATCTTGTTTCACTGACAAATCAAAGCTGGTCTACCCCAGATCTCCTGAATTGGCAGAGCACCTCAAAACCGTGCCTCTGGAGTGTCACTGGAAAGGCCAAATCAGCAGTCAGCAACAGCAGATTGGATCAGCTGCAGAGGCTCTATACAAAGTTGGAAGGCAGAATAATAATTGATGGGACATTCATTTGAGACAGCCTTGACCTTAAGGGAGGCGTCTGCAGCTGCACTCATCCATTCACACTGAACAGCTTACATGAGTGAGTGGGATGGCTACACACATAGAGATCCCCATATGGATACATTTTGTAGATGCTGTAAATATCTAACTTTGTTCAAAGCGGTGTTCTGGCTTTGAACTGATGCCTTCAGAGGACTGCAGAAGACAACTCTCCAGGAGCACCTTCTGGGGAAGTGGGGTTTATTTATAACCTCCGTACAATGCAAACAAGAGCTAATCAGTTTGACTTGGTGGTGCCAACAAAAGTGGATCACTGCAATGATGCGTGATCCATACCCATCTTCTATATAGAGAACCCTGTGCATGTGTTTTCTTCCCAAAAGCTTCTGATCAATGGTTATTCCTGCATTCATTTCAGTCGTCGTTTTCTCACCAAGACCCAGGGGGGAGACGAGGCAGACTGGAATAACAGGTTTTGCAGGGGGTGAGGGGAGCTATTGCATTTTGCCTAGCTGCCTGGCAGGCGGACCCGAGGGCAGCGGACGAGCCAGCACGGCTCCGCCAAGACCCCAGGCAGGGATCAGCAGTTTGTGTGGGGCACCCCCCTCTCCAGCTCTCCCTGGGAAGCCCCTTCCCCCTGGTACTGCCACCGTCCCCCTGCTCGCCCCTAGGCAAGGGCGATAGATCACGGCTGCTGGGGAAGAAGCGCTGCCCCGCGCCAGCCCACCGCCACTTCCACAGATAGCAGAAGAAAGAGCCTCCCCCTCCGCCACTGCTCTCAGCAGCGTGGAGCCACCCCAAGCCGGCACACAGGCAACCCTGGCTGGGTACCGCGGGGCGGGGCCGGAAGCGGTCCGAACGCTCAGGGAGGCAGTGCCAAGCCGGAAGTGGGCGGGGCGACGCGGTCCCTGCTCTGCAGGGCGCACAGACCGGAGCCCGCGGGTTCCGGGTCCGTGTGGAGCAAGCGCCGCCTCCCGCTCCCCCCGCGTAGGCCCCGCCCCCTCCCTGCCCGCAGACGCCCAGCGCCGCCGCCGGGGGAGGATGA
>NW_017729024.1:55156729-55159894 GCF_001723915.1 Gavialis gangeticus | reverse complement strand
CTCCCCCCCGGCGGGACCCTGCGAACTTGGCGAGGCGCCTCCCCACGCCTTGCCCTTGCTGGGGCTGCGCTTCACCTTGGCGCGAGCGGCCCCGCACCCCGCCGGGCCGCGGGCGGCAGCGGCCTCGGCTGCTTTGTCACAGCCGCTGGGGATGGGGCTGCCCTGCGGAAGCTCCTGTCTACCTGCCAGGTAGAGCCCGGCCGCCCTGCCCGGCGCTGTGCTGGGCTACCCTGCCTGGGGGCAGCCCGGGCTGCAGCAGCCGCTGGCGCTGCCTCTGGGGGTGCAGAAGTAGTGGCTGTTGCAGCAGCATCTAGTGGCGCTGCCCCATGCTGCCAGGCGACGCCTTGGCTTGGGGTAATGTGCAGCTAGCTACTCCTCTCTCCTTTATGTGGCTGCAGTGGTGACACATGGTGGGGGGCACAGGGTGCACCCCCTGAGAGTGCTGGCAGTTCTCCCCGCTTAGGTGACAGGCAGGTGCAGACAAGAGCGCCGTTGGGCCCCCCCGCGCAAACGCCAGCCGGGGAGTGGGGGCGCCAGGAGAAGCGCTGCTGGCACTTCCTCTTTGTCTGTGGTGGGACCTCCCCACCCCTCTGGTCTGTGAAATTAGTTGTGGGAGGAACCCCCTTGCCCCATCGCTGACTGGCCACTGGGGGGGCACGTGCCCCTCCTGACTCAGATGGCACCAGTTGCCTGTGTGTTGTTGTCACCTACTGTCTCTGGCCCAGTGCTTCTAACCTTTTTAGACTTGAGGCACCTCTTGGGAAATGCCAGATCTTAGCTTTCATGTATTTTCCGAGTACAAATAGAGCAGTCATTCAGTGGCAAAGAACTTGGAAAGACCCGCTAGGTCAGGGTGTATCTCATGTTATTTGGATTCCTGTTTGAAAGCTCTGGTTTTCTGTGCGTGTCCTTTCACAGCATCTTATGAAGTTAGCTTGGGTTTATAAAAGCTTATGCTATATGTTTCTGATGTGGTTAGCCTGCTAGATGCACATCTACCCTGCCTCTTATTTTGTGGATCATGTTTATGCAGCACTAATGTTGCAGGGGATGCTGTGCAGCACCCTTGAAAAGATCTCAAGGTACTGCAGGGTGGTGTGACACCTTGGCTGAGAATCACTTCTCTAGACTCTTTCCAGCTAGCTTTCAGTCATGTTTGTGACTTAAGTTTCCATGATGGTAACGAAACTCAGATGAGACATCGTCAACTCATATAATCTTCAATCGTGGATCAGCTGTTCCGTTTATGAGAACAGCTGGTCACAGAGTTGGTGAAATAAGCAATTTCAACTGTGCTATTGGTCCAATAACAAATATTACTCACAAAAATCCGTCCTACCAACCATTACTCAGTCTTTCTGACTCTCACCTCATTTTGTTTAGCTTAACTCACTTGTCCCTGCTCTGGACTTTAAAGGACTGCCAGTCTATTGAAGTTCTTCATTTTCTCTTTCTCTCCAGCTTTCAAGTGGTCCTCTTGTCACCAATGACTGCTTTGATCATCTCCCTGGGTTTTGGTTGGAGCTGTGTTGGTCTAAGGACATAGGCAGGCAAGGTTCTTTGGTAGATGTGATACCTTTTATTAGACCAACGCAGTTGGTATAGTAAAAAATATCACGTCTACTCAAAGACCCTTGCTTGATTATTTTCCAGGATTTGTTCCCTTTGTTGTTCCTGTGGAGGACGTTGCATTGTCATGTGACTTAATTATCCACAACTCTGTGTTTTCTTCAAGTCTGCTGCTTCCTGGTCAAGCAGTACTACATTTCCCAATCTCTGTAGTATATATGCAGTTTTTTCATTGTCCTCAAACCCTTCTCCCTTTTATCCTGTATTTTTCTTGCTGTAGGATTTTAGTAATTTCTACAGCTGACATGCTCCTTCACACCTTCATTTTGTGGTAATCCCTCCCCCTGAATCTCTGCTTCTCTTAAGACTTTGAGGTCTCCGCTCCTCATCTTGGCTCCCCTTCATCATCCTTACTAATCCCATCCCCTTCTAATCTTCCCATCCCTTAAGTAGATTCTTTCAGTTTATTGATTCATAGATTAAGGGTCGGAAGGGACCTAGTAGATCTTCTAGCCTGACCCCCCGCCAGGGCGGGAGAACAACAAAAAAAAACCCCAAAAAGAGAAACGGGACTCAAATGAGTCCAGCCAGGTAGGCATCCAGCCTCTTCTTAAAGACCCCCAGGGTAGGGGCCAGCACCACTTCCCTTGGAAGTTGGTTCCAGCTCCTAGCCGTCCTAACTGTGAAGTAGTTCTTGCGGATGTCCAATCTATTGTGGTCTTTTGGTTCCTTTCCTCCTTGTTGTTCTGACTTTTTTTATCCTTGGATCTGGCAGTCCACAGTATCCTGCCTCCAAATATCTCCTTTCACCTTCAGACTTATTGAACAAGTACTTTACAGTTGCTGCCTTGAGTTCTGTCCTCCATCTCCATTGTGGATTTCTTCCACAAGCTGCTAAAATAACTTACTTTCTGGGCCAAATCTTAAGGTTTCTACTACCTCTTTCTGCTCCCTGCCCTGTGCTCCGTTTATCTCTATTGCTTTTGATGCCATCACTGTTTTTTCTGTTCTCACTTGCCTTCTACAATACTGTTTTCTCAGCCTCTTCTTCCTGTTCTGTTCCTTCTCCTTTCTGTGACTTTGTGCTCCTTCATCTGTATTTTTACTTTAGATGGAAGGAGAGAGAATTAGTTGTAATCTGGCACCTCAAACTGTTTTTAATATCTATTCTTAAACTATAGAATCATTTAGTATTAAAGGTGCACCAAAATATTGGTCCGATATCGGATCGGCACCGATATAAAGACAATTAAGTGTATTGGAAATCGGCCTGATGTGGCCATAAATTGGCCAATAAATGCCCGTGCGTGTGTGCAGCTGCAGCACAGCATGTAGGCAGCAAAGAGCACAGCCTGGCTGCTTGGAGAGCTGCGTGCAGCTGGTAAGTCTGTTGTGGTGAAAGGGAAGGGGGCATGGGGGCAGATCAAGGCCTCCCGTGGTGAGGGAGTGAGTGGGGCTGTGGCTGGAGCAGGTGCAGGATGGAGCTGTGGCTTGTTTGGGGGGCACAGGGTGGGGGAGGTGGTACAGGGGGGTGCTGTGTGCCCCTGGATCTGTGCAGGGGGGGCTGGGGCTGCGCCAGGCTCTTCCTAGTTCATG
>NW_017729024.1:55152728-55156337 GCF_001723915.1 Gavialis gangeticus | reverse complement strand
CGAGTTGTGGTCAGCGGTGGAGGTAAGGTATCCTGGCCTCTCCTTAGCCTGGGGGGGGGGGGGGCTGGGCCAGGGCTGTGGTTGGAGGCAGGCGGTGGTGGCACTGGTAAGAGGGCTATGGAGGGGTATGGCAAATTTTGCCATGGCTGCTGGCCGCATCCCTCCCCCCCCCGCTCCCCCTCTCAGCACCACAGCTGCCCACCCTGCCTGCAACCTGTGCAGACCTGGAGGCTCACCAGTGCCCTCTTGGGATGCGTGCAGCAGCAGGAGCCGCCCCGTACCCCTCAGATGAGTCATGGCTCTGTCTGGTGCCCCACCCCGTGCCAGCTGGGCAGCCCCTGCCCCAGCCCCACACCCACTTCTTCCTCACTGCAGGAGCCTTGATAGTCCCTCCCCATCCACCACAACAGACCTACCGGCTACATGGAGCTGTATCGAAAATCGGATTGGTATCTGCCGATATGTCTCCTTAAAAATCAGTTAAAGGTATTGGCCCCCAAAGTCTCTTTCGGTGCACCCTTATTTAATTATGTCCAGTGGGGACCAACTTTTTATGGCAGGAATGCCATAAATTAGCCCCACACCTTCCCTGAGTGCCATTCTGATCCTTTCCTTTTACCCAATTTGCTCAGTTTTCTGCTCCCTGACCAAGCTGCTGCTCTGTCCTGCTTCCTGCCCTATGCTCCCAGTCTGGTCTGATGCTCTGCTTTGTGTTCCCTGCCCTGTCTTCGTCTGTGTTGCCTGACCTCTTTGCAGTCTGTTGCATGCCACGTGTTGGCCATCCTGATCTTGTCTAGCCGTCCCACCATGCCATCAGATTAACGCTAATAATGTAACAGAAACTAAGGTCCACTTCTTTATTCTTAAAGCTCAGTTATTTCATTTTTGTTATCTTCAGAGCGTTGTTCTTTTTATCAAGCCTTTAACTTGAAAGGTGTGTCTGTGTGCATTTAACTCCTCCTTCCCTTTGTCTCACATGCTAAGTCCAGTTCATATCCTTTTGCTTTTTCCTGCATGATGTCTCTCTGATATGTCCTTAGCGCTCAATCTCTGCAGCTGAAAGTCTCGTTTAGGTTTTCTTTCCCCTCCCCCCCTTATGTCATCACCTTAGGCCACTGGAGGCCAAACTTTTTTGCTGGCATGCCACAAATTAAATCCCATGCATTCCCCAAGTGCCATTCTGATCTGCTTCTCCTACCCAGTCTCCTGCTTTGCTTTCCGCTGTCTGCCCTGTGCTCCCTACCCTGTCTGTGCTGTGGTGCCTGCCCCTGCTCTTATCTGCTGTGTCCACGGCACTTGACATAAGTGCCACAGGTTGACCATCACTGGCTTAGGTTTATGTAAGAAGAGCTTGGAAGGTTTCAAGAAATGGAATGCATAAGCAAACAAAGCACATCTTTATAGTTTTGGTGAAGGGCCTTGGTTTTACAAACTATAAGAATACACTGCTATAGAGGCTGTTAATGACATGCCTTACAACAACTCTACCCTAAACTCCTGTACTTCTGGCATTCCAAAATGTTTTCTCCTAATTTCAAAGTAGTAGTTTTGTTTTCTTTGCTCTGCTGAGAATTTCTGAAACTCTTTTGTCAAGGGTCTGTGGCTGGAATGCTTTATGTGGAGTTAAATAGGATACAACAGTCACACAGTTATTGGATATTTTGCAGTCATAGATATCATAATGCTTACTATACCAGCTATATCAGCTGTTATGTTCTGTTAATTTTAATCAGCTAACTTGCTACTTAAAACTGCCTGTAATTAGACAGAGATTTATAAGGTTCTTATGTTATGTTGACTTGCTAGCTATCTACTAAAGCAGTGTGGGGGGGTGCAGCCTTTTTGGCAGGAGCACCACTTTGATTCCTTCCCCTTCATGGTCTGCTGCTTTGCTTTATGCTCTCTGCCTGATTTCCTGCTCTGCTTTCTGCTCCCTGTCTTCTCTTTGCTGCTTTGCCTTCTGCTCCTACTTGATCTGCTTTGTGTACAGAGGCTGTGCCTGCCACATGGCATGCATGCCACAGGTTGGCTGTTCCTGTACTTAAGTATATATCTTGCACCTGAAGTAGCAGCAAGCATATTGCATATGTGCACTGTGTTCCTGGCAACCATGGAAGTCAGCCATTCACATTATAAAATCCATTTCTGTTTTGTTTTTAATAATATATTTGATGTGGAGCTTTAAAGTTAAGTGAGCTGTGTCAACAAGTAATCCCTTGAATAGGGTTTAATCTAAAGGTATATTTCGTATAGTAGTGGTGAAAAAAAGGAAAATTGAGTTTACTCAGAGCTGCTATGCATTATGAGATGATGTGTTTTAGAACATTTGTGCATTAAATATGAAATGTTAACATAAATTCAGATCTCTTACATTTAAATTTCTAAAACAAAAGGGGAGTGCTTCACTGCACGTGGCACTGTGTAGTTGTATGACTGATTTCTGTGGTGCAGTGCATTTCTGTTCACTTAATGCATACAACAGCTACTAATCTATGGCACTGCGGTTACTTTTCTGCGTACTTTAACTGCCTAGTATACTAGACCATTAAAACCATCTTGCACTTCTATAGAAAGCAGTACAGTGAGTCTTTCAGTCTGAAGATCAGCTACTACGGTGCCACTGCTTCCTCACAGTATGAAAGAAATAACATGACCACTTTTGATGTTGCCTGATGCTTTATATATAACAGAGAAAGTGTCAAATCATGGTAATTTTATGCTTGGGCTTGAGGAAGCTGTAAACGGCAATAGAGGCAGATATTAGGTCACTGGTGTGGACTTGAACAGATGTTGAGGAATGAGTAGATGGGACGGTCATCACAGCAGTCAAACGTATCCTGTTTTTCAACAGTTAAATGAAAAATGGTTCAAACTTAACAACTGTACTAATAAGCATCTCATGAAACAAAGAGCCTCCAAGAAAAATACCCTAATAGAGAGAAGTCATTTACCACATTAGTCTGAAGTTAGGCAGAAGACAGGCCGTAGTGCAAGACCTTATAGTCCAACTTGGAGGTTGGCAGCGTTTTTGGGCATGGTGCCAAAAACACCCGCAGCCTTGATGTGTAAGAAGTTGGTATGCCGGGGCAGACAGCAAGGGAGCCACAAGGGGCCCGCTTCTTGTTGGGGCAGCACAGCCCTGGCCACTTCCTTGCCGCCTGCCGCAAGGCATGCGTGCCAAACAAAATACCTTTGCATGTCATGTTCTGGCACCTGTGTCAGGGGTTACCTACCCCTGATCTTAAGTTGTTCAGACATGAGCTTTCACAGAGTATAGCCTTACTGTGTCATGCTGCTATTCATAGCATCTCTGATGCAGTAGGCTGTAGCCTACAAAAGCTTATGCCTCCGAGTGAGTTAGACCAGGGGTGGGCAAAATATGGCCCATGGGCTGAATCTGGGCCACCAGGCACTTTCATCCAGCCTGTGGGCAGCCACCAGTGAATGGTACCCTACCCAGCCCTTCTGCCCACGAGCGTGGGAGCGAGGCACTCATGTATACACACCCCTCAACATACCATATTGCACCTTGCTCCCACCCTCGTAGGTGGAAGGGCCCCCCAGCCCAGCCAGCCGCGGTTTCTGGGCAGGGCTTCTGCAGCTGCCTGG
>NW_017729024.1:55147958-55152477 GCF_001723915.1 Gavialis gangeticus | reverse complement strand
CATGGTGTACAGTCCCTGCTGCCAGCAGCAGCAGCAGGTGGGGGCACTTGTACCCTGTGCTGGCGCCTGGCGGCATGTGGCTCCAGCTAGTGCTGCATGTCAGGGCAAGGAACAAAGCCTGCCCAGTCTGCCTCTATCATGGGGGCTCTGTACAGTGCATGTGCAGCTCCTGCACTAGTGCAGCTCCAGGGGAAGCCCTGACTGGAGCTGGTTGCTTTCCCTACCTCCTGCTGTGCAGGTCCCAGGACTCTATGGGGAAGCAGAGGGCAGGCTCCCTCTACTTCCACCCTGGCTCCACAACCCCTTCACATATACACACACTCCAACATACCCTATGTTCTGCCATATGTACAGCCACACCCCCTCAAACCCTCCACTCCCCACCATACACCCCCCCACATGCCACCATATACATGCACATACTCCCGACCATGTTGGAGTACACATGTGGGCATGAAGTGTACTCTGTCCAGGTTTGTGGATGATACTAAATTGTGGGGTGAAGTGAACACACTGGAAGGTAGGGAACATTTGCACGCGGACACAGACAGGTTGGAAGAGTGGGCAGAACACAATAGGATGCAGTACAACAAGGACACATGCAGAGTGCTGCACCTAGGGTTTAAAAATATCCAGCACATCTACTGGCTGGGAAATCACCCTCTCAACAGCACAGAAGTGGAAAGAGATCTTGGAGTCATAGTGGACTCCAAGATGAACGCGAGTTGTCAGTGTGACGAAATCATCAGCAAAGCTAACCACACTTTATCAGCAGGTGCATGACTAATAGAGTCAAGGAGATGATACTTCCCTTCTGTGCAGCATTGGTCAGACCGCAGTTGGAGTACTATGTCCAGTTTTGAGCACCGTACTTTAAGAAGGATGTGGATAACCTTAAGAGGGTCCAGAGGAGGGCTGCTTGTCTGCTTAAAAGTTTGCAAGCCAAGCCCTATGAGGTGAGACTAAGGGACCTGGACCTCTTCAGCCTCCACAAGAAAAGGTTGAGAGGTGATCTGGTGGCCACCTACAAATTCATTAGGGGGGCACAGCAAGGTATCAGATGCTTTGTTCACCAGGGCGCCTCTTGGGGTAACAAGGAAAAATGGTCACAAACGGAGAGCAGATTCAGGCTAGACATCAAGAAGAACTTCTTCACGGTAAGGGTGGTCAGCATCTGGAATGTGCTTCCAAGGGACCACCTCCCCTACCTTGGGGGTCTTTAAGAGAAGGCTGGATAGGCGTCTGGCTGGGGTCATCTGACTCTGATTTGTTGAGGTCCCTTCCAACCCTAGCATCTATGAATCTCTGAACCATATACCACACAATATACAAGAGTAAGTCTTTATTTTTAGTTATTATGCAATCCCCTCTATATACAATATGCAAACACAAATCATGACACACATTTTTTGTAATAAAATTAAAATATATAGGTGTTTGACTTTTAGTGTATGACCTGGTGTTTTCTTCTGGTTCCAAGATGGCAGCCCTCTCTTCCCAAAAAGCGTATTTCCAGGGGGCAAAGTCCATGGGTTAGGGAGGCAGGACTTCTGGTCCCAGTATAGCAACCAGGGGGCAGGGCACCTGTCAAGGGGTGGGGGCTACCCATGCAGCCCTCGACTTTCCACTAAAACTTATTAAGCAGCCCTCCAGCTGAAATAATTGCCCACCCCTGAGTTAGACTGTAAGGTGCCACTCTGCCCTGCCTTCTGCCTAACATTTTAGTAGAAATCGTAGAACTGTGTGGCCTCCTCTCAAGTCTGCCCTGGACATCTTATTAGGACTTTTAAACTCCCATTCTTTTTTTGTACTTAATCTCATTACTGTCCAACAAATTCCCCTTATTCTCCACCTCACTCCCAAATCCTTGCTGCCTGCAATCACACAATTTTATAAGCAGCTTTTTCTGCTTTGATTATAAAGGAAGGTACTTACATTGTGTAACTGTAATTTTTTTTCTAATTTGCTGTTTGTCATTAATGCTTAGTTCTATCTGGAGTTAATTTAAAATATGCTTGAATTATCTTTTTGTAGCATTTTTTTTAAGCATTTATTTTACCTTCTCAGGAAATTCAATGGCTGTTGTGTTTTTTCTTCAGACTTCCTTAATGATAAACCTTTCAGCTGAGATCAAGCCTGGGAAGTTTTAGCCTCACAAGGGAGTTTTCCTTCGGGGTGGAGAGGGTGGTGGTGGTGAGTTTTATTAAATCATTTTGGAACCAGTATATTGTAGGCTTTTGTTCCAGCATTCAGTCTACTTTGTTTGTGGAACAGCTCTATTTTAAATCAGAAAGCCGCCAGCCTTAAGTGTCTATTCTGTACTCTGGGACTGGCAGTTTTTCTTTATCCTCCTGAAGAGAGGGAAATTTTTTTTTCATCATATAGTGAAACTGTTGACTCTCTCTATTTGTATTCATTTCTTCCAAAGGGGAACTTCTTAGCTTTTGTAACAGCACTTGTCTCTTTCCCGTTTTGGCTAATTGTAATTTTGGGAGTTATTTTCCCGACTTACCAGATGTGATCTTTGCTTGCAAGTTAATTTTGAAGCAACCCTGTATCAGTATATCTCTCTTTCTTTTTTTTTAAATTTTAATTGCTTGGAGAAGCAAGTAGATTGTCCTGTCATTTTCTTCAGTTTGTGCTTCCAGAAGCCTGTTATACAGAGTAGGTAACAAAAATATGTCAGCCACTGATACTTTTTTCACCCTGATTACTTGTTCATGGTCTCTGCTTGGAAACGGTTTATTTGCACTGTCTTACCACGTGCTGTAGGGAATGATTTTTTTTATTGTCAGAAAAATTGCAGAAGTTCTTCTAGAACCCATCTACCTTTTGCATTTGAAATCATCTGTTGAATCTCTGTTCATCCTGAGTGGTGTTCCACAGAAAGAGCCTGGGCTGCTAATGTTAAATAAAAAGTACAGAATCTCTTTCATATAGTATGCAGATATCTTCTCAGGTTGCCTTCAGGCAGTGTAAGGGGTATAGATCCAGACTTCCTTTTTCAAAGTTCCTTTTGAAATCACAATTTTGATTCCTTTTTTCTGTATAAATCATCAGCCACTATCCTGAGAATTAGACATAGATGCATTATACTGGTATTTGGAAGTTGAGATTCCAAACTGTTTTTCACAAGTGGTTTTTACCTATAGGGTTTATAAAGATATCTGCTGAAATGGGGTATTGTCATAAGAAAAATGCAGTTATTTTAAAGTCTGACTTGTGACTTGCCGCTTGCTGGGTAAGTAGTAGTTCTGTTTTGCATTCTTGAACACTGTAACTATAACTGGTTCTGTCGTCTAAGGCTTATGGTTTTCCAAAAGGAGCACTTAAAGTCATGTAACTTGGACAAGTGATTTCACTTGTTGCTTATTCATGAGCTGTAGAAGCCATTTTAATGTTGTGGCCCATGTCTGATGTATTTCTTTTCATTAGAATGGTTCCCCCTGCTCCTGCCATTTTTATGAGGAATTGTAGAAATTGCTTCTTCCCCTGAGGCGCAGTGGGTTCATCTGTGAGCCAAGGAATTGGCTTATTCTCCCCACAAATCAGGCAGAGCCCTTTTGCTAAAAGTCCTTTTTACTTTAATTGCCTTTCAGAGTTCGCAAGCTTTGTTCTCACTCTCGCGCTCTCTCGCGCTCTCTGTCATATATGTTAGACCTTTGGACCTGTAAGGTAAGGCAGTTAGAATATATTGGTAAATCCAAATGAAAAAAGTTTAGGGGAAAAAAGGGAATTCTATAAAACATCATTTCCCCAATTCCAGTGACAGGAAATGAGCAAACTTATGTGACTGTTTCATTTCTGTGGAGTTTCTTTCCTTTTTGCAGAGTTGTTGCTCTGTCCCTCAAAGCAGTCTGAATCCATATAAAGCATTCTCATTCCCTACCCACCTTTTTTTTGCACTTCATTATGCAGTGATATGGAACAATGCACATGGCTTAGGTAAGCAGGATTTTGTTCATAGTATTGAAGGTAGTGTCACACATTCATTTCCAGAGTGATACTTTTTGTTAAAACATACACATACAGGATTACAACTTCACAGTAGAATCAGGCAGTGGAGAATCTGGGGTTTTGCCTTTGAGGGAAAGAGGTCTTTAGATGAAATTGCAAAGGCAGTGTAGCAAGAAAACAACTTTCAATTGTTGTGGTATAAAGTTTTTAAGGCTGTCCTTCATAGTTTCATAGTTGGTAGGGTCAGAAGGGACCTGAGCCAGATCATCGAGTCCGATCCCCTGCCATGGCAGGAAAGAGTACTGGGGTCAAACGACCCCAGCAAGGTGTACATCCAGCCTCCTCTTAAAGACTCCCAGGGTAGGAGCCTGCACCACTGCCCTTGGAAGTTGGTTCCAGCTCCTATCTGCCCTAACAGTGAAGTAGCACCTCCTGATATCTAGCCTGAATCTACTCTCAGTCAACTTATGGCCATTATTCCTTGTTACTCCCAGTAGTGCTCGGGGGAACAGGGACTCTCCCATTGCCTGCTTGTCCCCTTGGCCAGTTTGTAGACGGCCAC
>NW_017729024.1:55141830-55142958 GCF_001723915.1 Gavialis gangeticus | reverse complement strand
TAGCCTTCCTGTCCACGTCCTCACATTGTCGGCCCATGTTCCTCTTGGTGTCTATAACGACACCAAGATCCTTTTCTGCCTCTGTGCTGATGAGAAGGGAGTTCCGCAGCCTGTAGTTGTGCTGCAGGTTCTTCCTTCCCAGGTGCATCACCTTGCACTTGTCCATATTGAAACCCATCCTGTTCTCATCTACCCACCCCTGTAACCTGTCCAGATCTAGTTGTAGCCTGTCCCTCTTCTCCAGTGTGCCCACTTCTCCCCACATCTTAGTGTCATCTGCGAATATGAACTTTATTAAATTCTTATTAAAAACTTATTTAACTTCAAGGCTAGGTTACAGACATTCAGAAAGCCCGAGACAGACTTGATCTAAATTGTGTTGTTTTCTGTATGCGGCAGTTTAAATTGGTAGCAAACAGAACACGCATTTGTTCTTTTTGGGGCGGGGAGGCAGGCAAATCTTAGACTGGGCTCTAATTTTAAACCAGTGTGTTTGCGCATGCTGAATTTCTGTTCTGTTATAGGTATAGCCCAATTTCTGATTACTCATTCCAGTAAAAGTGTAATGTCTGTACCTGGCTTAAGAGTAACTGGTGACTCCTTGAAAGAAGGTGGCTTATTTTTATTTTAATTTAATTGTTTACTAGTTAGGGGGAAAAAGTGTAGCACTGTTTTTAATATTGAATATAAAGTCATCTTCCTAAAAAATAAAAATTTGGAAATAGTAAAAAAAATAATGATGGTTCCATTCTGTGTTCCGTAAATCTTTGGAACAGATATGAAATGTTTTGTTCTTTTCACTGTCTTGAAGGTCTAAAGTGTAAATTGTCAGATTTTATTAAATGCTTTTTTTTTTTTTTTCATTGAGAAACCAGTTTAAATGAAGGACGCTTTGAAAAATTACTTAGCAAATTGCTTATAAGCATCTGTCGTAGGTGGCAAGATCATTATTTCTTGCAGCAGTACTGGGGAGGTCATAAGGTCTTACAAGACCTGTGATGTTTTGTGTCCTTAAGTTCTAACTTTAGAAACTACAAGTATATGAAAATTTTCTTCTACTTGATTAAGCTACTCATCAGACTTTAGGGGAGTGCATAGGGGGATAGCTTTTTTTTTTTTTTTTTGTGG
>NW_017729024.1:55111420-55136830 GCF_001723915.1 Gavialis gangeticus | reverse complement strand
ACTTTAGGGGAGTGCATAGGGGGATAGCTTTTTTTTTTTTTTTTGTGGTGGCATTCTGAGGTCTCTAATTTGATAGTTCTGTCAAGCTATTTTTTTCTTAATCTCATTTTTCAGCAAAGTTTAAAATCTATTTGGAAGCAATTGTAGATTACTTTCAGTTGAGTATAGTGTTTTATTCTAAGATATAAAAATATATTTGGGATTTACAGTCTTGTAAAAATGAAAGAAAAGGTTCTGGGTTATGCTAACTTAATTTTGAATCACTTAATGAGAGAGGTTTGTTTAGTAACTGCAGAGATATTAAAAATAGAATGTCCTTTATTTGCATTTAGGTCAATATTAGAAATTGTCCTTGAGAAATATAAAATGAATATCAAAAGTGGTATGCCCATAAGCTGGTGGTTGTTATCTGTCACTTATGTGGAATATCTTTATTTATGAACAGTAGTGTCTTCTAGCAAAATGCTTGCTAATTTCAAGTGAAGCTCTTCGCACGTACATTTTGTGGGGGTTAAAGATGTTCCTTTCCTATTAATAGGACTTTGTTCCTTTCAAATATCAGCTGGTAGGCTGGACTACCGACTAATCAGTATTAGGTTTTGAGGTAATTGATAGGTATAGTTATAATAGAAGAGAAGGTTGCTCTTTACTCTCCTACAGAATGAAATAACAAATGAGCCTTAGAATCTGTGTTCAGTGTGAATTGACTACAAAGGCTGAGTGAAGTATGGCATACAAGACTCTGATTATATGGCAGATAAACTCAGATTCTAACTAAGAATTTGTGTATTTTAAAGCCATATTATGCCATCAGTGATAAGTTAATCTTTGAGTGTCAGATCATGTGCTCTAAACTATTTAAATGTATTAAAAACTTGTAAATAAAATGCAAGCAGTAAGGGAACTTTTAATGAAATAACAAGTACAGGAGTGTTGAATTACGGATTTGCTTAGTTTCTGAAGAGGAGCACAGTGCAAGTCATTCATTTTGTTTTCTGAACAGTTTCAGAATAGTATTGCACCATCAATTCCTTGAAGCCAAAGTTAAGTGTTTATGGGCATGCAGAACCTATACCTGTTTAGTGGGAGAGCCTTGTAGAACAGGTGTGATATTTTGTCATTTAGGTCCCTGCCATGTGTTAAATATATTATGCAATTAGCTGGTTAATCGTGCAATAAATTTAGACCAGCCACTCGTGCAAAGTAATTATACTATAAAAAGAGCCAACCAGCTACAATGTAGGTGCTTGAAAATGGGTAACAACTTTATAGATGGTCCCTATCCAGCTTTAATTTAAAGATATGGCAGGGCTCATAGAGTTGGATCTAGTAAAGGGCCCAAGTGCTAGAAGGTTAGGCATATACTAACACCCAGTGGACACATCTATACATTCACTGATGCAGTTTTGGTAATGTGCATTAAATCTAGTACTTCCATTGAGAAGCACTAGGAAAGTGCATGAGCCTGTTCTAATATATGTTAATGAAAGCACTTTTTTGTGCACTTTTTTGATGCTTTAATGTACATTAAAATAGGTTAATGCACATTAAAGTGCACATGTAGTGTTCCTGGCACTCTGAGTATGATCCAGTGACTCAAGTTGAGCTCTTTGGTTCCCTCTGCAATGTAGGGAGAGAGTTTGACATCTCAGAACAGCTAGCAAGCTGTGTAGAAATCTGCCCCCAGCTAGCCTTTAGGACAGGTAGGCAACGTTTTTTGGTCAGAGTGCTGAAAAACCCCACAGTGCCTACTATGGAAGGTGCTGAAGTACTGGTGTGCCAGAAGAACAAAATGAGGGCAAGGGGGTACATGGCAGGATGCCCTGCTTGTGCCCCCCAGCCCAGGCTCCCAGCTGGCAGCAGGTACCCAGAGCCGGGGCCGGCTGCAAACAGCTGCGCCAGGCTCTGTACTGGTACTTGCACACATGCCTCAGAGCAGGCAGTGGGGGAGGGGCCTGAGGCAGCACAACCCCAGTCTCTCCCCCTGTCCTGGCACAGAGCTGGTGACTGGGCTCTGGAGGCTGGCACAGCTGTTTGTAGCCAGCCTGGGCTCTGGGCAGCTGCAGCAAGCAGTGGACAGGCTGCAAACAGCTGTGCGGGGCTCCACAGCTCTGGCATCAGCTCCATGCTGGCGGCCATAACAGTCCACAGCCTGGGTAGCAAGCAGTCCTTACCATTCCTGTTGAAGACTTTTCACTGTGCTATAAGCAATTCAAGATTCACTGTGCCAGAGCATGACTCCTTGCCCTAATTTCTAGAGCACTCAGCTGAGAGGGGGTGCTCTAGGTTCTAGTTCATGCCATAAGGGCTGCTGCTGTATTTTATATTAAACAGTTCCAGGGGGGTGGAACTGAAATGTTGGACTCCCTACTCCCCACTCAATGTCATTGTCACTAGACTGCAGAGTTCTGCTCCTTTTTACTTCTCTCTGGCCCAGGGATTCCTATGTTTCTTGGTAAGAATCTGCATAAAGGTTGTTTGTATTCTTAGATTATTGTTCTTAAGGTTTGCCATGTTAAAGGGGCAGAGGGCTACCTTCACAGTTGTGATTTATGTTATAGCCTGGGAGCTTGTGTTTATGTTGCGTTTATAATGGAGGTTTGGGATGGGGTGGTTAAGGAGGTTGCTTTAGTGCCTGAGAGGCACGCGATAGCCTTGAGCCTTGTCAGGTTCAGGCTCCAGGCTTAAGCAGTTACTGAGCCCAGAGTGGGCAGAGTGTGCAAGGTGGCAGTGAGACAGGGGCCTGGTGCCAAAGGGGTGCAGACACACAGGGTCCAGGGGCCCAGTGACCAGAAAGGACAAGTGAGACCTAGTGCCTCAGAGTCGGGTCCAATTTAGTGGACCTAGCAAGATTAAAGGGGTGGAGGCTGAGGAGGCCAAAGTCCTGACAGAGGGAACAACATTACAGTAACATCTGTGAGTGATGGGGTGTGGTGCAGGGCAGGATTTGGAGCCATGCAATTAGCCTTTAGGCTTTGGGTACCTTGCTGGGCACAGTGGACTATAGGGGCCTAGTGAGGGGCCTGAAGATGAAGGGTGCTGGGGACCCTAGTGGGAGTTCAGTGGAACCTGGGCCAAGCAAAGTTTCGTGGGCAGCCTCCCGATTTATCATTATTTACCATCAAGGCATGGCAGGTGAGATGGAAAGGTGCCCTAGGGGCGGAGCGGGGCATGATGGTGGATTCAGGAGGGGGCATCGCAGCCACCCCTGGGACCCCAACATGCTACAGTCATGTATGTTTAAAAGTAGTTTGCTTGCATAGGCTGTAGACTAAGGCCAAGTAAACACCAGAAAACTGTGCTGATACAATATCTAGTAAGGTTGTGACTTTTGTTTTTATAGTTTTCATTTTGTCAATAACAAATCACTTAGGTACAGCTTGCTTTGCTTGGAAAACTGATATAGCTTATACCAGCTGTAGTTCATTTTTGCCAGTGGATGCTACATCTATATTAGGAGATTTTGCTGAGACAGCTATAATTTATAGTATAGACTAAATCTCATCTGTGATCTGATGATCATTGCATGGCTTAGCTTTAACTGCTTTGTCCTGTCTTTACTATCTGTAAAATTGAGATAATACTGCCTGCATTTGATGTAGGCAGATATGGGGAGGTTTCTAATTAGCACAGATCTGTGTGGTGCTTTAAAAATGAGAAAACACTACATAAATTGAAGGTATTACTGTAATAAATCTTAAGGAAGGGATTAAGAGTTGCTGGGATCGTGAACTGCAAATAGCTTTCACCATTTCAGGACTGCCTTGAGTACTTAAATCCTTATACTGTGAGCTCAGTGTACTCTATAGATTGAAGCAGTTTAGTTGAGATGCTTCTTTCCCCTTCAACTGTCTTTATCTGAGCATGTGTGGCTTTATTTTAGGAACTGACTCATGATGTCTATGGTCCTACAGTAATTGTAGTCTCTTTTGTTCCCTAAAAGCTAATGAATAAAGCTTTTTATAATTAGATTGTCAAGGAGAGTCTCTTCAGAGGATAAAGGACCTGAATTTTTAAAACTGGCCTCTATTTTTGTTTGTATGGTAGCATTTTTTGGTAGCTTCTTTAATCAGGCTGAATAAAAATTAGCCCATGCTTTGTGGAAAACCACTTAGCAAATTGTTTTGTGTAACCCCTGTATTCTGAGGTTTCGCATGCTTGATTGTATCAGTCTTTGTTTAGCAGCTCTCTCATGTTTATACAAGTCTTCTGCTGTCTCAGCTTTCTTTTTTTGTATAGTAATTGTGGTCTTGCATGGTGTTTTATGGGGCAAGGTAAACTTAATTTGATACCACTACCAAATATATCCATGGTCAGTAGGGAGCACTTTCCCTTTTTTGTGGTGCAAAATATTTCCGTTTTTTTTCCCCCTGCAGCCTAATGTTTTTAATGCAAGGAGGTGAAGACATTCTGCCTTCTGCAGTTGCTGTCAGAGATTCAGCTACTAGTTTTGCTTAAGGTGATTGTTGCTTTTTCCTTTGTGTTCCACACCATAATTTCAGGATGCTTACACATTACTGTAACCAAGAACCTGAACTTGCTGATGCCTAGAGTTGGTGATTCAGGCTCTTACTCTTACTTGGAACAGTGGAAGAAAACGTAAATACAAGTTGTTTGAGGAGGAAGGACGTGACTACTGCTAGCTTATTTTAAAAAACAAGGTTTGTGATAATTAAAGGAGAATATGTATAGGGAGATATAATGTTGAGTGTAATGAAATGCTAGGCTTTAGAGAGAGTCTATGCAGTCACTGCGTCTCCATGTGATTCTGCTGTGTAAAGATTAAGTACAGGGTAGATCAAGCAAGTAAAATATTGAACTTTTTTATAATCACCACTGCTTAAGGTAAAAGATATACTGGTAGACTCTTTCTTCTGGGTTGCTGAAAGTTGGATACAGTGCTAAGCATCTATGCCCTAGCTTTACTTGGGGGGAAAAAATAATACAGATGAATATGTTGATGAACACTTCAAAAATAAATTAAAAATTTATTTTAAGTAGACATTTTTTAACTGAACACAGGGGAAGAATACCTATATTTAATTGCACCTTGCCTGCTGGCGCAGTTGGTAGTGTGATGGGCCCTGTATACAAGCTCAGCCTTCTGCTGTGCTAATTGGAACCTTCTTCCAAGAAATAGGCTCCCTTCCCAAAACGTCCTCCTTCAGTGGATGAAAGATGCCAGATCCTTAGCACACTTCTAAAAGAAGATACCAGGATGCTCTCTGTACATTTCCCGTAAAAAGAAAACAGAAATAACCTTAATGAAGACTGCCCTATTTTCCCATGTGTCTATTCCTAAGTAGCGATGAGTTCATTGGCATTGTCACTCTGAATTGCTTAATCAGTTAAACCTCTAAGTTGGAAAATATTCCTCAAAACTATAAGGGCACAGCTCTTGTTCTTTGAGGCTAGGGACATACAAAAAACCTGAGCCTGAATTGATTCAGTCTTTGCGGGTTAGCCTAACCTAGCTAGGCTGAACTGGTTTGTAACTGGACAGACCTTCTCTCTGGACTGAGGAAATTCAGGCACATGCCTGCAGTGGCTCAACCTAGAAGCTGGAGGGCACTAGAGCAGTCCTCCCTTCCCTTCTGCAAGGAACTGAGTTGAGGGGGGCATGGCCAGGCCCTGGCAGGATTCGCTCTGATTAGGGAGGTCTGCCTGCACCATCATAGGCTTTTCCTGCTTGCTGTTCAAGGGGTGGGACTGTTGCCAGCCCCTAGCCTCAGGCCAGTACTCTGAGGCAAGGGGGTGTGTGCAGTGCATTCATATTTTGATGATGGAGAGCTTTTCAGTCTTCCTTTCCCTGTTTCTTTATACTGTCTGCAGCAAACTGACATGCAAGCAGACCAGCAGGGGTCTGATAAGTGTTTATCAGCAAAACAACAGGCTCTCTCCAATAGTTCAAATTCTTCGTAAACAGCTTGCCAGCTGACCTGTTGATTAGCTCCAAAAAGCCCTAAGTGGGCACTGTTCTGTCTGCCTGCCGCAGTGAAATTTTGAGGCACATAGACACCTCTGGGCATTAGCTAGTATACCACATGCCTAGGGTCTGTGGGGTTGGGGTCTATGCTGTGGGAGACGGGAGGGAGGGAGGAGGGGAGTCCTGCTTGAGCAGCGAGGGGGCAGTAGGTCAGGGGAAATCCAGGCATACCCTGCTGTGTCTGCAAGGCTATACGGGAACTGCAGCAGGGAGCAGAGAGGAGGGGCCAGCTCTGCTGTGAAGCCAAGAGGCCTGGCTAGCCTAGAGAGTATGCCAGGGTGCTGGGGGAGTCTAGTTTATTTTAAACCAGCAGGGGGTCTGGGGCAGACCTTGGATAAACTAGTTTGACCCAGATCAGTTAAGTCTGATACTACCTTCAACCAGATTTATCTCAAACCAGTTTCAGTGATTTTTAAACTGGTTTATGTGCACTGAACATCTGTTCTATTACAGTTTAAACCAGTTTCTGATCACTTAAACTGGTTTATGTGTAATGTCTGTCCCTAGCCTGAGAGTTTTTAGTTTCTGCAGCACATAATGGCAATCGCATAGGAAAGGTTTTAGTCCCCTTGAATAAGAAGGCTTTTAAATCCCTGCATGTTAATACTGTGTCTGCACTGTGGCTGTTGGTATTGTCTGCCCTGGCATTCTTGAGTCCCTGGAGCTGCATATTCAAAGACTGCCTCCAACAATGATCATTCCCATTTACTCTCCTGGAATTCAGCTTTTTCCATCCAGGTTTTGAAGCCAGATGCCACATCAAGGTCACAGAATATAATAGTGGATTTCAAGGGAATGCACTTGGGTGAAAGTGGTTCTAAGGCTTACGTTTTGTATTTTTTTGCTACTTAAAATTATAACATCAATAGCGGTGTTCCCAATGGCTCTTTAAAACCCCTCCAAAGAATCTGTCTTTTATTAAACAAATACAATTTTCTTGCAATGTTTGCAACCCAGCTTTGTAGCACCCTGTTAGTACAGGTGAAATTGAGTAGCACTGACAATAAAATGAAATTTTCAAGGTTATTTCATTATCCACCCTCTGCTGGAAGTAAAATTAAGTAAGTGGTGACATCAGACATTATTTCAGCACAAGTAATTTTAGGTGCTAGTAACATACGTTAGGAAGTTGCAGTTTGTTTGTTTGTTAAATATGTACCTGATTTGGTCATGTCCCTGTAACAATGATGCCACATTTGTGAAGTTATAGACATGGTTGCTATTAAGAAGCATTAAAACTATTGTAGATACAAATACTCATTCAGCTGCTGTCATGCCAAAACCCTAGTAACATTTTTTGGATGATAATGCATGTTAAATCCTCAAATCATTTCCCCATATTTTCAGGTTTTTGCAGCCAGAGTTCACATGTCTTTTAGTGTTTTATAATTGGTTGGCTTCATAATTGTAAAGGCCACATTTAAATGATCCCCTAGTTTGATGTCAAAGTAGTTTTTTAGGGTGGAAATAGTTTAAATGGGTTTGAAATTGCTGTGCAGAATGAGATGATTATATAGGGTGCCTCTGTGGAGCTTTCTGAGTGACCATGAAAATAGCAGAACAAGATTCTGAAATTGGTATTTGACTCTTTAAAGCAGAAACGGTTAGGAAGATGAAGAATTCCCCCCTCCCCCCAAGTTTGGAGAAAACCCACTGGGTCTTTACTGTTTTCTGTAGTTTTTCCCATTCTTTCATATTTGTCGCTTATTTGCAGAAATGAAAGCTCTTGGTGCCAAAAATTGCTATCTGTCTGAATGCTTTGACTAAACTTAAAATATAACAGCAATGATCAGAACATAACGATGTCTGTTAGCCAATAATTACAGAATTATAAAACTGTCAAAGTCCAGAGAAAAGAGGTATGAGCACAGTTGCAGGCACCTGGATAGGTCAGATAATGGAAGGAATTCCTTGTTGAAGCAAGGAAGTGGGAAGAGGCTGCAAAAATAAGTAGGAATCAGTTTGCTAGAATCAACCTTATGACATGTGGCAGAGCTTTGACATTGACTTGCATGAAAGCTAATTTGCTTATTTTTTTTCCATCTTCAGCATCAGATTCTTTAAGTGGCAATTTCTTACCCTAATTGTAGTAAATATTAAAGACTCTAAGAGAATCATTTTTGTTTTAAAAGAAAGAATAGCAATGTTAACAGTTCAGTGGCAAGATCAAAGGATTTGTGTTCATCTGTAAAAGTGTGGAAACTCTGTTTCTCTACAGTCTTCAAGATTTAATATACCATTTAATGAAACAGTGATCCAATATTCCACTTCAGTAATCACAGATGAATATGATCCTGCAAGTAAGACTGCCAATGCAGTTACATGGTAGCAATGACAATGAACATTTTAAATCCTTGTTTTGTACCTACCAGAAGCTCTTGAACATCGCTTTCATCCAGAAACAATTTTAGTGTTTGGGCATGGAGTACCAAACACCCTGCTGTACTTTACATTGGTTTTGTATACCAGTGTCAAGTATACCAGGATAAGGACAGGGCAAATGTGTAGCTATTTCAGGTTAGCTTCACACAGGAGGTCAATTTTTAATGTGCTTCACCACCAGGTGTTGAAGAGCAGGTGGTAGCTAGTGGCTAAAGACAAACAGGCTATTATAAGATGGAAGCAGGCAGATAAGACTTAAATAGATGCACCTAAGATGGGTAGATTTTTCTCCTGACTGAAATTCGTCATAGTTTTAGGAGAAGTTACTATGGTTTGTGGGTTTTTGTTCTGCATCACTACTTCTTTATTTTTTTATTTTAACTCTGGTGTAAAGGTATCATCTGTGCAGGCCATTGGCGCGTCCAGAATGGCACAGATCAAAACAGGACAGATTTTTTTTCTTTCTTGACCTGTCAGATGCTTTTGACATTTTTGACTGTAGTTGTCATCCTGAAATCTTGCCTTGCCTTAGCTGTTGTGACTGTTCTTCTGGGGCACATCCTGATGAACGGGCACATGCGTTTTGCAGCCCCTCAAACCCATTAGAAGCGCTGCAAACTGCACGCAGCGCACAAGTACCCAGTGTCAAAAAAAACCTGCCATTTAAAAAAAAAAAGCAGCATGGCACACATGGCAGCAGCATATACCACCAAAAACCAGAGCCTGGATGGCCAGAGCCACACTCTGCTGCAAGCCAGGCTGTGAGCAGCTAGTTCCGTGCTGCTGCTGCCCTGGAAGGATCCCAGGTGAGGCTGCTGGCCCAGCCTCCTCTACCCCACCCGGCTCACTTTGCCACATGCTAGAGTGCATATACAGGGACATACTTGGGGACAAATAGCAGTGGTATAAATATGTGCCACTGCTCTTTGTCCCGCGGGAAATGCACGCCCCTGCATGTGAGTGCTAGTCGGGACGTGTCCCTAGTGTCCTCCTTTAACCCTTGTAATGGCTGCAGTCGGGGCATTGACAGACATGCTGTGGGAAGCGGGGTGGGGGCCACTTTAATTAGCACAGCTTTGAGTGCCCAGAGCATCATGTGTATTAGCATCCCTGTGCTGAAAAATGGCAGCAGGGCGCTTTGACCTAAAGCTTGTTGAAGGAGCTTTAGTTTAAAGTGCCCCGCCACCATTTTTCAGCATGGGGACATTGGTTCATGTGATGCTGTAGTCTGCTGGAATGTGGTAATTACCACACTCCAGCAATCTTGATTAATCGAGTCTTCTCTGACACTAATTACAGCACATTGGAGCAGCCTCCTTGCATGTATATAGGAGCCCTTGGCGTCTTGAGGGATCTTCCTTACCCTTTATTTATCTTTCTCTCTGGTTCCCACCAGACTCCATCATTCTGGGTCCCCTTTGTTTTTTCTTTCAGATCCTGTCTATGGGTGGTGTGATTTCAACTTACTTGTGTTCTAATTGTAGATTTACTCCATTTTTTTTCTTGCCTATGTCCATCTGTGCAAACTCAGTTCTTGGTCTGATCTTCTTTTACCTTCTTGCAACTATATTGATGCCAGCTTAACTCAATTTGGGCAAAAATGTATTTAAACTTCTTTCAACCCTTTCCCCCTCCTCTTTTAGTTACAGCATAGCACCATTCTTCCTATTGTTCAGGCCCAGAATTTAAAGATTGTCTTTGATTCAGGCAGCATCTTAATCTTTCTGCTGCTTTTTGTACTACATTTGTAAGACTTGATGCACCTCAGACCCTTTATTTAGTTTTTCAAATTGCTTCCTCTTTGGTCTTGACAACTTCCATCCTTGTTCCACTTGGTTTTGGCAGTGCAAAAAAGATCTCTTTCAGTCATAACGCTCCCTTCTTTATGCATTGCTCTACCTTCTTTCATCACCACAAGCGCAAACTGGATCTTCACTCAAATCCATTCACGGTCTGTCTCAACCTACCTATCATCTTGCGCTGTAGTTGTCAGCCTTTGTAATGGTACCTTCATGCTTTCTTACATATGTCCCCTTCTGTTGCTGGGAGGAAACATCTGTAGAAGTTTGCAAAATCTACCACATTGTCAACCATTTAAATCTCATCTCTGCTGCTTTGTCTATAAATGCTGTCTAGACCAGCATTTCTCAACCTGTTGGTTGCAAGAAAATATGAAAGGGTCGCTAACAAACTTTAAAAATGGATTCTCCTTTAAAGGAGAAAAATGTGGGAAACCATGGCTTTTCCCTTGCAGGGTGGCAGAGTTTCAGCCTGCACGGGGCTGCCTGGGACCCCCCACCCCACACATTCACCCCCTGCCCCGCATACTGGGGAACTAGGCCCTGGGGGAAGCGAGTTGGGAGTGAGGGGCATTGGCAAGGCCATGGGGCTTTTTTCTACTTAAAGTATTTATTGGGTTGGGACTAGGCAACGATCCAGGCAGAACTAGACAGATTAGTTAAATGTGTGGACCAGAACCAGATGCTGTTCAACACTGAGAAGTGTCAAGTGTTCCATCTGGGAAGGAAAAATCTGCAATAAACTTACAGGCTCATTGGTGCCATTCTAGCTAGCACCACATCTGAAAGGGACCTGGGGGCCATAATTGACCCTAAAATGAGTATGAGCCACCAGTGTGATGCTACAGTTAGCAGGGCATACAATATGCTGGCATGCATCAATAGATGAATCTCAAGCAAAACTAGGGAAGTTATTTACTTGCTCTGCTTGGCATTGATGAGGACACAGCTGGACTCCTGTGTCCAGTTCTGGGTGCCACACTTCAAGAAGGACGTGGTGAAGCTTGAGAGAGAGCCCAGAGAAGAGCCAATTGTATGATTAGAGGCCTGAAGAGCAAACCGTACGAGGAAAGGCTGTGACAGATATTTGACTGTTCAGCCTAGAAAAAGAGAAGACTTCGGGGGGATTTGGTGATAGCTTACAAATATATCGGAAGTGAGCATCAGGGGCTAGGCAAACTAACTATTCACCAAAATGCCCTGGGAGAAAACCAGGAAACTCCTAGAAAAAGATTTCGGATTGGATATAAGGAAAAACCTTCTTCATGGTTCGTGTGACCAGACTGGAATAGACTCCCAGCGGGGGTGGTGCAGGTACCTACCCTGGAGATCTTCAAAAGGAGACTGGATGCACACCTTGCTGGGGTTATTTGACCCCATCAGTCTTTCCTGCCCAGAGCAGGGGGCTGGACCTGATGATCTCACGAAGTCCCTTTCAGCCCTAAACTTCTGTGAATCTGTGACTGGCCATTGTTTACAAATGGGTCCTGGTACAAAAAAGGTTGAGAATCACAGGCCTAGACAGTTTGTATCCTGGCCCCTTTTTAATGTGCTGTGCTCATCTCAGTGTTACTTTTTGTGCCCCCTGTCTCTGTTCTTCTGCTTCTTGTAATTTTACACTTGGATTATAAACTCTTTGGGGCATAAATGGTTTCTTATGGTTGATGGTGCCTAGTACAAAAAGTGGGGGCTTTTAGGTGTGATTGCATCAGAATTAAAACGTGAACAGAATGCTAATATGAATGAAGATGGCAATGGTGGCACAAAAACTGGAAATAAATTGAAGCAAAAGGCTTTAAAAATACTCAAGGCAGGTCTAGACTTGCAATTTCACAAGATATTGCAAGTGAGTGGTGGGGGAGGGAATAAAGGGAGAACAAAAAATCAACTGACATTGGTTGGTAATGCAAATTGTTTGAAATTTTTAAAAAATGTCTGTAGTATGGCTGCATGCATCTATATAAGAAACATGTCTTGCCTTATTTTGAATTGTGCATCTCTTTCACAGGGCACCTTTTGCTGTTAATTCAAACAACGATAATTGCTGGGTTTGTTAGTGGAAGTAGAAGGCAGGGTAGATCTACTAGCAGTCTCTAAAAAGCTGCTTTTAATGGAATTTGCTTTTTATTAGGCACCTTTATCCTCAAAAGCTCATGAAGCCTAATTTGAAGCCCCTAAGGTAGCCTGCATTTCAAAATTCTTGAAAACCCAGCAGCTCCATTTGTCACTGGCTCCCTGTGGGTATCCTTCCTGCTCCTTGATATCACACTTGTTTAAACATGGGCATAGGAGGTTGACTTGTGGCAAGTGTTTTATGAGAGTCTTGCTTTGAGTGAGCGATCCTTGTGTGTCCTTCTGGTCAGTATTACAGGCCTGTTTTGAACTGAGATGAGAAAATAGGCTGCGAAGTGGAGGGCTTTTTGTGATAAATGTTCTTCTGCTTGCACTCTCAAGTTGAGGGGTTCCCAGCTCAAGCTTTCCATACAGCTATAACTGCATAGCAAGACTCTGAGCTTGTTTAATAACAGCATCTTATGCAAGTTAGTAGAACAGAAATTGTGAGCCCTCCATTATTTTAAAAGGGAATTGTTATTGGGGTAAGTGATAGGGCAAAAATATCAGTTTTGTCATAGCTTATCTGTATGCCTCTTACATCAGCAAATGCTGAAGAAGTGTTAATCTGTCTAGAAGGCTGAAATCAGTAGAAATGCTGATTGAGGACTGCGGACAAAGCTTGTCAGATGTGATTTTGATAGTGCTTCAGTTATGATAGAAGCAAAAAGTGCTGATATTTCCAGACTGCAGAACAAACACAATTATAATGTTTGTTAGACCTTGTGGTAACCAAATATTTCATTTGTGGTATGCTTGAGCATACATAGTTTAGGCTAGAAAGCATTTGCATAGACTTTTGCGTAGCATATGCCTTTTGAGATGCATACATGATCTGAATGTTTATCAGATCTCAACCGTGATATGTTAAGGTTGCTGTGGTGGGGGAGGAAGGCAGCTCAGGGACCCCATGCTGACCTTCAGTGGACCCAGGAGCCCACCCTCCCTCTGGCTTGGCTTCTGCCATGGGGCGAGGTGGCAACTGTGGAAAAAAGCCTGTGTAAAAAACCATGACAACTCTTAGCAGCAGATCATGTGTACATGATCTGAATGTTTATGAGATCTCAACCGTAATATGTTAAGGGCAGTACCTGGCAACCTTCACAAGCTGTGGGCCAGAACAACATGGCTTCAGTCTGACACGGGCCAAGGAGCTTTGCCTGCGTATGTGCTGCAGCTGCCTTACCCCTGCTTTCCAGCCCTGGGGCAGCTTCTTATAAGCTGCTGGGGAGCAGGAGTGTAATGAGCAGTGATCCTGGTTCTCTCTGATTTAAAAAATAAAATAAAAAAGATCTCAAATTCTCTGATTAAAGCCTGGAAATCCATGTTTAAGGCAGTTTGGAAGCCTATCAGTGCCTTAATTGTTATAATAAAATTAATTCTAAATACCTATATATTTTGTTGCTTGATTTGTTTTTCTTTTATCATGGAAAATCAGAACTCCCCCTGCCTCCTTCACTTACCAGATTGCAGGTCCAACTTCAGCTGTTCCCCTGCTGCTTTGTGGCACTGAGCCAAGCTGATATGCTGATGCCTGGCCCTTGCCTATACCGGTGTCCCTTGCTCCTGACCCACAGCTCCCCCCAGCCCTGCCGGTGCCCTTCACTCCTGACCCATAGCTCCCTGCTCTCCTGAGCCCTGCTGGAGGGGTCCCCAGTTGCCCCCATCTCCCTGGGCTGCAGCATGGCAGCTCTGGCTTGTGCGGGTGTTGGCAGAGAGAGTCAGGCCCTGGTGCAGGCTGAAGGGAGAAGGGGAGGCCTGTGGTACCCTCTTCCCTGGGCTAGGGCTCCTGCGCTGTACCAGACGGCCTGGCCACGGCCCACCTGCGCCCCCTGCAGTGTCTCCCGCTCGTCCTGCCCCTGTGAGCACAGGCACTGGCCCTGGTACTGCCAGCCTGGCCATGCAGCCCCTGCCCCTTGAACTGCCTGTCCTGCCCCCTTCCTCTGCTGGAGGGGCAGGCACTGCCCCCTGCTGCAGCACTAATACACTTTCCCCAGCATTAGCAGGCACCTGCCCTGGCCACCTTGCACGTACGCATGCACGCACACTCTCTCATATGCCCTGGCCCTCCAACCCCTGCCCCATGTAGACTTACTTTCATGCAGCTGCCAGGGCTGCTCCCACCACCTTGCCTGGCTCTATGCTGGCTGTGTGCGTGTGTGCACATGCCGCCCCCTCCCTTGGATTTCACTTTTCTTTAGTCCCTTGCAGGCTGGAAAGCTGCCAGCCTGTAAGGGGAAACCTGAGGTTTCCAGCAGTTTTCTCCTTTGAAGAGGAAAATTTGCGTTTTTCTCCTTCAAGTGAGAAAATTCACATTTTTCTGCAGCAAACAGAAAACCCATATCCCTGGTGATGAGAGGTGGAGGGAGCATAGGTGCAGGTGGAAGCTGCCTGGCACAGGCATAAGCAAAATACTCTAGCTCTGCATCCCAGAACAGTGGATCTGCAGCCTGGATGTTACATTAAGGGTTGGAAAGCAGATTATTAGTTGCACAAAGTATCACTAGTGGTAATGCAGTATTAAATGTCTGCAAGTTCAAGTCTTCCTTTGTAACTGAGCTTTTGTGGAGTTGTAAATATCAGTGATGCATTTTAACTCAGTTCAGGGGCTAAATAAAGGATATGGTCACAAACTTAATTCACCTGTGTGTGCTCTTAACTACTTGTTTCAGATTTCCTTTTGAAATATGGATTCTTGTCCAGTGACTTTATATATATATATGTATATATATTGATTATTTTTGATAGCTGCAGGAGGTTATATATTCTTAGTCCTTGTCAGGGTTATTCCAAAGTTGCTTTTTAAAAATCCTTTTACAGGATTTCTTTTTTGGGTGGTACATTCAGAAAGATAAAACCTGCCTATCATAGTACCACTGCTGCTGCTTTCACAGGACTATCCTAACCTAAGGTGTGGCTGTTGATGGAACTCATCAGTTTATTTTGCTTATTTTGTTGGTATTGCCTGTCCATGGGAAAATTAGTTTTAGCAAAGCCAGGATCTTTGAAGTGCACTTGTATGAATATTGAGCATATGATTTGCTAGCCTTGCTGCAATATAATTTGTGCCAGTCTTAATGTAAATGTTAGCTGTGAAAAGTTGGTATGATCAAAAGACATCTGGGTTCCATAGTTTTAGGTGAGGGTATAATTTGGCCTGAAAGCATACTACTACTTTTAGCGATGAGTAATGAATATAATTAAAAGAAACGATCTTGGTTCTCAGAGCCAAGAGGTGAATTTGAGAGAGAAACTAGAAAAATGCAAATTTAAAAAAAATGTGTGTTTGCTATAGAAATCAGTGACAGAATATAGAATCCCATAATGTCATCTGTCAAGTCATTTTTAGGGGCTGAACCACTAAAGCTGTCTCTTGCTTGAGATCATTTTTGCTATGGCTGCCGTCAGCAGAGGTACTTGCACTAGAGCATGGATGAGAGACAGGAACTGTTTGTAAAGCATATTCCATGAGAATTTTTTGTCTCTTGAGCTTTTCTCCCTCACTTCTTTATAGTTTAAAGCGACCTAGATCTTGTGAGGTCTAGGGTGTATTGAAAAGATTGAGCAAGATGCATTTGTTTGAGGGGTCACAATAGACGTTGTTTTGTCAGGGATGCGGGTGTTCAGTTCTTTTTTCTAACTGAATTTTGTGATGGGGAATGAAGTATAGCAGCTGTTGGCTTTTGTAGTTTTGTATTTTTAAGTTTTGGCAGTGGTGCCTGAACCTTGAGGATCCTGTGTTGAAATATGAAGGTTCATAATACATACTCCTGTGTTTTGTTGAACTATTAAATAAGCAAAACCATTTCCAGTAGTTCTAGGAGTTGCCATCTGAAAGTTGAGAGAATGTTCTTTTAGAGCATCTGACAATGACTTTTCAAACCATTAAAGACCTTTCTTTGTAGGTATGCCTTGGGGATCACCAGAGCAAGACAGAGACTTTTCATCCTCATCTCTGATTATGAAGCCTGTTGTTTTGTGTACATATTCCTACATGTTTTTTTAATCAGCATGGTATAGCAATCATAATTCAGCCTGCTTCCTATTTATTTCAGTGTGTTTTGTTTGTCCATTTGGGTATGTAAATTTGAGTAAAGTTGGTTCTATTTTATCATCATCATCACTTGCTTCACAAGATCCTTTCAATAGAGATGCTTTTCCTTTAGCGGCATAAAAGGCAGCCCCTTGGCATCTTTACCGATTCATGTCACTAGCACTGTCATAGGTGCGCTCTATAGATGTTAACATTCAAAGGCAGGTGTGTGGCTGTGTCTTCTTTTTAAAGGTCCTCTTCCCTGCTTATGGTCTGAAGTTGAGTTACAGATAATAGCATTCCTACAGCTGGGGCATCCGACAGTTCTAGTCTACAAATTGAATTTTCTTAGAGTCCCGGTCTCTGAGGTGGGGACAGCCAGCCAGCTACCTTTGCAGTGAGCATTGATCCGAAGATCTTATTCTTTTCCTGTTACTGGCTCCTGATTAGAGGACCTATACATTCAGGTTGGCTAATCTAAAAAGGTTTGAAAAAATATTGTCAGATAAGAATTTACCATTGTAATGACATTTCATTTCATCCTGCACCTGCAGTTTGAATGGGCAATAAGGAGTATGATGGATCTCATTCATATTGTACCTGGTTTGTAGCTTTATTAATTTGTAAAGGTATACTTGTTTTTATGGATTAAACTAAAAGTGAAATGATGGATACTAAGCACCATCTTACAAACACATTTCAGGTTACCAATGCAGCAGTTTTCCTGTAGACTTTTTGTACTTTCCCAGAATCTGCAAAACTAGGTACTGGGGATGGCGATCGCCAACAAAAATTTGCTTTAGCTCAGTATTGGCATGTTATAGCCACCTATTCAAGTTTTTCAGCTGAATCAAGGAACTCAGGAGCATATCATAATCACTTTAATTGTTTGAGAAGTTCTCTCTACTAGAGTTTTGGTGGGAATCTTCATTTACTTCCAGTTTATACTCTACTCTCCCTCTCCCCACCCCCTTGTCAACTTCTCCACAGTAGCATCTGTGTTGTGTGGTAAGTGTCCTCACTGAATCAATGTAAGTAGTTTTCAGAGAAACATTTTCTGTCTTCAACTTCCGTAGAAGGATATAGCAAGCAGTAGGATCTAAATAAAAAACCCAATCATAGTAAACAGAAATCTAAAATATTGTACTAATCATGCTACTATCTGGTAAAGATTAAAGAAAAACAAAAAACGAATCCCAAATTCAGGATGCATCCACTTGTGGAAGGTGGACAAACCATTCTTATAGTGCAAAATCTTAATCATGCCTTCTTTATGCATTGAGATATCTTCTGTCTTGTGAGACTACAGTAGACTTTTTTTAGCATTTTAACTGTTTAAATCCAGAAAATCTTCCTTCCTTCAAGTTAGCACTGTTGATTTTTACATGCCACTCACTTGAGTTGTTGAATTGCACAACTAACCTACTCCTTGCAGACAGAGGACTGTTCATAGGTATTTCTTATGTTATTTCTGCCTGTCCTGTACTGTTACACCTGCCATTGGTGTTCAGAACATAACAAGTTTGTGAAAAGCTTACCTTTTTTATCCTCCAGGGAAAGCAAATTCCTGGGAAGTGCACAGAAGCAGCCTTGCAAGAGTACAGGAAGTAGGGCCATTGACAGATATTCGCTTTAAGGTGTGGTGACATCAAATCCTCAATCCCAACAATTGCGCCTCCTGCCATGCCACATGTGCATGGCAGAATGTGTGATTTTTGGGATTGGGATTTAGATCCCAATCGCACCTTACTTGCTAGTACAGGGGGCAGAGCCCAGAATTATGATCCTAGGCTCCCCCTGCACCAGCAAGTCAAAACCCGGGTGGTGACAATCAGCTGATTGTCAGTTGGGGCCAAGGACTGAGCTTGGATCTGGAACTGTGGTAGCCTGATCCTGGGGTCCCTATGGCAGGGGATGGGTAAAAACTGCATGTGGTGTACTGCTGGGCAGCATGCAGGGTCTTGGATTCCAGGGCATGGAGACGTATAAAAACCAGGAGTACTGGCCAGCTGACTGGCACATGCTGTTTTTGAAGGTTCCCATGTATGGGGACCTCGGGACTGAAGAGAGGTTCCTTGATCCCAGAGTCCCCTGGTTTGGGGTATGTCAAAAAAGCATGTTTATAGCTCAGTTACACACATGCTTTTTAAAGGTCCAGACTGCAGTTAGCCCAAGATCAGAGAGACATGCCTTGATGAGCTCACTGCACTCCTCACCTGCCTCTGGGGGTTTGGTGCAGGTCTGGGATGCAGTGACTGGTTCTGTCTGTAGCCTGATTGGGTAGGGTACAACTATGTCCTGGACCCTTGGGCTGCCAGTGGTAGATCCAGACACTCAGATGAGTGTTGGGTCTGGCCCAGATCAGCCCCAACTGGCCACACATTCAGTTTAAGGCGTGATACAAATGAGCCATTAAGTTGTTACATGTTTTATGTGGAATAACTTTGTGGCTCATTGCCTGTATTATCATGCCTCAGATTGACTTTAATATGTGGCTGGATTGCTATTTAAGGCACAATTAGCCTGTTAATCACATCTTAAATGTAATGTGTGTCAGGGGCCTAGTAGTACTAATTGCTTGGGTGGTCATGCCAACTTCCCTTTTCTGTAAAATCCAGAAATAGGAATAAATAAAACAGCTTCTTCGCTTTTATTTACTTGGCAAATTGCTGTTCTCATTACCAATTGAGAAGTTACCTTGACCAGTTGCTTCATAGTTTCGCTAGCTTTAATGCAACTTTTATTCTATTATACTGTATCTAAGGTAGCTGATGTATTCTAAAGGTAATCCCAGTTGAATGTTAGTACTTTGTTGAATTGCTTCCTGTATAATTTTTTTGCTGTAAGCAGAAGTTTGAATTGAGTTGTCTTTGTAACTGCTGTCTTCATTTTTTCTTATCCAAGAGCTCCAAACGAGAATGGAAACCTCTGGAGGATCGCAGCTGCACAGATATACCATGGCTGCTGCTGTTCATCCTCTTCTGTGTTGGAATGGTGAGTAAAACATGAAGGATTCATATTGTTACATAGGCTCAACTTCAACTCAGTATGAAAATATGAGATTTTATGAGTTTACAAAACTGGTGACTTATAGTTGTGTCCAGCTTATGTTGGCAATTAAAGTATTAATCATGAAACTAGAACACTAGAATATATTTTGCAGTATTAGTACCTGAAGATTTGAGGTCTTCAATAGGGTTTTGAAATTTTCTATGGGCTCTGTTTCTTGCCCACACATCCCTTCCCCCAGAAATTGCCTCTCAACCAAAGTTTCATTTACAACAAGTTTCTAGTCTGCATGTTTATGACGATATCACTTCATAGTTATTTGTTCTTTAAAGGTTATTTTCTTGAGAATGTAGACATTCTGAAATAATAGCTTTGAGACCGATGAACTGTTATATTAATTTCAATAGGTTGATTGTTCTGAAACCTAAAGATTGCAGTTTGAACCTCAAGCCTTAAGTATTTCCCTGTTGAATGCTTGGCAAAAGCATCCAGTTAATGCCTTTATTCCCCCATCTCCAATTGCTTCCCATGCCACCTGAAGTACCATAATGCCTTCTATGGCTGGCTGGCCTGCTTACCTGCCAGAACTCCTGACTTCCTCCTGACATAGTGCCAAATTATAAAATTAGTGTAGTGTAGCAATAAAAAAAAAAAAAAAAAAATAGTTGTCTAGATTCTTCCCCGTTTCCTTGTATTGAATTATAGAGCGCTCTATCCACTCTCTTTAGACTGTGCTAACTGTTCTTTTTGCATTCTTTTGCTTATTTTTGTTTTGTTCTGATCTCTTCTGGGTCTGGCTTCACTAATGCCAGAAACAGTGATTGCTTTCTGCATATGCATCGCAAACTTATTAGCTTTATTTTGCCACCACAGTGAACTACAGGCTCATAGATAATTTACTTTTCACTTATTCCCCTACAAGTTTCTGGCATTTTTTGCTTTCTCCCTTCATTGAAAAAATTGATTATTCCCCTACTTCCCTTTGCATTCCCCCAAATGCATATTACGGGCCATATTTAATGAAGAAATGTTTAATTAGTATGCCTGTTTTATGGTATTTAGCCATACAAATCACATATACACAATAACATGTGCCCATCTTTGGGTCCCAGAGTGCATGACATTTCCTGAAATGCTCTGCTGTTAACTGAAGGTGTTATCACTGTTACCCATCTGTTTTTGGCATTCTGTGTCTAATATGTCTGTCTCCACATACTTTGCTACCTGCAGTTGTAAATTTGTCATTTTGGCATGGTACATTGCCTTAAAACTTTTCTCACCAGAGTCCCTTGTATAGGTGATAGATGAATGACATGCTAATAATTTAAACTGGACAGTGGCAAACAGTTTCTTGAGTTTATATCCTTGTTCCATCAAATGAGGTATATAGGAGGAGAATCCTGATTCTTTTCCAAATTATGGCCCTATGTTAAGAAAACAAAAGAAAGTATTGCTTAAAAAGAACAAGATCTTGTTGTTTGAGATGCAAAGAATTGAAGGTAAATACTGCAAATCATCTCAAATTATTCCTAGTAATAACTGTTCACTCCCTCTTTTCTTGCTTCAGTTTTGTTCAGGGTTAACTTGTAAGTCAGTTTGCTGTAAGGAGAAGAGCAGTTTCTCTTTCTCCCTGCCCTTTGGAATTTCCCTGACAATCAACTAGTCTTCAGTACTGCTCCTTCTTCAGCCCTGCTTTGTGTTTTGCTCCTATGACTTTTAGAGCTCCCCCTGTTCTTCCTAAGAACCTGCCTCCTCTGAATTGCCTCTGTTTATCTCCATTTACAACTCCACGCTCTTAGGTGTTGGTTCCTTTTATTCCTGCTGCCACTATTTCCAAGCTGTCTTCTTCCTATAGTATCACTGAACAGCCAGAGCAAATTTAAGACTCCCAATTCCTTTCCAGAATCTTGCTATCTTAATCACTTTCAAAGAGATAATTGATGCTTTCATGGCATAAACTCCTCATCCCCCTCCAGTTTCCATTTGCACCTGTTTCTCCTGTGTGAGGTCTGAAAGATGAAAGTGTCTGATATTACCCTTGTATCTGCTCTCTAAAGTTTTGCTTTCCCACTTTGCTCCATCTCTGGCTTTAGACTATGCTAACTGTTCCTTTTGCATTCTTGTACTTATTTTTGTTCTGTTCTCCATTTGGTTACCTCTGTTTGAAATGTCAGTCTGACAGGGTTTATCCTCTTCTAGGTGGAGTACTTTCTTTAAAAGGCTCTTATTTTAAAAAGGCCTTGCCACCCCTGTTGTATCCTCACAATTCTTAGTGGACTAAAAGAAGAAAAAACTCTTCAAATAAACAAAACGCCTTGAAAATTACTGTGGCACATACTAAACGTGATCATTTGTACTACATTTGTTTCTTCTTTATGTCTTTCTGTTAATAATCTGTTATTAATAATAATACTCTGAAGAATTTAGTTTTATGCTGATTTTACGAAGCGTTTGGTATGCTCTGGTCCTCTTGAGTAACAAATATGTTTAGAAAATCTGAGTTGTCATCTCAGTTTGTATGTGTGTTAAACTTATAGCCATGTGATAGTTTTTCTGGACTGCCTTAGACATTTCACTTTTAAATGGAGGGAATTTTGTAAAATGAAGCAAGGAGAGTCTGCTGCAAGGATCTTAGTACTTTGAAATCTTATGACAACAATAGGAAGTGGACAAGTGGGAGCAACAGAAACAGCGTGTCTCAGACTGAATCAAGAATTTAGAGAGACCCACCCCATATGGAAACATGCCCGAGTTGCAACAGTCTGTTGATGCTGGATCAGCCTTGTCAGCCACCTTTGGACCCACAGATAAAGAAATTATGGAAGACAATCATCCTTCGCTGTGAGGGATTGCCAGTGATGCATCAGCTGGTCTGTCATTTGTGACAACATTTAAGAAGTGCATTGTTAATTCCTGTTCTTCCCTTCCAGGGGTTCATTTGTGGCTTTTCAATAGCCACTGGAGCAGCTGCAAGATTGGTTTCAGGATATGACAGTTATGGAAATATCTGTGGACAGAAAAATGTAAAAGTGGATGGAATAATAAACAGTGGTTTAGACCTGACACACAAGAAGTAAGTATTTGGTTCCATCTTTTTGTTGCTTGGAAAAAGCACAGGCTGGTTTTGATTGGAAGTAGATTACAGTAATTCTATAAAACAAACATTCTGAATTTGACTTTTATAATTAAACTGTTTTAACTTCTTTCCAAGCTCGTCCTTACCTAGACGTCTCTTGTGTAGTAAACAAAAACTTTCTCTTACAATAGTCTGCACAAATGAATGTGCACTGTGTTAAACTGTTTGGTGTAATTGATCATTGGCATTTGACTAACAGACCAAAATGTACAAATGTGGAAATCTAATGTAATGTATTCAGCTATGTGTAAATAGTAGTGGCTTTATTTCTCAAATGTGGATAATTCAGCAACTGCTGTTGACTAAAGTGAGTTGGGATGACCCTTTAAAAAATTAGGCCATTTTTAGAAACTTATTTTTGGGCAGTCAGGCAGACCTAGGGGAAGCAATTTTCAAGGGCAAAAGCTGAAAGGTAAGAGTGTAATTCCTTTTTTATTCTTTTTTTTTTTAAGTTGAGTATAAAATGGTCTTGAAAAGTACTTTGGCATGGTTGAGACTTCCACACTGCAGGAAAGAGAGAGACTTTATGAAAGCAGGACATCAGGTACTGCTTTTAAGGTGAGGTGAATACTGCTTTTGGCCAGTTAAAGATGGTGAACAGGGTGGAGCGTGGCTTGTTTTTCGGTTCTGAACTTCATTTTCTGCAGCTCTGCTTAAAACTCATCTGAACAATTCAGCTAGTTTTGGAAAGCAAAATATCTACTAACTTGTAAATCAACACCGCTACGCTGTTGGAGATTACAGATAATGATATCTAAAATAACAGACTGTAGCAAAAATAGTGAAATAACTAAAACCTTTTTGTTAACTTCAGGAAAAGAATCCCTTGTTTGCTTTTGTCTGCAGATTGTCAGAAACCATATGTATATGTTCCTTTGGAAAATGACTTGACAGAGGATCTCGGTAATTTGAGATGGTAACAGAGTCTTTTCTTGACCTCCTTAATTTTGAATGAATTACGTAGGGAGTAGGGAAAATCTGACTCAGTTGAATAAAACCCAGTGACAAGGAAACAATTTACTGATGGCAATCTGAAAGTTCCAGACCTTGTTTGAGGTCTGTGAAACAAGTGTTGATTAATCCTGTGGAAAATAAAACCATTTATTTATTGGGACAGGGTATCTTTCACATTCTTTGTATAACAAAGTTTTATCTAGAGAACTGAACAGTACTACATTATTGAATGTACCAGTATTGTTAACTCCTATTTCTGCTGGGCAGAAGGAGGAGAAAATACAACTATTTGAATAGTTTAAAAATGATTTGTTCCTTTCCGAAGTTATTCTGTAAACCTTAGAGATCTTGACCAGGGTCAGGGCAACAGGGTGTAAACAGAAGGTTTAGTACCCGGGGCTGAGATTAATTTTTAGGAAATCTGTATGTCAATTTGAAACAGTTTATAGGCCTGGTAATAAATTTTATGGGATAATCTCGTGCTTTCCACTTGATAAGGTGCTACTTATTTCACAAGCAGTGTCCTATTTAATAGTTCACCTGCAGATGTTACAGCTTTTTTTGCTGAGTATTATATTTCAGACCTGACTGTTTTACATACTTACGGTACTACTTTTTCTTTCAGTATCCCTTAGCGCATAACATTACCACAGTATATTTCTTTAAAAGCAGGCAAGAACACAATGCATCTGAATTGGACTTCGCTCAGTAACTGTGTAGTCGCTAGCGGTTTATTATAAATCCCAGAATGCCCTGTCCTCATGTCTGACTATTGTCAGATGTCAGATGAAAGAGTATTCAAATGTATATACCCTTTCACAGAATGCAACAACAAGGGGATGTTGAAAGGCAGCAAACTATAATGTAATACATCTTAAGATGCATGAAATTAACATAAGGAACAAGAGGTTTGACTCGTGGCCTCAACAAGAAGATTCCAAAAAAGATTAGACGTTTCTGTGGTTAATGGAAGTCATCCAATTTACATAATGAGTGTTAAGGAATAGGAAGCTTCATGTTTTAAGAGAAGGGTGGCCAACCACGTGTGCTGCAGGTAGTGTGGGGTGGCATACGGCTGATTGGGAAGAGAACAGGCAGCATAGCAGCAGGTACAGCAGGGAGCAGAAAGCAGAATGCAGACCAGGCAGTGGAAGAGGTTTGGAGTGGCAGTTAAGGAAGATGTGGTACTTCTGCCAAAATGGTTGCCCCCTTGCTCTTTTAAGACATAAGATCACGTCTGTCTGTCTGGTCTTAAACTCTTCGTACGGATAGTTTATTCTATACCTGATTCATAATGCAGTTTCTGGCACACTTCTCAGAAGCATCTGGTAGTGTCCAGGATACCAGACTGAGGTAGAGGACATTCCTATCCATTAGTGAGTGATTTTCATCCTTGTTTTTTGTTATGTCTTGAAATTGTTTCAAAAAGGACTCCATCTGCTCAGCAGCTGTCTCTAGCAGATGGAGCTCCTGAGGTATCTGAGGTACTGTACATGGGACTACATACTACAACTTTTATAGATAGACAAAAGAGAATAAGCTTTTCTTAACCGCTCCATCAATAATTCTTGTGGAGTCTCTCTCCTTTCTAGCTCAAAGCTCTGAACTTCTAAATCTTGAACTCTCTGAAGTTATTTCCGTTCTGCTGTCTCTGACTGCGGTAATTTTGTCCCCTCCTACAGCTCTATAACAGAAAAGTTCATAGAAAATCATAAGAAAGTAGGGCTGGAAGGGACCCCAGGAGGACATCTAGTCCAACCCCCATATTCAAGGCAGGAACATTTATCTCTAATCTATCTTATACAACTGTTTATCTAATCTGTTCTCAAAACTACACAAACAACCCCATCAAATCACCAGGCATATTGTCCAGAAGCTCCAAGAACATCTTAACTTAGGAACCTACTTAAATCGCTGTTTTATGATTTTTGCCCCCCCCCAAATAAAAGCTTACTGGAACACGAAGAAAGCATGGCAATCCCTGCAGCCACAGAGCATG
>NW_017729024.1:55104270-55106420 GCF_001723915.1 Gavialis gangeticus | reverse complement strand
CCCCCCCCCAAATAAAAGCTTACTGGAACACGAAGAAAGCATGGCAATCCCTGCAGCCACAGAGCATGTGGTTTGAGAGAGAGTTACTGAGAGGCTGAGCTAGTGACCTAGACTCAGTGAAGGCACCAGTCAAGGAAAGCAAAAGTGTTTTGGCACCATCTTTTAAGAAGCCAGATGCAGTGGTTCAGCAATGCTGCGGTCTGAAGAAGAGTGAAAAGAAACCCCAGAAAGCTAAATACATTTCAACTTGGGATCGTGTAAGGCAGTTCCCAGTAGGAATCCTGCATGCTGGTGGTGGTAAATTGTTTTGTTCATTGTGCAACATGACTTTGGATGTGTTGAAGAAAAACAGCATTGAGAGGCCATTTAGGTTAGGGACAGACTTTCAAAAAGCCAGAGCCTGAGTTGATTCAGTCTTTGCAAGTTAGTTTAACCTGCGTGGATTGAACTGATTTGCAAGTAAATAGACATTCACTTTTGATTCTGGAAATGCAGGCACGTGCCTGCAGTGTGCAGGCTAAAAGCTGGGGTCGCTAGAGCTAGGCCTCCCTTTCCTTCAGGCTGGAGGGAAGCTGAACTGAGGGGGATGTGGCCAGGCCCCAGCAGCCTGAATATGATGGGGGAGGGATTTAACCCCCCACCCTGGCCTGCAGGGACCCCAGCCAGGGTCTGTCTGGCTTTTCCCCCCACTGCCTGTGGCTCAGTGTGGCCTGGGACCCTCCCTCCCAGCCAGTGGGCAATTCTGCTGCACCTTCCCAGCCACTGGGGCCAGGTTTCGCTTGGGGCAGCCCAGGAGCAAAGACCTGATTTGGGGGAGGAGGGGCCCAGGGGCAAAGTTCCATAAAGGAAAATTCCTGCCCAGCGGCCCCTTCTACCTGCCCCAGCCCTTGCAGTGGCACACACAGCACAGGCTCACCTTCTTAGCCCCAGTGCTATTACCTGTGTCCCTTGGGCGCAGAGCCGGTGCACCCTGCTAACTGTTCCCCTGCCTGGTGGCAGTGCAGCACAATCCCATGTAGTAGGTGCCAGGCTCAGGGCACTACACCTGTGGCTTACCTGTTGCTGTTTGGGGGTGCCCTTGCCATACTGGTAGGTGCTGAATGCACTGCCAAACTCTGCTCAGCTGCTGGGTGGGTAGATTGTGGTGGGGAAGCTGTAGGGGTAGTGCCCCATGCCTGGTACACAGAGCTGTGCTGCACCTACAGTTTCCCCACTTCTACCACCTGGGACATCGGACAGACACTGGCCCGGCATGGTCCCTTAGAGCGAAGTGGGTTTATTCCTCCCTCCATCCCCTCTCTCACTGGGGGGCCACAGGTGGGGTTTATTCCCCTTCCCTCCCCAGGAACCCCAGACAGGATCTGCTGGGCTGGGGGCAGGCGGTGGCTAGGGCTGGCAGACCTCGGCTGCAGTCTCCCACTGGGAATGGGGTGGAGGGAGAAATAAACCCCCTCCCTGCCCCCTTCACCTTAAGGGGGCCATGCCCAGACAGCATCTGTCCTCATCTCAGGCAGTGGTGGCAGGGAAGCCATAGGCACAACACAGCTCCATGTACCAAGTGTGAGGCACTACCCCTACAGCTTTGCTGCTGCTGTCTGCCTGCCTGGCAGCCAACCGCAGTTCAGCAGTGCAGGCAACACTTGCCAGTATGAGCAAGGCAGGCCCCCCCTGACAGCAGCAGCAGCAGTGGGGAAGCCATAGGGGTAGCACCCCACAACTGGCACCTGGTATATGGGGCTGTGCTATTGCTGCCGGGTAGGGGAATAGTGAGCAGGGCATGCCCAGCTCTGTGTCTGTAGGTAATAGGGCTTGGGGCTGAGGGGGCAAGCCCACATCGTGGGTGCCAGGGCCAGTCCAGACCCTTCTGTCCAGTGGCTAGAAGGGGCTGCCAGGCAGAAGCTACTCCTGCAGCTGCATGCTCAGCTGGCTGTGCCCCGGACTAGCTCTGTGCCGATGGGATGGGAGGGTGGCAAAATTAAACCCCTTCTGTCCCCGTTCACTTGAGGCTGGGCTGGGCTAGGCTGTGCTCACTGCTTTAGAGAGCAGGGCTAGCTCTACCATGCTGCTCTCCAGCTTGGCCAGATGCCAGCCTGCCATGGCCCCCAGGGAGGTGTTTATTTCCCCCCCCCCCCCCCCCCCCGGGCCCCCCG
>NW_017729024.1:55099925-55104249 GCF_001723915.1 Gavialis gangeticus | reverse complement strand
CATCTGCCTGGCTGGGGTGTAGCAGCCCATGTCAGGCATTCCTGGCCCCCCCTCACCCCCTCCCCACTGCTCCAGCAGCGATCTGCCTCCTACCCCCGCCAAAAGAGAAAACTGTAAAGGGGTACATGAGCTGAAACTTTGAGACAGAAGGGGTCTACTTGTTTTAAAAAAAAAAAGGTTGAAAAGCCTGGGGGTATGCCATCAGTGGAATGACTTGGTCACAATGCATCAGATGCACTGAAACTGCCTGGGACTACACTGGTAACGTTTTCAAAGCCATGATTTTTGCAACAAAAATTGATGTGACCTTCTTATGCAAAGAACGTGTATGTAGTCCAATAATCTGGGTTCTGAAATCACACCCCAGAGGTAGAGTGAAAACCTAATAACCAGTTCAGACAGACCTGCCTGCTACATAGAGATTTTTTTCAGCATTAGGGGGTTAAAAATGTCCTTGATTTACTCAAGTAATTTGTAAGTGAAATTATGAACATGTTGACACGTGGTTTTTGGACTGCCATCCTACCTCATGTGACAGCCCTTGGGTGTCAGGGTGTTCCCAGGGTGTATCTCATAACACTTCTATGAAAATCCCCTGGGATCAACCTCCCCTTGGTCACACCTCTCTCCCTGCACCCGGGACCTCCGGTCCACCTCTCCGAACTGCAGCTTGCCCCAGGACGTTCCACACAGTCACCCACCACCTGCCTCTCCAGTGTCCTCTGCCTGTGGCTCTGTGTGACCCCTTGTATTTGTTCTGTAACAACTTGCTGCTTGAATGAAGTCCCCTTGCAGTGTTACTAAAATTCCCAGAGGCATAGAATGCAGAGAAGTGTTAGACATCTGTCTTTCAAACACTAGACTAGTACATGTTCACGATCACATGGAAGCAAAGACTTGCTGATTGTAGGTAGGAAGGAAAAAAAACAAAATTTACAGCATACTTGGAGAGAAAACACAAGGGCTAAGTCTTATGGATCCTGTCTGTAATTGGTGTAGGTGGGGTGATCGTTTAATTCTCTTCTCCATTATTGCCATAAAATGCCTGATCACTGTAAACAAGTTTTAAATGCTCATTTGAATGTATATAGATGCCTTAAGGGATGACAGAAATCAATGAAATCAGTGACCTCAAGGTCACACAAGATTCTCCAAGCCAAGACAGACTTGTATATGGTAACAGTGTGCTGTACTGCTGACGGTTCATTGTTTGGGCTTTTTAAAACAGAGGGAGTAAAAGATATCTAGGATACAAAACAGTTCCTTTATTTCTTTCTGCTTGTGTAGATTTTTTTTATTGTTACTCGCAGGTATGGATAAGTTTACTGCCTCTACTCTTGGCTTACTGAGTTAATGGTCAGTAAAGTCAAGTGTAAATGTTGACAGTCTCTCCTTATTCCATTGCTCATGTGACAGAGTTAATTTTGAACTATATTTCCCTAAGAGCTCTAGATTATTTGTTTCGGAAAAAGTGAAACTAAAACATAAGTTAACATTACAGTAATGGAAACTTAAAAACAATAATAGAAATTGGAAAAAGCTCCCCTGTCCATTTATGGTTTCAGTTTCTGTATTGGGTTTTAAATGTGTTTGGAACTAAATGTGCCACAAATGTGCGGTTTACCAGTTACCTTTACTGTAGAAATGCATGTTTTTTTCCTGAGTTTTAAGGTGTAGATGTACAAATAAGGTTAAAATGGAAGAAGAACCAAAATTTTTGGATAGTCACTATGTCCAGTCAGAAACTAGACATATCCAGATGTTTTGCCTGAATAAGTAATTCTCCACCTAGCACTTAATGTATCAGAAGTTGATATTTTTTCTAATTCGTCATTTAAAACAACAAATACAGATCTTCTAGTTTAACAAACCTAGTATGTTGTCTGGCCTAAAGTATAGGCAGCTGAGCCTTTCGGGGAAGGGTAGAATATATATCTAAATAACAATAAGAATGACACAGATCAATATTTAACATTCTTCTAGCAAGTATTTAAATAGTTTCCTTTTGCTGTGGTGTAATTTTGCTACAGGAAGATAAAATGATGTTTTTAATTGTAACTTAAGTTTCTTTCTGCCTGACAAACTAATATTGTGATGACTCCAGGTTACTAGTATTTGGTGCAGTAATTTCTGCTCTTCATCCACTTTCTTTTTGACTATCTCACCTGAAAAGGGAAAAGCCATAAGCTTTACACTTTTAAAACAGCCAGTTTTTAAAAATGGGCACCTACATCAGAGAGAAGGTCAATTCCTCTTACTTGGAACAGTCTATCTGATTCTACTTGCTTTTTCTTACAGGAAAAGGTAATGGGCCCAATTAAATGACTTCACTCTGCCATTAAAAAGCCCATTCCTCCCAACTGGTCCATAATCTCCACATATGAAGCAAAAAAACCCCCCAAAAACCAAAAACAGTCTTCCCTGAAAAAGTCTCTGGAAAGCTCTGCTGTTCAATGCAGAGGGGAAGTGGCCCATTAATACAGCTACTCAAAGTTGTAAGGACAAATGCAGATGAGTAAGTTGGTTGACTGATGCTAGTTTTTCCTTTTCTAAGTCAAAAATGTTCTCGGACACTGGAAAACTGGTTGCAAGGGTGAAGTGAAACAATTTGGCTGTATCCGTTTTCCTTTTTAGAGGAAGATTGAAAAGATTTTACCAGCTCCTGGGGCAGCAAACTTTATATAGGATGCCTAGAGAAGTCCAAGAGACCCTGGCCTCAGAAACTCTGGGCAGCAGATTGAACTGTGCTTTAGTGAACAGTTAGTGAACAGTTTTTTGAGTGTCAGCTTTTTTATCCAAGGATTTAGATCCTGCGAGGTATTTGGCAAGAGTTGGAATGCTGATGTTGGCGGGAAGTGAAGAATATTAAACACTTTGTAACAAGTTCTCAGTATCTCAGACTTTTAACTTTGACTTTAAAATTGCTTGTTCTGTAGCTCTAAGCTTTGTTTTGGAGGTGTTACTGAAGTTTTCCTGTTAGAAACACTGAACTTTGCAGTATGGTAATGGATTTATTTAGATCAGTGATTCTCAACCTAGGGTGCCTTAAGATCCTTTCAGTGGTGCCACACCGTGCTCTAGCACTATTGGTGAGCAAACATGATTCTCAAGAGAAATGCAGAGAATTCAAATAGGAATTCATAATTTGAAAAGCATTCTGACCTGTTCTGTTCCTTCTCAATTCTTTGCAACAAAAGAATTGCTCAGTTATTTTTCTGCAGTCAAAAATGAGTGAAAAGTAAGAGCTGGTATTTTCTGAGGGTTGTCTTGAGTCCACTGAGGGGTGTCGCAGGCTGAATGAGGGGTAACTTGAGTCTGAAAAGGTATGGAACCACTAATTTAGAATATTCATATCTATTTGTGGTGCGGGTGGGTCTGGGCAGCCTGGCGCAGGGCTAAGCTGTGGGGGTAGGTGGCTCTCTGCTGCTGTGTGCACTCCCAGGAGGTATGGGGGAGCTGTACCTCCCAGATCTGTGTATGGGGTGGGCTGCCTGCTGTGGGCTCAGGCTCCCCACCCTGCTGCCTTCCCCAGGGACCTCTATAGCCCGGCGGGCGGGACCTGGCACAGCAGGGCAGAGTGGTGCTGGGCAGGGAAGCTCCTTGCTGCTGTGAGCCTCACCCTGGCATGCTGAGACTTCTCCTGCCCATCCTGCAGCATTGAGGGTCACAACCCCTTGCTGCTGCCAGCTAGGCAGGAGTTTGTGGCACCAGGGCGGCATGGAGCTTGCAGCAGCAAGGAGCCTCTCCAGCCAGCCCTACTCTGCCCTGCCACACCAGGTCCTAACCGCTGGCCTGCAGAGGCCCCAGTGGAGGGCAGCAGGGCAGGGAGCCCAAGTCTACAGCAGGCAGTCTGCCCCTGCCCTGCACACATCTGGGGGGCACAGGTCCCCCATGTCCTCCCAGGAGTGTGCACAGTGGTGGGGAGCTGGCCCCACCCTCTGGATGAGCTGCCCCTGGCCCCCTCCCGCTCCCTGCAGCTGCACATTCCAGCCCCAAGCACCATGCACCACGCAGCTGGGCAGCAGCTCCAGCCCTGCCCAACTCCTTTCTTCTCTCTGTCTCTCTTGGCCTCAGCCCGTTCCACCCCACCCCCTGACTTTCATGTGGGAGCTGCTCTCTAGGTTGTCTGGCAGCCATGTACATGTACATACAGATGGTGCCCCCTGCCTAATGGCCTTCCTCCCAGACCTTTGCAGCCTGAAACTCTGCCAGCCTGCAGAGAGCCCTTTCAAAAGAGCAAAATCTTCATGTTTCTCTGTTAAAATGAAGAATCCATGTTTTTCTTCATTTTTCTGGTGGGAAATGGAAAACCCGGATCTATGCT
>NW_017729024.1:55098718-55099914 GCF_001723915.1 Gavialis gangeticus | reverse complement strand
CCTCCCGCTCCCTGCAGCTGCACATTCCAGCCCCAAGCACCATGCACCACGCAGCTGGGCAGCAGCTCCAGCCCTGCCCAACTCCTTTCTTCTCTCTGTCTCTCTTGGCCTCAGCCCGTTCCACCCCACCCCCTGACTTTCATGTGGGAGCTGCTCTCTAGGTTGTCTGGCAGCCATGTACATGTACATACAGATGGTGCCCCCTGCCTAATGGCCTTCCTCCCAGACCTTTGCAGCCTGAAACTCTGCCAGCCTGCAGAGAGCCCTTTCAAAAGAGCAAAATCTTCATGTTTCTCTGTTAAAATGAAGAATCCATGTTTTTCTTCATTTTTCTGGTGGGAAATGGAAAACCCGGATCTATGCTTATGTCAGTACTCCTAGGGTCCTGGCATAGGTTCCTTTTTTTGTATGATAAATGATAACCTGCCATACATTCAACCAGTTCATGCATGGTGAAATGTTCCATTTTTGAAACATCTTTGTGGCTGGTTTGTATCATGCCATAAAATGAACGTGGTACAGGTTCCTGGGCTGGGGCTGCCCTCTGTCCAATCACAGTTATCAGCTGATCGTGGAGACTGGGTAGGTAGCAGGTCCCGGTGTTGAGGGGAAAATAGCTGGCCCCTGCAGGGGGGCAGCTTTGGGTTCTGGATCAGGGAACCTCCCAATCCTCCAGTTGCACAACCCACAAGTCACACAATTGGGCATAAAATTCCTTGGATCCTGATGTGGGTGGGAGATAGAGGAGTGGGGGCAAGTGCATAAAATTCCTCAGATCCTAATTGTGTAATTCATATTAATGTCAGGGGCCCTAGAACAGCATCTATAGGTGAGTTACAAGTTGTTTTCTTAGCAGAAGAGTAAAAAGCAAGACTAGTGTCCTATTAGGATCAGCATTGAATATATTATTCTAATCGTTTTCTTGTTGTTGATATCTTTAATATTAAACAAGTCACCAGTGTGAAATAGTGTATGTTTTGTTTTTGTTAGGACAAACGGAGCATTCGTGCTTTGTTGCACTTACATTAGTTACCCAAACAGCTGCAGGCAAGAATGCCAGCTTCATGCTTTCCAGCTTTTTTGTGCTTGCATCACAGCCTCTAATGTATGTGTAAATCTGATGTGCATGGTATTGGATAGATGTAGGGCAGGCTGGGCAATTATTTGGGCTGGAGGGCCACTTAATGAGTTTTGGT
>NW_017729024.1:55097985-55098707 GCF_001723915.1 Gavialis gangeticus | reverse complement strand
TAGGACCCAGAAGATGGGTCAGGGGGCCAGGCACGGCTAAGGCCACGTGAGCCCCAACCGCGGGAGGCGCGGGCGACAAAACCCTAGTGTGGGTAACTTACCGTGGGAAGCATGGGCAACGAAACCCCAGTGTGGGTAACTTACCGCGGGAAGCACGGGCGACGAAACCCCAGTGCGGGCAACAGGACCGCAGGATGTGCAGCCAATGAAACCCCAGTGCGGGTAGGGAGCACGAGAAGCGAGAATCGCAGGCCCCGGCTGGGGTGCGAGGGCGAGAGCGTTGCGGTGAGTCCCAGGGAGGGCAAGAGCATTGCGGTGAGCCCCAGAGAAGGCGAGAGTGTTGTGGTGATCCCCGGGAGGGCGAGAGCATTGCGGTGAGCCCCGGAGAGGGCGTGCACATATTGAGAGGCCCCGGAGAGGGCACGCACATCTTGAGAGGCCCCGGAGAGGGCGCGCACATATTGAGAGGCCCCGGAGGAGGTGAGTATGAAAGTGAGATGACCCGGGAGGGGTCACTAAGGTAAGTGCAGGCAAGACAACATCCGGAAGATCTGCGAGGCTTGGCACGTGCTACAGGGGAGGTTGGAGACACGTGACGCCCATAGGGTTAGGGCACCAAGTTCATCTGGTACAGAGCTGGGACCGGTAGAGTAAGAGCACCGGGTCCAAAGGGCCAAGTAAGGCAGCCTCCCATTAATCTTAAAGAAACAGCAAAGTCGTGG
>NW_017729024.1:55075891-55092985 GCF_001723915.1 Gavialis gangeticus | reverse complement strand
GGTGTGCTGAGGGCTATGCATGCACACACTGCAGGGAGCTCATCTGTGCCTAGGCTGACCACCCATCCCCAATTAGGCGACAGTCCTAAATTTAAAGATAGAGTCCCGGTCCTGTGCTGAATGACTCCAGGACAGCATTTGTCCCAGATTTTCCAGTATCGTGCAGGGATCCATGTTTTTCATTCATTGCACAAAACAATGGAAAACGTTGGGTTTCCCTTTGCAGGCTGGCAGAGTTCCAGCCTGCACATGGGGCTGCTTGGGGTTGGGGGCGGAGTGAAACCAGGGGGAAGGAGAGAAGAGCATATGGTCCCTCCTTCCAGTTTGGAAATGTGGTCACTACTGCAGCCAGGCTGGGTCTGGTGCCAGAGCAGCAGTGGAAGCATGAGCCCACCCTGGGCTGTAGTATCTTTCCTCTTTGTAACCCCAATCACCACAAGCTGCCCAGCTTGACTGACAACAGCAGGCAGGAATGGGACTGAGAGCTGTGCTATGCCAGGGGTTGGGCTGTGGCATTCACAGCCCTGCAGAGGTGGTGAGGGTGCCCCCATCTCTAAGCCAGTTTCCCACCCCCTGCCCTGCAGCTGTGCAGACCCTGGCTGGGGGTGACCCAGGGCAGGGGCCTCAGTTCTCCCACTGTGTGGTGCTGGGTAGGGAAGCGGGCAGGGCTTCAGCCTCTGCTGGCATGTCAGGGGACACTGGGTGGAAGCAGCCCTGCCCACCTGGCACCCCGGGGTTGGACTCCATCTCCCAGGCTGCTGCATGGTGCCAGGCAGGCGGACCAGGCTGCCTCTGCCTAGCATCCCCCACTGCCAAGAGAGGTTGGAGCTGGAGCTGCTGCCCATGGACCCACCAATTTAATTCTTTCTGGCCCTTGGGTGGGTGGTGGCTCCGGCTCTGGCCTCTGGTGCTGCGGGCTGGATAGAATCAATTGGCAGCCTGTATTTTGCCCACTCCTGATGTAGGAGGAGGGGTAGGGAGAGAAAAAAAAAAGCCCAAATACAGCAGTGGCCCAAGGATTGGTACATGAAGATACTGAAATAGTCCATGTTAAACCAGGTAAGAGACTATTCAGAGAACGTGAGCAGTCTATAAATACTTTTTTAGGTAATACAAATGATGACAGAGATTGATTTGGTTTCAGGTGGTAGGACAAGGAAGCCCTGAAGCTAAGAACTAAGAAGTTGAGACTAAATAATAATAACTCTTGTACGCTGAAATTGGATAATGGAACACGCTATCCAAAGAGGAGGGTAAGGCACTCTCATGGCAGGTGGTCAGAAAGATTTTTGGTAACCAGGAGCAATAGTTACCAATAAGCATGGCTTTTTGTATCATAGAGGAAATATTTTTTTTCTAACAGTTTGATTCTGCAATTTCTAGACGGCCATATTCTGATAATTTAAAAATAGATTTATGCTTTGACACTTGGCTTCATCACAGATGTCTGTATTGGCAATGTGGGTTTAAAGGTACTATCTTTATGGTGTATGGTATAAAGCATGGTATTTAAGTGTTCTCCTTCACTCTTGCTGTCATAGGAAGAGACTGCTTTTGTCAAAAAAAGAGTTCAGTTCAAAAGAGCCAAATACAAAGTACCACTGTATAAGTGGTGTATTTTTTCATAGTGCGCCGATTGAAAAGCATTTTAACAGTTTAAATAACTACAGAATATTTTTGCTGATGCAATATGTGTATCTGGACTAAATATTGTATAGCTATGTCAAACTGCATTATAACCTTAAATGAGCTTTTTGAGATCAGAATTAAAAATAAAAAATAAAAATATTAAATATTCTTATACACTTTGAATTAGACCAGATCCAAATTTAGTACTTCATGATAAGATGCATATAGAAAGGAGGAGATGCTTGCTAAAAGTTGATGTATGATACAGATCTCATGACATTGGATGTTTTTAAATGACAATAGAGATTATAGAAACCTATAAACCAGAATCAGCTTAAAATACTGCATTTGCACAGTTGATAGTCCTACCTGAAATAGCTCAACAGTTTTTATACTTCAAAATAAATACCAAAACGATCTACTCAATATTATGGACCAGTGGTGCAGAAAATCGTTGTAAAACAAAAACTGTTGCAAGTTACTTGAATTACATATTTTCATTAAAATATTCTGAGACTTTGCGGGGGGGGGTGTTGTACAATAAATACAAGGCTAGAGCATTTTTTCATTTTGTGTATTTGAGGAGAGATTGGAGATCTTCCAGTTAGTGTAGAACTATGAAAAGGCATTGTAGGATGCTGAAGCTATATAAACAAGTGCCACTTTAATGCATTAGTAGGCAACCATTGATCCTCTGGATCATGGTGTATACGTAAGGGGTCTAGTTAGATGCCTGATGAATCTGCTTGTGTGGAGTCCTCTGACCATCATACCAAGACCTTCAGTGCATACTGCTAGGCAAGAGTATGGAGGAGTGGAGGCTGCCCAAGACCTACTATTTCCCGTTTGGACCACTGAAACAATCCAAAGGCTAGACGGAGTCCAGATATTCAGTGCCTCAATGATTGTAGCATCTGCCAGAGAGCATCAGATAAGAACTGCTGACTGCCTAACTTCTCACTGAGAGCGTGTTTCTGTCAGGGTCATGTCCCCTTATGGGTACTCCATGGTTGGAGAAGAGCTAAGGCAGTGGGGGCTAGGGTTTTGGGGTGCCCTATACTCACTTTACTCTGGAGGTTGCAACATTGTGGTATTTCATAAGAGCTGCCCTGCCAGAAATAGTCCACATTGCCACCGGGCCTTCCAGTCAGAGTTTATGGCTGGACCCGGTACCAATGCATTGGAATCTAATAAAATGTTATTAGACTATGTCTATCTTAAATACAAATGTGCGGGTAGTACATGTATTCAACTCCTCATAGTTTGTTTCTGTCTGTACTTATACCCTGATACCCTAAAATATAGGAAATCTGGAAGTATTTTTGTTTGGCATTATTTGCAGTTGTCTTGGTAGAATTCTCTGGCTAGAAACAGTCTTGTTTAGTTCCTATCCTGTCCAAAAATAAAAATTTACCAGCATTTTTCTATTCTAGGTATGTGTTCTTTCTGGATCCATGCAATGTAGACCTGGTACATCGGAGGATCAAGTCAATTGCTCTGTGCGTTGCAGCTTGTCCAAGGAAAGAGCTCAAAACTCTGGCTGATGTTCAGAAATTTGCAGAAACTAATGGTATGAGGAAAGCACATCTGAGTTTCTTCCTGAGCCAAATATGTTTAATATTAATAAATGTAAGATTAAAGATGACTTCTTAGATGAACTAAAAAATTGACAAAACCTAGTGAGCTATCCCAATGGAATAGTGTAGTAGTGCTATAAAGACTAAAGCTTGCTTTTGCCCTGTTATCTCCATAATTTTTTTAAAGTTTCTTTTTAAGGAAAGTAAAACCTAAAAGATCTTCAACAGAGGGATTTATATTTATGGGCCTTTTCTCTTCCCCTCTGGAAGGCTCTTTGAAATTGCTGTTTTACTGTAGTTATTTTATCCCGTGGAGGCATTCTCGCACATCTTGGGTTGGCGAGATCAGTGCTGCTATTGAACTGCACTGGGGCATGGAGCCTGCCTGCCAGTGGGAGTAGGAAATAAATCCCGTTTTCATTCAGCACTGCAGTACAATTCCCTATTTTTTAAGGATCTTATTTTTCTTTTCTGTAAGGTAAGTATAAAGGCAGCTGCACTATTGAAAGACTTGGATTTCGTGCTCCACCCCTATCCCTTGAGACCTGCACTTCTTTCTTGCAAGTGGTGGTTTTGTTAGCTCAAGGCATGCTGGAACATGATAGTTTAGTGAAGTGTGTGAGAAGTGACCAGCTTTGGGATTTCACAAAGGAGGGGAGGCGAAATGTAAACACTTCTCTGAATGCCTGCTAGTCATTCTGTCATTCACTTCCTCTCTAATGGATAGTGGTTTTTTCCTTAACCCTTGTGCTGGAGAGATGTCTGCACTTTGTTGTGTGATGCTTCTCCGCTATGTAGCTGGTATTCATAATGTTATTTCAGCTTAGAGCAGTGAATCGCTTTCCTGGAGTCCCTTTTTGTGAAGGCAAATGAGCTGTTAACCCTCCATTAACTCTTCACTCTGACCTTCTGTTCCTATTTTGCCCTTTCTAATTTTGCCTACACTTGTCTTATTTCCTTTACCCAATGCATATTGACTTCTGTAGTGCAGTTAAGATCAGCATACGAATAAGGGAATTTCCTTATTAACACCTCTTGAAATATTCCACTTTGGTCACTTAAGCCTAGTTTTTTCTAGTCTGTGCCATGGGTGACTTTGGTCATGAATCAAATTCCTTTCTTAACTGTGGTAACCGTAATGTTCAGCATAATTGTTTATCCAACTGAACCAGTTTATCCAACTGCACTTGGTTATACTGAGTATTGTATTACAGCGGATCTGTCAAGCCTCTCCATGTAGAAAGATCTTACATAAATATTTTTTTAAATTGGCAGTAAATAGACTTCACTTACCTTGGTCCAAAGTTTAGATAAACTATCTTTAGCCTTGCCTTACAGCAAACAGCTGTCAAGAGCACTTGTACATTTTGACCCTGTTTTGCATTGCGCTACACTGAGCCAGTAATTTGTGCCCGAGATGGGTAAATTTGTGCTGGATGTTGGATAAATAACACAAAACTTTAATACATGGTAGAAGCCAGAGCTCTTTTGTTATGGGAAAATTAACAGAAAGCTAAGTAACCAGAGTGTGAGATCAGTGACCAACACTGACCGAAGGTGTGGATACACTGTTCCATTCTTTCCCCAGTCATACTTCTATTTTAAACTACACCAACCTGTTTAGCATTCAAAGCTAGCTACACTTAGGCCTTTTAGCTTGCTAGAAACTTTCTTCCAGTGTTCTCAATGTTATGGAGGTGGTAATAGAACACAGAATAACTTTTATGCATATTTGAAAGTAAATCTTTTATCTAGTTTGTGGTGAAATTCATTACAACTGGGGACTAACAATATCAGACGTGTTTTTCTGCAAAGATAATATGAGATGATAATTCTTCTAATTTCCCGCATTGTTAAAACTTAGCTTGTTTATAGAATATATTCCCAGACAAAAACTAAGTTAAAGTGGAGTAAGGCTGAAAATACATTTCTTCATTAAGATGAGCATTGTGGGCATGTTGTAACAACTCTGAATCTTCTGGATTTATAATTTTAAAAATTAAAATCTAAGTGTTGCGTTGTGAAAAATGTACAGTAAAAAGACCTCCCTAACTCCGATTTGGAGTGACTCCATGTAGAACATATGATTGTAGGGGTGACACATTAGGCCTAACTCGCCATGTAGGTATTTCACACTCATTTTGTTTTTTCATCTTAAAATTCTCTGTATCTGGACAACATGATTCCTGTTGTTAATTAACTGTTCAGTTAGTGTGAATTCTGTAATCTGTTTAAAAAATGGATTAAGGTCAAATGAATGATTGCATAATAAGTGTTGCTTAAGTGCATCGTGCACTACTTTGTGAGTCCTTCAGCAGCTATCTCATATTGCTTTGTACTAAACAAGACCTATCCAGTCTGTTCATCTGGGTGCCCTCCACTGTTCAAAAATTGTCTTAACCAAATAGCATTCTTAAAATGTTGGCATGTAGCCAGGATCAGTCCATGTGTGGTTGTACAGTCCTGGAGCCATATATTTTGCTTTTATGCCACTGCTGCCAGCAACACTGTGGCCGTTATGCCTAGCACTTTTGCCTGGAGCTGTGCTGGGGTACTGGATTTGCCTGCCCTCTGTGGAGAGGGATCAGTGTAGGCTTCCATGAATAATACCTTCCATAATAAGCAGATATATGATCACGTAATTCGGCAGATGGCTGAGAGGTCACTCCTGGATTCTGTTCAAGGCCACAACAAAGGCAAGAAGCTCAGGCAGGCTTAAGAAAGCCAAGAACAGACAAAGGACTGCTAGTGGTGTTCCAAAAGCTGTCCTCACTTGGATAGGGTTTCCTTCTGAGAGTCTAGCCTGAAGGTAGATGGCACCAAAAGCTCAGAAACAGGAAACCAGGAGAAAAGCTCTATGGAGGGCCAGGTTCTTTTTTTTTCATGCAAGAGCTTGAAGCATACCCTGAGGATTTGACAGCAGATGCCAGCTTCATGAGGACCTTAGCTGGTAAGTATTGTGCATAACAGTATGTTAAAGTGTGTGTTGTTCACACTATGAATTGAGCCTGCAAATACACTGACCCTATGTTTTCAGATTCATTTTTGGGAAAAACTCCCTCCCTACTCTGGGCCATGTTTTTGTAAGGTTAACTGAAAATTGAGCTTTATGGCATATTTTATGATCCAGTTGTCAGGGGCCTAAGCATAGTTTGATTCTGTACGGAAGTTCAGTGTGATGGTTTTAAAGAAACAGGGTAGACTGACAATATGTCGCATACTGTGTAAAATAGAACTAGGATTTATTTTGCTTTGTTTGCCCTTTGAATACCACCATTTTGGCAAAAACAGAATTTTTTCTGCAAGATTTAACTCCCACGTCTCCATGTGCCCAGAATGGTGACCGCTTGCCAGACCTGGGTTCTCACACAGCTGTCACTTCAATGTTAGAATGACTTGTCATCTTGCAACTGGACTTTGCTTTCTCATTGTCTTTGCTACTCCTTTTCCCTCCTGGTTGACTGCTGCAGAACCTGCCTGCCCCCCTTGACTGCAGTTCTAGCCAGTGGTGGCGATTCAGATTCAGAAATGACATTGTGATGTAAATATGCCTGATGAAAGATACAAGGCAGTGAAATAAAGCAGCATAAAGTTACTTCAGTTCGCAGCTTAATCAATACCATGCATATGCTTTCAGTTAACTTAGCATTTCACAAAGTGTCTTTTCCAACGTGAGATGTCAGTGCATAGAGATTGACAGGTGCTTGGCTGCCTATGAACTGCCTGCCTGTATTATTAATCCCTTGGGTTCTGAGCAATTACTTCAGGTCTCTATTTGTTTTGTAACGCAATTTGTGCTTGTCTGCAAGCAATATTTCTAAATTAATACGTAAGGCAATGGTTCTCAACACTTTTAAGCATAAGGTACCCCATAATAGGCTCATGGCACCCCTCTGTAACTTCTGTGAATTGCATGGCACTCCACTCCAAATACTAATTTACTTATTGCAGTGCTTATGCCAGAGGTGTTCAAAAGGAGATTAGACAAGCACTTGGCTGGGGTTACTTGACCCCAGTGCTCTTTCCTGGCCAGAGCAAGGGGTTGGACTTGATGATCTAATAGGTCCCTTCCAACCCTTGAAATACATAACTATGAAGGAGTTTTTCCTGGACTTGAGCCTGAAGCGACCTTCCAGGAGTTTGTATCCATTGCTCCTGGTCTTCCCCAGGGGTGCCCTGGTGAACAGCTGTTCACTGAGTTCTTGATGTACTCCCCGATGTAGTGGTAAGTTGCTACCAAGTCCCTTCTCAGCCTTGTCTTGTGTAGGTTGAAGAGGCCCAAGTCCCTCTCCTCATATGGCTTGTCTTGCAAGTCCTAATCATATGGGTGGCTCTTCTGTGGACCCTCTCAAGTTTTTCCAAGCTTCTACAGAGGAAATTTAGTTGGAAATTAGGAGGAATGTTCTAACTCTGAGGGTGCCTAAGCATTGGAACAGGCTACTTAGAGAAATTATGGAATCTCCATCCTTGGAAATTTTCAAGATCAGTGTGGGCAGATACTTGGCCAGGATGTTTTAGTTGGGGGCAGTCCTGGGTAGAGCAGAGGCTTTACTAGATGACCTTATTAAGTCCCTTCCAGCCCTTATTTCCTATGATCTTCAGGCTTTTCCAAAAGCGAGGGACTGTGACAATGCTATTCTAGAGCCAAAGAAAAGAAACATTTTATTATTTTGTTCCCTGGGAGACTGAAATGCAGTAACTACTTGATTCCCTTCTGCACCTGGACCTTGAAATGTCCAGTGGCAAGAGCACTCTGGCCAGCCATTCTGCCAGAACCTGAGGAATAAGAGTAGGAAGGTGAATGAGGAAGGGTATGGCCTCCTGTCATCCTGCCTGTGACAGTCTGAGAAGGCTAAGGAATGGTGGAGGGGGCTCTTTGGCACAGGGAGCAAACAGATGGGCAGCTGACTAGGAAGAGCACTGGACTGACTGTGAGGACAAAGCTCAGAAGAAAAGGGATGTACAGAAGCAGTTCCTTGAGTTGATGCAAAAGCATGAGACTGCTGGAGAACATGCTGTTGTCACATTTCCACACAGCACCACAGCCCAGGCAGGTCCTGCTGCCTACTGAGAATACCACTTAACAGGTAGTAGCAGGTCTGATGTTCAGTGGGTCTGACACTCTCAAGACACCAACATCGGTGAGTTCTGGGACTTCTTTGTCCCTTCAACCACAGATGAGGGTTTTTCTCCATTCTACATGGGAGAGTTACTAGTCAAAAGTCCATACTTACACATTATTGTGAGCAGCCGAGCTCAAATATGTGCACTCAGGCTTTGTACTGTTACCAAATCTGAATTTTTTGGTTTGTTGTTGTATTCTAAATGGTACAGTGTTCCAAAATTTGCATTGTTTCATATGACTTGTTGACTCTGTTAAAAAATTGTGCAAGTTGTCTTCGGTTTATTAGCACTGTTTATTGAATAAAGGTTTTTACTAAAAAACAAATCAAGTTTCAGAAGTTTATGCTGCATGAGTAAAATGCAGCACTGGTTCCAAAAAGAATGTGCAAAGAATGTAAGTCATCTAAAGATTCTCAACCAGGGTGCATGGTTAGTTGTGCAGATATGTACATATGATTCATAAGGTAAACCTAGAGGTGTCAAATGGCAAATCCATAAGTGTCAAAAACATTCTGACCTGTTGTAGTTTTTCTGAATTCTTTGTGGCAGGAGAATAGCTCTTTTACTCTTGTTTAACATCAAACAGTGAAAGCTAAGGCCTGGCTTTTTCTGAGGGGTGCCTCGAGTCTAAGGAGACTGAGAAATACTGATTTAATTCATTATATGATAAAAATACATAGCTTAATGAGGCCCTGCCCAAGTGCATAATAAAAATCCTATAATAAGATTAACACTTTCCAGCCAAAACCTCTAAGGTAAGAGCTTAGCACCTCCCTTATATTACAGTGCTGGTGATGTCTAGTGTGGAGTGAAGGTAGGTCTTGCCAAGCAGTTTCTGGTCTCACCTTTAAACAGTTCTGTCTTCCCTTCATTGATCTGAATATATGCTGCACTATCCTTCTGTAAAGTGAACAGATCCTTTCTGCTATCTGAATGTCCAAGGAAGCAGTGTGACATGAGGCAATGTCAACACTGTTAAAGTCCATAGTAGTCTTAGGAGCTACAAACTCATTTTTTTTATTAAGTATTGGAGGTGAGATTCTAATGATACAACAGTGTGATCCTCTCTAGAAATACCCCTAGAGCATGAAGGCTTGATGCAGAGGATCAATGAAAAGAAGTGTTGGTTCCATTGATATTCTTGGGGCAAGTCAGGAGTGCAAGTCCCTTGAACTTGTGTGTGTTGCTACGCTTTGAACTGGGCCATCAAGACCGTTTCCATATCAATGCTCACATTCACAACAGCAGCCTGAGTCAGGTTGCCTTCACTATATTGGCTTACTACTAATGGATAGCAGTTGAGGAGACAGTGGCAGATTTCAAAGTGGTTGTGACTGTTTTCTCGGGTCTCTGTGATGTGGTGAGGATCTCCAATCATATTTCCAGGGATATAGCCATTGCTCTACTGAAGCTCTTTTCTCCACTGATTATTCCAGGGCCACATCATAATTTTTCCCACCTGTCAAAGCTTGGTGTTTAAGCCCCGAAATCACACTGCAGCAGATGAAGCTGCTTCAGGGAAAGTTTATCTATAGGTCACTGCTCACAGATACTGCTGTGGGGTGGGGTGGCAACTGGCTTGTAAATCTAACAAGGAGAGAGACACCCACCAAGGAGAGCTCAAGTCTACACTCAACAGGCTCTGTGTCATGGCTTGGAATAATATAGCGGTAGTGGCTGCTTGGCAGTAATTTGAAAATGGTGTCTACTTGTAAAAAGGACAAGTCTGATACCAAGTCTCGCAATCCTACCACATGCACCAGAATATGTAGAAGCCAGCAACAGAGCAAAGTACACTATGGGATACCCAACCAGAATGTTCTGTGCTTATTTAATTGTAAAAAATCATTGCTGGAAGGATGTCACTGCTTTGGGAAAAAAAGATATATTTGGAATAGTTGCTTTGCAGCTGTTTGTGTCAAAAGTGCATAGGAAAGACTCGTACCCTCTCCCATATAAGATGAGCCTTTAGTGCTTGCGGTCTCAAACAGTGTTAAACTGATTTTGAAAGACCATTGGACTTTTGATTTGATTTGTTTCTTTATACCCCATCATCTGGGATCATGTGTTTACTGCAACCAAAAAATGCCTCTCTATGCTTCAGTTATGGAAACAGGAACCAAGACTTCTAAAATTAGGAACCTATAATTAATTACCTTATACACCTAAACAAGTGACTGATTTAAAAAAAAAAAAATGCTGAACATGTCAGTTGCCATTGACCTCGATGGGAACTGGTGGGTGTGCTCAGCAAACTAGGCCACTTATTTAGATTACTAAAAGTGGATTTAGAAGCCTAAAATTAGGTTTCTATTTTTGAGTATCTTATCCTGGATCTTGGTTTGCAGAGCTTTGTAGCCAGGCCAGTTGAGCAAAGGTCCAGATGGAGTCCAAGCCAGGGGCAGTTACTGTAGTAAATGACAAAAGTGAAGTCCTTGACTGAAGCTGACCTGAATGAAATTAGAAGAAATTGTGTTGATCTATATATTTATGTGAGTTGTAGTCCCCTTGTAGGTGGAGGCGGCTAGCATAAGCCAACTGCTACCATGCAACAGTATAGACTATAGATTTTGAACCAAAATGAGAATTGACATGGGAGGTGTACGCATAGTTGCATTTGGGAATTGTTTCAAAAGGGCAGCAGCTGTTATATTTTAATTGTTATGTGTGAATGAGATGAGAACGATTCATATTTAGCAAAGCTGTTCCAATTTTAACATTGCTTCATCCAGCTGCTGCCCTTCTAAAATGATTCCAAATATACGCGTGTCCTGGAATTGGCTTTCTCACAAGGGTTGGGTTCCTAGCCCTAATCTGTTGACTTTGTAGAGAACTCCTGTAGCTGAAGGTGAATGTGAAGAGTGGATAGCAATGTGACAAAATGGGAAGTAGCTATAGGTTAAGAAAAATAATTGCTTTGCTCGTCTCTGATCTGTGTAATGGCCTCTTTATCTAAGAGCTCAGACAGACGTGTAGCTCCCTGTGGTAACTGGTAATGCTTTTCAGGAAGCATTCTGAGTTGCAATGATCCCCTGGACCAAACAGAAGTTTACTGTTGGTTCCAGGGGGCAGGGGAATCTAGCTGCTACCTGTGAGCTTGCAGCTGGTTTCCCCTAGCAATGGCCTCTTCTCCCTCCCAGCCTGTCCCTGTTTCAGAATGGGAAGGAGGGGAGGAAGCAGAGGGAGCTCATTCTGGGGGTTCACTGGCCAGCACTGGAGGGTGGAGTGGGTGACTTGGAGCTCCCTCCACCTCAGGGGGGCTCTAGTATACTAGTCCAGTGGTTCCCAACCTCTTCTTGCCACAACCTGCTGCTGGGAGCGGAGTGTGGAGGCCTAGGGACTAGGGAGCTCCCAACACGTGGCACGGCTTGTCTTTTTGTGGCAGTGCTGCTGGCATTGCCTCCACGACCCTCATTTGGGAAACACTGTACTAGTCCCACCCTCCAGTGGGGGCTGAAAAAACCCCAGACCAAACTCCCTCCACTCCCTTTCTCTCCCTACTCCCATTCTGAAAACAGTGACAGGCTGGGAGGTAGCACAAATGCAAGTTAGAGAAAATGCCCTGGTCTGAAATGTCTTCATCTGAACCCTCATGCAATTATCGGCCGTTTTTGAAGCAGTCTGCAACTATATTTGTGTTTGGTCGCAGCTATAGGCTGCTTTTTTTTTATGGCCAGATCAGGTGAATATTGTCACTTCTGTCTGTGTCCTTCATGTGTCATAATTGAAATAATTCTTTGAATCATGTCACTGTTACCCACTTAAAACTCAGGTAGCACTGGAGATTGTGAGGAAATGTGTACATCTCCCTTCCAAAATTTTTATGGAAATATGAGTAGTTTGAAAATCTTGGGTTATGCTCCTTAAAACTAATTCTTTGACTGTTATTTTCTTGAAGCACCAGTATTATTTTTCTGAATTAAAGGAACATTGTTAATGATAAAATGACCTTAGTCACTAGATGTATTGTTACCTAGACCCATTATTTTAATGTTTGTATGATTTTGAATGGTATAATGGGTATAACTCATGTTTGGTTTTAATTGTATGTGATTGAATAATTCAGTAAAAAGGGGTCTTTGGTGTGCCTTTTTCCATAATCCGCTAGAACTCGCTGCATGAGTCAGTACTGTCTTGGACATTTATATTGAAAATGGAAGTGCAGAACAATACGATTGTGTTCTGCTCCTAGGATTGGGATATGACCAGTGAACCTTTTTCCTAGTATTGTATTTGCATCATTGACTCTGAATTGCAAATGAAGTAAACCAAAAAGCCACCTTCATTTTTAAGCCCCATGAGAAATCTGGGATGGAGGGAAGTGAGGGGGGCAGGGGAGGAATTGCAATCAGTAATTGTTTTCAAATTTTTTGCTGTTGATAATACACAGAGAGTAAAAAAGAAAGGCAAGAACTCGGGCATCCTTTTTTAGAATTGCAATTTAAAAATACATCTTCAGACCTTCTGACTCTCTGTAGCATACAAAAATGTTCCTTAATCTCATTTTTTGAATCCAGTTAGTTGCTGTGGTAACCATGATTGGCCATCTCAGATATTCCTCCATTGCAGTCTTATTGGTTTGTCTATATCTGGTGACCTTTAAAGATGTAAATAGTGTCTGTTTTTTCCTTGATTTTTCTTGGAATACTCTTGCAGACCCTGGAGAATATTACTTTTAGTTTGAATCCTAGAATTATGTAAGAAAGATGGCTTTGATTTCTTCTGCCTCTGTCCTCTATTTACAGGAGCTAGTGTGTGTTCCTCTGCAACAGTCAAGAATTCAGGAGACTTTATGGCTGTAAATAGACATCTCATTTGATGTGGGCCCAATTGCCTGGGGTTTGACCTGGTTCAAAACAGGCATATCAGTCATTTACATGTGTTGCCCTTCCAAACTGGATTGCTGCTCTTCTGCCAGTTGGCAGCCAGCAAAAACGCATCCTTGATGGTTTGTCCCAGGAACGATCTGCAGTAACTGTATAGATGCACACAAACATGTTCCAGGAAAAAATAGTAGCATGTCCTGTCCCACATGCTTCAGAGGGACTTGAAGTGGGACAGTGGAGTTGTATGTCTGTAGGTACCTGGGACAAAGGTTTTTTTTTTCCCCCAGGACAAATGCAAAATCTGTTTACAGGCTGAGTTCCATTTCCTAGTTTCCTCTTTCTTCCTTTAAACTGTATTCATTGTTTCTGAGACATGCCAAACAGAACCCCTGGAAAATGGTATGGAATGGAAATGGGGAAATGTACTGAACTGGTACAGGATGGTTGGTAGTGAGGTCTGTCTTATGCCACCTTGCCAAGTACCTCGAATGCCACCAGTTGTCATTTCCTCCAATGGGAAGATGCTGGTTTAAGTTCTGGTCTCTTTGCCATGAAAATGAGCCTCTGAAAATCAGTCTTGTGCTTGTTCCCCAAATTAATACTTTCTCTTGCTTTATGTGGGTAGTGGTTATTAGTGATTGCTGCTGATTAACCATAGTACATCTGTTTTCATGCTGGAGAGGTACCTGGGGAGTCAGATGCAGGTTGTAGTGTGTCAGAATTTCAGTGTCTATATTGAGTCCATGAGTTTTTGTACCTACTACCTAGGGGGTTGGTGAAGTGCAGTTCAGAGGCTTGTCTGTGAAAAGTGGTTTGTAAATTCAAAGAAGCACTGAACTTCACTAACCTCATCACCAGAAGCCAACTTCCTACAGCCCAAAACACACTGAATGGATCCTGGCCATGCCATGACAAGATGCATGAAACCTGCCAACAATGTCTCCAGTATGGAGCTATTTTCACAACACAGTACATATCTCCATCAGGGCACCAAACGCCTTGATGGAAAATACGTGGAGACACCAAGCAACAACTGCATACCAGAATGAGTGCACACCAAAAATCTATCAAAGACAACAACAGAATACCACCTGTCTCCCATCTCTCAGGTCTGATCCTCAAAGGGAATTTACAAACCACTTTTCACAGATGAGCTTGTGAACAGCACTTTATCAACCTCCTAGGTACAGAAACTCATGGACTCGATATAGATTAGACAGTGGAATTCTGATACTACAACCTGCTAGACATCTGACTTCCCACGTATCTCTCCATTTTTATCTGTGCTGCTACATCCCCCTTTCTTCCCTACCCCAGCCTGTCCCTACCACCTGATGCCTCCATTTCCATTTTTGCTGACCAGCTCTTTTGCCTGCATTGCATGCCAGCCCCTGGCTTCTTTACTATTCCTTTCATTCAGGAAGAGCACACACACCAGCTGCAGGTGCTTCCTTAGCCTGATGAAGGGTTTTTCAACCCAAAAGCTGGCATCCCGGGCAGCTAAGCTAAGCTTACCTGGAGCCTCACAACTTCACTGCAACCAGCAAGCCTAAGTCCTGTCTGAGACATGACGGGTCTGGGATTTCCACAGCCAGGACTGTGTGTGTGCATTTGGTGGCTGGAGGCTATGGTGCTTCCTACCCACCTTTCACTAAGGGGATCCTCAGTCCTGGCATTTCCTGGGGCTGCTGCATGGCCAGCAGTCCCACTAGGCATCCCTACCCTGGCAGAGTGGAGTTTTAGTGGTCATGCCCAGGACCGCCTCCTTCCCCCAGCTCCAGCCCATACCTCCAAGTTTGTCCTGGCACAGAAGCTCAGCAGGGACATATTCTTCCCCTGCTGGCTGGTGATGTGGTGAGTGCCCCTTCCAGCTCTGAGAGCAGGGCATTAAATGGTTTTTAAAAAATGAAAAGGGGAAATTGGTGTGGACGGAGTGAGGAGGGTGGCATTCACTCTGTCTGCACCTAGAGTTTGGGCACCCCCAGCAGTGGGAGGTTTGCCTTGAGGAACAGCAGCTGCTCCACCAAACCAGTATCCAAGAAGGTACATTGGGGTGTCACTACATTCCCAGCGATGCTGAACACCCTCTCGCTTGGAATACTGGTCAGTGGACAGGGCAGGTGTTCCTGGGCAACCGTGGCCAGATCCGACCACATATGGCTGTGGCTTTCCCAGTAGGCCAAAGGGTCGCACAGCAGTGGCTTGACATTCTTGGCAAGATTGGCAGTCACCAAGGCCTGAGTGCTACCTGCCTGATGGTAGGGTCTGGTGCCTCTGGACCCCACCGTGGAAGTCATGCCCTTGGCCCACATTGGCAGCGCCTGTGGTAGAGGAGGAGACTGGCTGGTGGATGGTGTGCTAGCATAGAACAGTGGATCCCCCTCTTCCACATCCCCCCGCCTCTGCTGCTCTGCCTCCCTGACTCTCTTCACCAGCACCTCCATCCACTGAGCTCTGTTAAGGGAGCCTCTGATCCCAATCTCCCCAAGCAAGGCCATCTCATGGATGACTGTCTGTTGCTTAACCAGCCTTTCCAGCATCAGGTATGTGGAGTTCCACAGAGTCTCCATATCCTGCATGATTTTGTGCTGTGGGATGTTCAGCTCTGCTTGTTTGTCCCATAGCATCTTGCCCCGCTTGATGCTCCAGTGGAAGTAGTCTGTCACCTTCCTGCATTTTGAAATGAGCTTGCTGGTGGTGCTGGTACTGTCACCGGCAGCCTCGTTCCCCTCCATCACCCTGCCCCCCTCCCTCACCCTGATTATGAGAGAGAACTTGTGTGCCACACAACGGAAGCCAACAAAGGTGGCATTACGGACCACCTTGACCATATTGGCCCCATTGTTGGAGACCATGAACCCATGGGTGAGCTCACCCTGCCCAACAACCCACCCTGCACCAAGTGGTTCATGGCCCCCATGATCTCTGTTGCCACGTGAGACTCCTCGATCACCTCAGCTTGAAGGAGAGCCCACTGACAGCCTGACTGGTCACACCAGTACCCTGTGAGGGAGAGGTGGGTGTGATCTCCACCCCAGCTGCTCTAGATGTCCGAGGTGAAGTGTAAGTCCACCTGCAGACCTGCCTTGAGGGAGGAGCTGTGCAAGTCCTCCCTGCATGCCTCATACAGCGGGGGGCACCACTGTCTTGCTGAAGGTGGTGCATCTGGGCACTTTGTAGGATGGGGCCATGAGCCACCTGAACCCTGGCCACTCAACTAAGGAGAAGGGCTAGCCATCGACAGCAAACATCTCCCCAGTGCTCTGGGTGATCTTGCTCACCCTTGCAATGCTCCCCCCCACCTTCCATCCCACTGTTCCAGGGTAGTCTGCCTCTGCTTTGCGGGGATGGGGGCTTTGGAGAGAGGGGCATTTCCCTTTGGGAACACTCCCGCTGGTGCCAGGCTGAGGAGGAGCAAGGGGAAGGGAGAGGTGCCTGCGGAGATGCATCTGCATCCCTGTGGTACTCGTGCTTTGTTCCCTTGCCCCAGCTGGTTTTGGCTCAGCAGTGCAGGCAGGTAGTGTATGTGGGATCATCTGCCAGTTCAAAATGATCCCAGACCACACTACCCGCCTGCTTCTGGGGTGCAGGTGCACGTGTGGATGCTGCACTTTCCTCCTCAGCAGGCAGAGGTACAGCAACAGGAGGAGTGGACTCAGCTGAGCTGCTTGCCTCTGCAGCCTCGACCTTAGCCTCCTCTGAAGTGCCTTCTGGGGAAGGAGACCTGGCTGTAGGGGAAACTTGAGAAGTGTGGAGCACAAACTCAGATGATTCCCCCTCCTTCCTGAGATTTTCCCTTGCTATGGCACTCGGATCCAGATCCAGCTCCCAGCTCTGGGGCTGCAAGTCTCAGCATGAGAAGTGAAATGGGGGTGGAGGAGACTGTTGTGCTGGTGCTGCTACTTGTTGTCATGGGGGCGGTTATGGCTGGTGCTCTT
>NW_017729024.1:55066428-55075769 GCF_001723915.1 Gavialis gangeticus | reverse complement strand
TGGGGGGGGGGGGAATTTACACCTCTCCCTCTACCCCTTCTTTCGCCCCTCCCTGAAGGCTTGCCAGCTGCCTTTCCATGACACTGCATGGTGTGTTTCATAGTGTCTTGTCTTCATAAAAATATATAAATGTATATGTGTTTTCCTATATAAATTCTATATTATATGCTGCAAGATATAAATGTATAAAAATATATAAATGTATCTGCCTTCCTATATAAATTCTATATTATATGCTGCAAGATATAAATGTATAAAAATATATAAATGTATCTGCCTTCCTATATAAATTCTGTAGTGTAATTTCCAATATAATTATGAAATTGAAAAGAATAAATCAATAATAAAAGGGTCTAAAAAGAAAGCAAAAAGGTATTGTGGAATTCCACTTGCTAGGCTAGGAAATCAAGTCAATGGTAGTAGTAGCCTTTGTTGTCTAATGCTCCTGAGCTTCTGGAATATAGCTCAGTAACAGTCAGACCCCAAGGCAGAAAACAGGCCAGTTCAAACAATGCTGCCTTTTATGCTGTTTTTCCATCCCTCTCCCAGAGCACTGGGATTGGAAGGGACCTCAGGGAAGGATCACAGTCACTGGCCAGCTACACAGTCAATATGAGAGCAGTCCTTTCCCGCTCTGTCCTTCCTTCTCCTTACTTTCTGTTTCCCTGCAGGAAAGCCCAGCTTGAGCTTCAAAACCCAAAACATTTCGAAACTTTCGAAAAGTTTCAACTGCTCTTGTTTCATTTTGAGGCTGTTTCAAAGCCCTTCGTTTTGTTTCAATTTCATTGTTTCAAGCTCAAAATGAGTCTAAATGAAACAGCTGGCGAAATTTTGTGCAGCCCTAGTTGACACTAATTTCAGCCCACCCAAAGAACTGTGCATGACATGCCATGGTTGTCCACTCATCTACTTCAGCAGAGTTTAACTCTCTTCCACTGAGGTCATTGCAGCACCTCCAGTGTCACTATCACTATCTGTAGAATCACTTGCACTACTTATTGGTTCATTTCAGAATCCGATTGAGGCAAATCTGAATCACAACTACTTGACCCACGTTCTCTTTTTGCAAAAGGATGGTTTTACCAATGAGTCTGTGGGCAAGGACAACTTATCACACTGCATCTTCTTCACTAATTGTGCTTCTGACTGATTCTCCAGAAGCAAGAGATTTTGAGATATAGAAACAAGCTTAGTGGTGTGTTCCTTTGTAAGTCTATTCCTCTTTTTTTTGTCTTGATAGAACTGAAAGCCTTGTAGTTCCATTCACAAGAAGCTGCTGTTGGTGGAAAGCCTAGGATCCTTAGACCAATCCTGGACAACAGTCCCATGTTACAATATCCTTTCCACCATGTGAGAGGAGGCATATATTATCTGCTGCCCACCAAGTGATGTCTTTGCTCCAAAGTTTTTCTTTTGTGCAGTACTCAGCAATGTCTGTCATTGTAGCCATTTCATCAGTGCTGGGTACATTCTTAGCTGCTTCAATAATTCTATCGAGAGCAGTAGATAATTCATCTTCTCATAAATGTTGTCCTCAGTGTTGAGGATCCAAAAGGTTTGCTGCCAGATGAACTGGATGAGAGCAAAACTCAGATCTCTTAGTAAACATTTGTTTTACTATTTCTTTTTTGGATAGAGGTGAAGAAGGCAACAGTACGATTAGATTTTCAATCGGTGGTCTGAATATTTCTGGAACATTTGAAAGGCTTGGTGCATCTCCTTCAAGTTTCTTGATAGCCGCTGAAACGGGTAGTAGCTAATTGAATGCTCCTTGAACTCGAACCCAGAACACATCATTGTTGAGAATCTGCTTCCGAATGTTCACGGGAATAACATGGGATACTGTGTCATCTGTTGAAGCACGCTGGAAACGGTTCTTTGTGGGCAGCAAGCTATGTAAAGACTTTGCAGCTGAGCCCCATCTAGTTTCTCCTGGCAACAAAAGTGCACTTCCCTTCCCCTGCTTCTCTTTTTGTAATTTCTTCAAAGCCTGATTAGCAACATGATGATTGTCGAATACCTTCACAATCGCTTTGCAGTTTGCCAATATTGTCTTCATTGTTTTCACACTTACTGTGTCCTTTGCCATGATTCAGCCCATGAGCAAGACAGCTAAATACTATTAATGAAGATACTCTACTTTAATATTTGCCATGCAGCTTTCATGTTACTCGCATTATCATTGATGAGGGCTTGTACCCTAGAGGGACCTGCACTTTCAGTCTCTTCACTCAGTAATTTGGCTGTATTCACCTGTATGAGGAGAAGCTTTGGTAACAATTGCTTTCAGGAATATTGGTTCAGGTGTAGCAATGTTCAACAAAGGATTTCCTTGTATATCAGTCCATCCATCTGACATCAGAGTCGGTGATTCTGCTTGACCAGTCCTTTGAATAATCATTGTTTGAACTCTGTCATAGTCTGTATCTAAGAGAGAATGTGAGAACCAAATAACATGACGGTAACTTATATGATGGGCAAATTAGTTCCTTCCAGTATTGATTTTCAGTTATGGGAAAAGGTATACCACTTGCAAATTTAGCTTGAGCTAATGTCTCACCTATTTTTTCTTGATCTTCTTTTGACATTTTTTCCACAAAGCTTAATAAAAAAGCTTGACTGTCTTGAACAGCTACTCCTGATGGACTTCATATCTGGTGCCAGTGATCTTGAAAGTGAGGGTCCTGCTGCTTCTTACCCCAGATCTGGCAGCTCACCATTTTCATTTTCCATTTTTTGCAACTCTGTTATTTCACTTGGGCTACCAAGCCCCTCTAACAAAAGGGGGAAAAGATTTTTATTTTAGCCTATTCTAGCTGGCCTCATCCATCAGAAGAAGCAGCGGCAGGGAATTTGCTTCCCCCCTCCCTGCCAGCGAGAACGTTATGCTGCTCAGCTTGCTGCTCAGTTGCCCTGGGACTGCAGAACCAAAGGGCAGTATAGTCTGGCCTCTGTCATCAGCTAGACGACTAAGCTCGCTCTGCTGGGTTGAAATAGTTAACTATTTATCTATTACTTAATTTTAAACAAAATATTGTTAAGCCTAGGCCACTTTGGGTGCTTAGTGCAAGCACAAAAGCAGGATACAAATAGTTTAAATAAATAAATAAATAAATAATAGCCCAGAGTTGCATGAACAACTTTTAAAATTACAGTGTTTTAAAACAATAAAGATATGCTAGTCTATACTCTGTGTTGTTTAATATATTAATTTGTTTACTTGCGTAGGATTCCTGAAGTAGACTTTTCTCAGGATGTTGTTCCACAACTTCGTTGTATTAGCTTTCTGTATATGGCTTGTACTCTTTCAGGACAGTTTCTACACGTTGTTAAATGTTTCTTCCTTGCCGCATTGTTAGCATACTTCTGCCTGCAATATTTACATCTATCAACTTTCTTCCTTCAGTGGCTTGAACTTCACTATAATGATGCCACACAGTAGTTTTTTTTTTTTTTTCTGATTAGGCATTATTATAACTAATTCAGACCAAAAGTACTAAAAACCTAACAGATGTTATGCAAACACTTCCAATTTCTTCAACTCAAAAAAAAAAAAAAATGACACACTGCTCTGTGTGTTTGCTGAACTGAGTGAAACAAAAAATTATCACGGTTTTGGTTTTGCTTTCACTTGTAGTCTGACATGAAATAAGAATTTTAGCTTTGGTTTTGATTTGACTTGCACAGCCAATTAGGTGAATTCATAACTTGATTTTTGTTTTGGATTATGTGAGTGTATTTACCATCCTGTTTACAAACCAATAAAACATATATGTACTCTCCCACACTTCCTAGGGATAATCACCTGAAAAACATTAATTACAACTTTGAAACTGCCAAGCTTGCCTAATATTGTATTGGCATCCATTCATTGTTACTAATGAATGTTAGGAAACAATTAATTTTTTAGAAATGGAAAATTACCCATGGAAAAATAAAGCACTGAAAAATTTTCCACCCCACATCTCTAGCCCAGATGTGGTTGTGAGGGCAGTGAATTGTCAGTTGTTTTTAGGCTTGAATCAACACACCGCCACCTACAGTATAACTGTTATTCTTCTTAACCGTTACTACTGATTGTGTTAAAAGAAAAGTTCTGTGGTCTAAACTTCACAGGTTGATGTGCAACAAATATTGGGGTGAGGAAGATGACAGCTATAAATGGTTGCTGGGTGATAAAATAAGTTCAGGGCATTTCCGGAACTTGAGCTTTCAATCCTGCCCTTCCCAAAAGATTCAAGCCCTATCCCTATCCAGCTGCTAATCCCTTCAGATTCCTTCAAATGCTTTGCATAGTGCAGACTGACCAAGTATCATCTGTCTTGTGAGTTACTTACGCATTTGCCAAGTTTGTCATGTCTTTGAGTAGAAGCTTGCCCATAAAACAGCCAGTAAGCTTCAAGTCCAGATAACATCTGTGTTGTAGTTTTAAGTCTTCTGCTGACTCCTGTTAATATTTATGCACATTTTATAACTCTTATTAACCAAGGTCTCATGTATTTGTCATAGCAGCAACAATCATTCATTTTACAGCTAAGGTAACTGAGGTTCTTGAAACATTTTCATTGAAGGGTGCCATGGGATATGATCTCTGATCCCAACAGTCATTCTCCTTGCTATGCCCTATGTGCCATTAGCTGATTATCAGCCCCAGACCTGGACTGCACTGGGCCAGTTTGAGACCCTGGTGCAGTCCCTATTCTGGGGCCAAGAATCAGCTGACTGCTGGCCTTGGTGCCAGACCTGCTACACATTTGGTTTGAAGCACCATACAGACCATTTGAATAACATTTTTATGATTGGTTTGTCATTTTATAGTGCCTTAAATTAGGTGCCCATGTAGCAACCTTGCCATATATGCTGTGATTAGTATGTTAATATGGCAAAAATGTAAGATATAGAGGGGGGTTTGAGAGTACTCAGTGACTTCAGACAGTCAGGAACGGGATAGAACACCAGACTCAAATATGGTATTCACTGTGCCATTCAGAAGAAAGGGGCCAAATTACTTTTTATGTATTTGTTTAACCCATACTAACAGTGTGGGTCTTTGTTTCCTAGAGACAAGGGCACATATTGATTATCATGAATCTGCTACTTCATCCAAACTGATGCTTGTGGTTCACCCTCTATCTGTGCTGCATGAAGTAGTGCCATGTAGGGATGTCTGAGATGGCTCTAAACAAGTTTATCCCAGGCAGAGAGCACTGTGCTCTTTCCAATACCTGAGGTAGGTTGGATATCTCTGCGTGGTGTACTGCATTGTAAAATGTGGGATATTGCTAGTTCAAGTAATAGAGGCACATGCGTTTCTATTCGGAGGTTCTGGGTTCGATTCTTGCAGAGAACCCAGACACAGATGTCATTTATTTTTCCAGACAACCTTGACGGGAGCAGAACTCAGAATCCTGGTATAACTAATGTTCTAGTACAACCTCATAAGTAGTTATACAGTAGTATTGTGGCTCTCCTTATGGGGCAGTAGACAGTGGCATGCTATCTCCTACTTCTAAGGCCATGATAGCAGCGTTGCCAAGATGATAATCTGCATCTCATTGAAAATGGAAAGACAGTGCTTGAACTTAGCGGAGGAATAATTACCTCAGTGAATGTTGTTTTAAAACCTAATTGACTAAAGCATTCTTTACTTGTAGTTCCCTTCAATTTAGTATGGAATTTTTAATGTGTTGACCTGATAGAAAACAGATGGCTGTGTTACCATTTTAGGTGTAGTTTGCTTCAGACTACACAAGACACTGCGCATTTTCCTTTGAGAGTTGCCTTTCAACATAATGTACTCCCTTTTGTCCTGATACTTTCTCAGCATCTTTATGTAGTTGCATCTTTAAGAATGCAAGTGGTAATGACTGCACAGTACTTCAACAATCAAATATTAAGCAAAATAAAAAGCAGCATTTAAAATAAACTTTTTTTTGGCTTCTAAGCTGAGGGTTCTCAATCTTTTATAGAGTGTGGGCCACAATAAAAATGAAAGATTGGGTCATAGGCTATCTCCTCACTTGGTCTTGACCTCATAATATCCTTCTGGCAACTGCAATAACTGTTTACATTGAAAATTAACATAAGAAGTATAGTTAAAATAGACACTGTATTTTCAGAATGTTGTTTAGCAGCTGAACACAAAAAGGAAAGCCAAGACTGTGCAGCCAGTAAGCTCTGTGAACCACTGGGTGCATCTATATTTGCACTTTACTGCAGTTGGCTAATTAGCTCCACAGTAGTGTCATAGTCTGTGTGTGGTGGTATTCAGGCACTGTAAATTCAGTAACTCTGCCGTAGAATAGTACTGTTGGGAACAGTTCTATTCTACAGTGAAGTATTTTACTGCACTGAAACGCCTGTAGATGGTAATAGGGGCTGATTCGGGCACCAGCGTGCTAAAGTGTGGTGACTGCCTGTTGCCTGCCCTCGCATTTTAGCACCTTTGTGTCCCAGCCAACCCCTCTGCCATTTCAGTGGTTGTCCTCTGGCTGATAGCTTCTTCTAATTTGTCCCTACCTGGCAAGGGCAACAGCAAGTGGGATTGCTCAGCAGTAGATCCACTGGCTCTGCTCTTCCTCCTCAGCCAACTTTGTGAGCTGCATGTGTGCATAGGGTTTGGACCACCTGGTCTGCAATTCTGAAACCCCATTCTCTCTCCCTTCTGCTGGACCTCTGTGGCCAGAGGGGGACATGACTGGGCTGTGAAGGTATGAGAACAAGGGACTTGGCCTTATTGCATACAAATATTTTATAGATTGTTGCTGGAAAATCTTCTGAGCTGGGTGACATCTTTTATTGGACCTTCTATTCATCTGCTTTTTGAAATAGACTTAACCAAACTTTTGGTATCACAGTGCTCCTACTTGGGTCTCTGGGAGACGAGCAGACACTAGAGTTCTAGTGTCTCTGTAATTTAGCATGTTTCAGCAGTCATTTGGTATACATAGTTTTTATCTGGTTCCACCCACATAGTTTCCATGAGGGCATTTGGTGCACTGAATGAGGTACACTACATTCTGAGATATCAATAGTCCATGGGTCATATATGTGTCTGGTTTTATTGTGAGGAATGTTGATTGTTGTGGCAATAGAGATGAGTTGATAAGTCTTGCATTTCTTGCTAAGGCAGGCCTAGGTCTCATTAGGCACCTATTGATCGGGGTGGGGGTCACTTCTGATGAGGAGCTGTGCAAAGTTAAGGGGCTGTTTAAAGGCCAGGGGGTAGGTGGAGGTGTGATGACAATATTCCTCTCAAGGTCTGGTCCTTTTCACATACAGGCTGCAACTGATAATTCTTCTTATTGATACAACCTAGAGTGTGTAGCTAGTTGAGGGTTTCTTCTTGTGTTGTAGATTTCATAGATTTCATAGACATTAGGGCTGGAAGGGACCTCGGGAGATCCTCGAGTCCAGCCACCCGCCCGAAGGGCAGGAAGTCAGCTGGGGTCATAGGATCCCAGCAAGATAAGCGTCCAGTTTACTCCTGAAGGTGTTCAATGTCGGTGCTTGAACCACCTCCGATGGCAGGCTGTTCCAGACCTTGGGGGCTCGGACAGTAAAGAAATTCTTCCTTATGTCCAGCCTGAAATGGTCTTGCAGTAATTTATAACTGTTCGACCTCAGGGCGCTCTGGTGAACAAACGTTCCCCCAGAACCTGGTGGTCACCGCTGATAAACTTATAGGTGGCCATCAGATTACCCCTGTAATAGGTTGCTGTGGCTATTTGGGTGGCTTTCTAAGATATGGTTTATTTTTCTGCTGGAGTATCCTTTCTGGGCAAAAGCCCTCAGATACTACTGTATCTGTTGCTTTTTGGAGAATATTGTGACACCCATCTCACCAAACTGAAAACTGCCCTTACTCCCTGACCTTGTCCAACCATACAGTTGGTCCAATGGAGGACACCACCCATAGAAATTTTTGCCTCTCACATATGTCCTGGACCATCATGGCTACATCACGTCAGCACTACCAAACCAAGGCACAATCATTTCTGTAAATGACAGAGCTGGGCATAGAATTTTGGAGTCCTGATTCCTAATTTTCTGTCTCGGCTCCCTTACTTTCTTTAGTAACCTGCTAACTGCAAAGATGTTTTTCTTCATGAAACGCTTAAGCCACAGAATTCATATGAAAATAACTTGAGGAATCTTAAGTAGGGTAGTTCCTATGGGAGAATCTGTGATTTGGAAAAGAGCTAAAGAGTTTCCAGGGAGGTGTAATAGGAGGAGAAAGACCAGAAATAGCTAGTAGATAGCAAAGTTGCCTTTAAAAAGGTTAGCTTGATTAGCGGAACTTCAACACCATTAAAAAGGAGAGACGATCCTTAACACCTGTGAAGTGAAGAACAAGAGCCATTAAGTCAATTGACTCCCTCAGCTGCCTGAATAGTAATACCACCACTGCTGCACCATGGAGGAGGAATTGGAGCAAAATGCTTCTATCCCAGACAGAAAATCTGCCTGGTGACAGTTTTCTGGACACACATTTTGGGATTCAGCTAGTGTTTGAGTTTCCAGGGAAAAGAGTTCTTCAGAGCGGGTCCATCTTCCTTAGGGTAACTAATTAATTGACCAAAGGCATGACGACAATTCCTAAATGGTTCAGGGATGTTCTTCAGTGGTGTAACAGGCTGAGCTGGTGCCCAGGGCAAACCCTGCAGAAAAGCGGGCCAGAGGGCAGACAATGGCATGCAGTTCCCAGAGCTGGGACCATATGTCTTGTCTTTTTGTACATAGAGGACTCTTGTCTCCAGCAGTAGCAGTCTGGCCCTTATGCCAACACTAAATGAGAACTCTAAAAATTCTAAATGCAACAAGTCTATGTTGTGCCATACCAACCAGGACTAGACTATCTTTTTAAGTAAGAAACTTAAGACTTGTTGGGTTTAATAAAATGGAGATGCATAGTAAGCAAAGGCATAATTAGGCTGTAGATCTCTCTGCCACAGGCTGGTATTGAGGCCAAGAATTTAGCAGGATTCAAAGAATTAAACATTAATGTGGATAGTAAGAATGCCTGCAACCTTATTAAGTAAGTAATAAAAAAGAGAAACTCTCATGCAGTGGGGCTGAGAGCAGCTATTAGCTGATGGGGGTAGAAAAATACTTTACTCTAGATGAGCACAGTATTCTTTTAAAGGGTTTCCTGAACCTTCCCCTGGTGTTTTTGCACGTAAGGGATAGATATGGAGTTAGGCAGCGCACCGCCAGGATCTGGTGTAGCAGTTGCTGTATTCCCAGAAAACTCTGATCATATTGTTCCTTCTCACAGCTGCAGGCTAATGGGAGAAGATGCCTCTGTCTGTTGCAGAGCTGTTACACCCAGTTGGTATTGG
>NW_017729024.1:55060950-55061428 GCF_001723915.1 Gavialis gangeticus | reverse complement strand
TCCCCTGGTGTGTTTGCATGTAAGGGATAGATATGGAGTTAGGCAGCGCACCGCCAGGATCTGGTGTAGCAGTTGCTGTATTCCCAGAAAACTCTGATCATATTGTTCCTTCTCACAGCTGCAGGCTAATGGGAGAAGATGCCTCTGTCTGTTGCAGAGCTGTTACACCCAGTTGGTATTGGATAAACAGTTTAAAAATAGCTTATGCATGATTTGAGCTTGGTTGATTTGGTCCTGTCATTTACTGTCCAGAGTGTGGAGAGCAATTGGGTATTTGTAGTGTGATGGGATAAACACACAAGGGAACTTGCTTATTTCAGTCTTCAGTGAAGTGTTTGACCTCAGTAGTTCTCTCCCTCTGTGGTGCATGTGGTTTTTCTTTTTAAAAAACAAAGAGTATTTTCTTTTCATCATGGATATAGTCTCATGTATTTTGATGCATGAAGAATGATCAAAGAAAGGCTAGGGGGAGGAGCAA
>NW_017729024.1:55050476-55055950 GCF_001723915.1 Gavialis gangeticus | reverse complement strand
TAGTTCTCTCCCTCTGTGGTGCATGTGGTTTTTCTTTTTAAAAAACAAAGAGTATTTTCTTTTCATCATGGATATAGTCTCATGTATTTTGATGCATGAAGAATGATCAAAGAAAGGCTAGGGGGAGGAGCAATAACTTTAAAGAGTCTAGCACTTTATTGTAAACTAGATGGTGAATTTAAGCAATTTTTATTGGATAAATTGAAGGTAGAAGGACAAAGACTCAAGCATAGATGCAAGGTACCAGTCTGCTACAGTATGAGATGCAATGGGCTTGATTTGACATTTTCTTACCCAATTTCAACTCTACTGCTTCACTGTAAGGTCAGTGGAGTTACCATGGTCCAAAACCAGTGTAATGGAAGGAGAATCACAGCCAGTATCTGTTTGTAATGCAATTGGCTGAGAAGACAAATATTAGGTATTCCAACTAGTAACTTTTTTTTCTATCAACAGGATCAACTTTGTGTAGCTATGACCTACAGCCATCTGAGTACACTACAGATCCCAAAGCCTCTGAGTTGTGTCCTAAGCTCCCAGTTCCAGAGAGGTAAATTTAACTACTTTACACTAATTGCTTGCATTTCATTTCTTTTTCTTTTTTTATATTTTAACAGCTTAATTTAAGACAGAAAGAATAGTGTCACTTGCACCTGTTATTTTAACAAGTTACTTCTTTTAGTACAAAGGTCACTTTCAAAAAGACGCTATCAGTACTTTAAAAAAAAAAAAAAATCTCTTGCTTAGCAGTGTGACTAAAGTTGAAATCTTAACAATTTTGTTTGCTTTTTGGCGTTGGTGTTGTGCTGTGTGTCAGATTGTTTGTTACCCTTCACCCAAGACTTGGCTATAATTTAGTGATTCTGTTTGAACCTAATTCATAAAGTATTTTGAGTTCTTTAAGAATGAGAAGTGATATGTGCAAAAAATGACAGCTTTGCCATCTATAAGATTTAGTTTACATTTTATTCAGCCAGTGAGACTGGTTTGTTTCACATTCTGATTCTATATATTGTGTCAGAGTATTCAATTCTAGATTAAATACCTGAGAGAGAAGAGAACTAGAAAAAAATTGAGATAATCCTGTTTGCCCATTACTGCTGTATTCTCTCACATACGTTATACTCCCGAATATAATACACAGGTTGCTTATGAGAGGCAGAATGAAGGAGGGGAAAAAGATTGTTCCAGAGTTATGGCTACACAGAGCAGGCACAAAGCCTAATCCTTAGCTAATTCACCCTCCCTTTCCTGTATAATTAAAGTTGAGACCATATCTGCTGCTGAAGACCGGTCTCCATGGGCAGATCTATGATTTGGAAAAGATCTAAAGAGTTTCCAGGGAGGTGTAATAGGAGGAGACTGACCAGAAACAGCAAGTAGATAGCAAAGTTGCCATGAAAAAGGTTAGCTTGATTAGTGGAACATCAAGACCCTTAAAAAGGAGAGACAATCTTTAACACCTGTGGAGTGAAGAACAAGAACCATTAAGTCAACTGACTCCCTCAGCTGGCTGAATAGTAATACCACAGTTGCTGCACTGTGGAGGAGGAATTGGAGTAAAATGCTTCTATCCCAGATGGAAAATCAGCTGACCCACTTAATACATAGACCCCTGGGGACTTTTTTTTGGAGAAAATTTTGTGCCATATGTTAGAAAATATGTTATGCTTTTTAAACAGGGTACTCTAGCATTAGTGCTTAAAATTTCAGCTAAGAGCCATCCCATTTGATTATATTTATTAAATATATGGTGGAAGGGACCTCACCAAATTATCTAGTTCAGCCCCCTATTTTCATAGGAATTGTATCAAATGAGACTCTTGGCTTTGTGGAAATTTGTCATCCAGCAAAGAAGTGCTTAATATTTCCAAATAAAGCCAGTTTCCAGTTATTTCATAATGTGGGGCTCTTTCAGGGCCCAGTTTCGCAAATGTGATTACAGATAATTGCACTGATTTGAGTTAAGACTACTCCCATGCTTTTACAAGATTGGGCTTCCCACGTGTATTTAGCTGAAAGTTGCAGGGGCGTGATGTACCAGATGCTTGTTACCAAGCTTAGTTTTATCTAATCAAGGGTTCTCAGTTTGATTATGTTTCTTCAGGATCACGTCCTAAACTTTCTTCATGTATGTTTATAAAGGAAAAAACTGAAAAAGTCCTGGATAGGTTATGTTGCATAAATTTTGGTTCTAGAAATTATTTTTGTGTTTTGCTTACATAAGCAGCATATCCACATTTACTTTTTAAAAAAAAGTTGATGCTCATGATAGGCTGCAACTAGAATATTGACAGTAATATTTTTACATAAAGATCAGTATTTGGTACCGCTGAGCTTAACTATACCAGGTGCCCTACCACAATAAATAAAAATTGCAGTGTCAGAATGCATACTAAAAAGAGCTTGTCAGACTTAACATTTGCCAGAATTTAATGTTCTTTTCTGTCTATACTTTCATGTGTCATTCAGTTTGATTGGATTTGGTTAAATAAGAAAGTAGGCAGATGGAATATTGTGTCATGTCATTTTATAATAATGTGCAAATTCCTGACAAAAAAGTGTTCTTGAAAGAGATGTAACATTAGTGAAGGATTTTTTTTATTCTATGCTAATAAATTAAAATAAAATGAAAGCATATGCTGAACTCTGACTCATCCACAGAGGATGGGGGGGGAAAGCCCAGTATTTGACTTGAAATAACTTTGTTGTGTTAAGTATTGTTCTAATTAAGTTCTCTGAGTGGATTAGTGCATTTTGGAGGAAGAAATAATCTGGGAGGTGGACTAATAAAATAGGGTCCGCAGGAAGAGGAATGTTGGGGTGGAAAACGATCTGGCATTTGCTTCCCCAGAACAGACCCTCAGCTTGTGTAAACTCCCTTATAACTCCACTGATGTCAGTGGAGCTATGAGGTTAACACCATTGAAGGCACCCCTGTAGGTCTTCCTCATTTTGTGTTGGGAAGTTAGGGGTTCCTCAGGCCCTGCAACACAAACCTACAGACACTGAGGGACTGTGACACTTCATCTCCCTGTCTGTCTTCTGGCCCCCAGTAGTTTGTGCCCAAAAGCTTGCAATTAAAGAACTATTTTTGCAAAAATCTTGTTGGTCTGATAAGAGATACCACCTCTACCATAAGCCCAGATTGCTTTTTCCTCTGGAGCAATACAGCTACAACCTGGATATCGGCCCCCAGTAGTGCACTTGGCAATTACCAGCTCCAGCAGCTGCTTCTCCCAAACTGTCTCCCTCGCGCTAGAGAGTAGTTTTACTATCTTGGGCTTTTTGGATTATAGAATACTAGACAAACCTAATCGGCTTTCCCCACCTGTCTCAGTGAGTCCAGCTCCACAGAGTTGTGGTAGAAGGGCTTCCATGTAGTTGAGGAGAAAATAAGAGCAGGCTGCAGAGAGATTTCTTCCTATTTGGCCCAGGCTCCCCTACATACGTGGGCACATGAGGGATAATGGGGAACCCAAGGATTTCAGATCACCCGTTTTTGAGGCCCTCTTCACAGAGAACTGCTCTCTCAACTGTTTCTTAAGCTTGTGCAGTTTAATGAGGCCCTTACTGTAATTGTAATGTATCTGTCATGTATTTTTTGCTCTTATTTATTCAACATCATCCTCTAATGTAATGTGTTCTGCTGCTGCTGATCCTGATTAAGCAGCAGATTATTCTTAGATACTAATAATTCCTTTTAGGCATGTAATGTCTCAAGGTGTAATCAAGAGGCCATATAAAATAGCTAAGGTCAGTCTGAATAGATTGATTATTTCATTTTTTATTAAACAAGGTACATCATGCATTCAGTGAGTCAGAACCACTGAAATAGCAGCAGATCTCACATGGTGGATTCTCAAGAGCCTCATTTATTCAAGAAAACTTGTAGTAAATACTAACCTCATTTTTTATTAATTATAACGTTAGAATTTAACTTTTACATCTACAAGCAGGTAACTTAAAAATGTAGTTTAATTGTTACAGCAAGTGGGCTTTTAGTTGATAAAATAGAAGTGCCTGTGAAAAAGGCAAAAAGTAGCTGTTTCTCTTCCAAAACACATTCTGGGTTGGAATACTTCTAATGCTAACTATTTCTATTGATTTTTTTTTTTTTCCTCCAACATGGCAGTCTTTTAAAAAGGTGTGGAAAAAATTGAGTTCCCTGAAATGTTTTAAGAAACTAAATTGAACCATGTTGGAAAGATGGTGCTGTTTTTAGGTGAAAGTCTATGAAACTGTTAGCTTTCTGTAAAAAAAAAAATAAATAAATAAAAAAAAAAAAAATACAGCACTGAAATGAATTAAAAGTTAAATGCAAAACACTCTAATGTCAAGGTTTTCAAATTTCATTGCACAGATCTGCACTGTACCAATACAGTGCAAAATTGCCTCTATGTTATGAAAAGGTTAAGAGAATGTATGGTTTGTCTTCTAGCTAGGGAAGCTATTACTATGGGTTTAATTTGATTTTTAACAGCTCTGACTAAATATATTGTTATTTTGCTATGCTTAACTGCTATCTTCACCCGTAACTGGAGGTAGAGTATCAATATGGGCATCTGTGAATGTATTTACTTAGGACAGAAAACTTAAGACCGTGTCATTTAGAATTGTCTGTCAGTTTCACAAAAGCCTGGGATCTGTTAATTATCCAGTTATGGAGGGTGATCGTAATTTCCTTCCAATTCTGTATTGCATAATTAGACAATCGTGGTTGTTAGTATGTCACCCCCCCGCCCTAAATAATGCATAGAAGGATATGCCTAAGGCAGCTGAATCTCTTGCTGCACACTGAAGTGAGGTTTAGAATTTTGGAAACACTCACAATTAAAAAAGAAAAGGTGTCTTGGTACGAGAAATCTCTGGCTTGAAGATGTTTACTAAAATTGGAAAACCCCAAAGGAATTGCATCCCCTGCTGCCGCACTTGACTGAAATCTTGCAAATAGGAAAGTAAAAACTAACGGAGAAGAAGAAAAGAATCTATTGGTTAAAGGAAAATTCCAGTTTAATGTTAAGGATATATTTTATTCATTCGATCCTATATTGCTAATAAAAAGTATCTTAAGTAAAGTAGAATAGAATAATTAAAAGAAAATAGGCCACCTTGACAGTTGGATGTAGTTTATGGCACATGGAATGCAGCTTCTCCCTAGGAAAGCATCACCTAAAAATGTTGAAGTTTCTGCTGTCTTGTAGTACTGTCTGGTGGATTGCATACCTGGGTCTGTTTTAGTGAGAGGAGAAGTATAATGCAAAACATCTATGCCAAGGGAGAGATGATTCCAGTGCCATTCAGGGCAAAAGGATGATAATGACACATTACAGACAACTTCAAATATGTGATTTTTTTTTTTATAAAAAGGAATGTAAGAGAAAACCATTTAGCTAAGGCTATGTAAGTAATCATTGTCATAGTCATCTCCAAAACAAGTATAGCATGGGGGAAAAATAAAAAATTAATCATTA
>NW_017729024.1:55043897-55045476 GCF_001723915.1 Gavialis gangeticus | reverse complement strand
TTATAAAAAGGAATGTAAGAGAAAACCATTTAGCTAAGGCTATGTAAGTAATCATTGTCATAGTCATCTCCAAAACAAGTATAGCATGGGGGAAAAATAAAAAATTAATCATTATTGTTTGGCAACTGTGGTAAGTGATGATATGCTCTAATGTAAAGTATGTTTTTGCATTAGTCATTCTTGAGTTACTTCTGCAACAACTGTAGGTCAGTGTTCCATTTGAAAGGTGGTGAAGGGCATTGTTTGATTTGCTTTACCATATGTCACTTGAATGACAGATACTTAAGTTGAAATAGGAGCATAGATATTTTTTTTGTGGGTTTTTTGAGGGTGGGTGGATAACATCATGTTGGAATATGCACTCCACCCTCTTTTCAAAGGTACTTGTAATAACTGCATCACTCCCCATTATGACCATCCTCATTTTATGCAACACCTCAACATTAGTCTCACAGTACCTGGTCATGATTGCTATGAGGGTGGAGTGCATTGCATCAAGTCACCTTTCATTTGTGTGTTGATGTGGCATTTATATTAAGTAGGAGTAATTTTTTTTCTGATTTTTTTTTTCTTGTGTCACCAGTGCACCTATTCCATTCTTCCATCGCTGTGCTCCTGTGAACATTTCCTGCTATGCCAAGTTTGCAGAGGCCCTGATCACCTTTGTCAGTGACAGTAGTGTCTTACACAGGCTGATTAGTGGAGTTATGACCAGCAAAGAGATTATAATGGGACTTTGCTTGTTATCACTAGGTAATTGTTTTTCTCATTATTAGATATTTCATAGTACTGCATTAGGAGACTGTTAACATCCTTTAGCCACAATATGAACATAAAACACATACAATAACAAGCCCTCAGAAAACTGTTTTAAAATGTTTTTTTTTAACTCAACAGCTGAATAACTGTTTCAAAAGTAGTACATGTAGTTGTGGTGCACTCCCCTTATTTGATATGGAGAGCACAGGGGTTTGGAACAACCTTCAGTGTGCTATTGCCACAGTATTTCAGTACACCACAGTGGGGGTAGGGTCCTGTTTTATAATGTCCCCTCCCTCTCTAATCCATTCTTTGTCTAACCCTCTCTTAAAAAACCCTATGAAAAAAGAGAGTTTGACAGAGTGAGCAGGCAGTACATGGTCTTATGGCTTCATAAACTTGGGATTTAAGTTCTTTCAGTGTGCTTTGTTTAGCTCGCTGGGCTGAGTGTGGGGATTTTCAAAGGAGCCTTAGACAGTGAGGTGCCCAGTTCATATTTGTTTAGCTTGGAGTTAAGTACAAAAATCCCTTAGTCTCCTATGAAAATCCCAGCCTTGACTGTGTAGTAGAGAATCTCCAGTGACATATATGCACTTTTATAAATGTACTGCTAGGAAATTTCCAATTCTTACCCCTTGCTTTCTCATTTGTGACACTAATATTGCACCAAAGTGAAGTGATATTTTAAACAATCCCTGTACATTAATATGAAATGGTCTGCAACCAAATATATTGCATTCTTGATCAACTTATTTTATAGTGTTGTACCCTTTATCTAAAAAAAAAAAAAAAAAATCTTACTGTTTGCCATTTGCCAAAA
>NW_017729024.1:55036644-55043822 GCF_001723915.1 Gavialis gangeticus | reverse complement strand
GTTTGCCATCTGTCCAAACAGTGTGTGGTTAGAAAAAAAAGTACAGTTCTGACATTATGACTGACTACAGGGTGCCACAAAGGCTTTACCAGCAAGAAAGAACTGTCTCTAGCCAGTATGTCTCTACAGGCAAGAAAGAGAGAATGCCAGATGTCAGTTTAAAAAACCCCCACAAAATCACTTCTTAGCATTAACTGCAAAGAAACTCACTGAACTGGTTGTTCCATTGTACTGAGTGGTAAAATTGAGAGCTGTAAGAATGTGACCTAAAAGTTTAAAAAAAGAAAGAAAACCAGAATTTAAAAAAATAGTTGGCTATGTTAGCAGAGCTTTTGTTAGAGTGCCAGATTTTGTTTTATAGATATACTGCAGATTTTTACATAAAATTACTTTGGTCACTTTTAAGTTAAATAAGGGTGGAAATATGATTGCTTTAGTATCTTTTTATTCTCTAATAATTAAAAAATAAAGTGAGAGTGTTAGAATATTTAATTCGTGAAGCAGACCCCAGTGACTTTCACTTAGAGATGTCATCTGTACGCATACAAGTTAATCTGTGAAATTTAAGGAGGACTTTTTAGCAGGCTGTACCCATAGGGTGTACAACTGTATCAGTAAAACTCACTAAAGTACCTCCTTTGATGAAAGCAAATATAGCACAACATAGTAATTTTTTCCTTGTCACTAACATGACATCTTAAAACACATACTTGTCATAATATCTGCACTTGTTTGGCATGTGTGTTTGCATGTGTATTCTGCTCCACTGTTGAGGAGTTGTACAATGATTTCCCAACTCATTATGTTAAACTCACAGTCTTGTCATGTCCTGTTCTCTCCCTATGTGTGACTACATCTATGTGTGTGTATGCATTATGTTTTCTGTGTAATGCACTGTTGTAAAAGTGCACATGCTTTTTTATTTAATTGGCAAGTGGAAAAAACAGGAGTATAGAAACCAGCTGCGGTATATCTTTGTAATGAGCTAGTAAAGTTTGGACATAAATATGTCCTTTAAAAATACATTGGAGTGCAGTTAGTTAAACTTTTTACTTCTTCCTCAGGAAAAGCTTGTTTTCATGGGTCGTCCTGTTTGAAATAATTACTCTGCTTTTTTTTTCCCCTGCAGTGCTGTCCATGATTTTGATGGTCATAATCAGGTACATTTCAAGAGTACTTGTTTGGATCTTAACAATTCTTGTAATTCTGGGATCACTTGGTAAGTATGATTGGTATCCTTGTTTGTGAGAGCCAAGTTCTAGTAGAGTGGATGAACTGTGATGTGACAGCCATCATTTTTCATAGTACCTGTGTATTTCACGATGTAGCAAATTTAGAAGAATTTCAGTATATCAGTAAAACTATCGTCAAAATACTTAGCTCTTATGATCATTGATGATGGATGTGATCAGAAAGGAGACAGTAAAACTAGATCCTTGGGTTGTATGCTATTCAGAAATTTCATAGGTGATGATTTTTGAAAGAACAAAATAACCTGTCCCACTCTCACCTGTTCTTTATATACTGAGAAGTCATGCAGTGTATGCACACCAAATAAAGTGTCTTGTGTGAAACATATAGTTTGGTTTGTATTAGATGGTTGTTTTCGAGGCGATGAGAGTTGTGCCGGTGGCTTTCCTGGGTTCAGGATTTCACTGTGGAAGCTGATTTTGATATGTCACGTCCCTCTCTTCACCAAGTCTTAATTTTGGTTTTTCATTTTTTAGTTTTGTTTTCTATCTCAAGTGAGCTATTCTAGCTCCTTCTCTGTCAGTACTGCATTTCCAATTTCCAAATCGTTCTTCTTGAGGTAGAGGCACATCTGCAGTTGAGCTAAGGTACTATTTCTGGCATTGTGGATTTACTCCCTTTCTCTGCTGTCAGTTGTTCCCTTTCCTCTTCCCTTGGTGTCAATTGTCTCTTGAGAGGTGTTTGCCCTTTCACTTACTGCTATTTCTTTATTCCTCTTGTGTCTCTTTAAGCCTCCTTCACTCAGTTCTTACACCTGCTCTCTTACTAATTCCCCACCCTTATCACTCCATGAGATCTCTTCCTACTGTCCTTCCCTTCCCCCTTTTTTTCTCTAGTCCTGCAGATGGCAGCAGTATCTGGTTTTGCCAGACCTCACACATTCAGTGCCCTCCTCTGTTCTTCCTAAACCACATGAAATAGAGTACTGAGCCAAGGCACCACCAGGACCTAAGTAGACTTAGCAAGGGCTTGCACAGGCCAGGAAAAGTTCTTATGTGACTAGGAGGCAGATTGGAAGCCCAACACCACTCCAGCCTCCAAAATGTTTCCTCATGAAGTAACTTCAGTGCACATGGGTATTTTCTATCAAGCTGGACTCAGAATAAAAACTGCTGGATTTGTCTTGATTTCAGCTTTTGTGTGTGCACATCACATATCCTGTTGTCCCTTTTTGCTTTGAAATATAGGTGGCACGGGAGTACTGTGGTGGCTGTATGCTAAGCAAAAAACATCCATCAATGAAACCCTCACAGCTGATGAGCTTCAAATAGCTGAAGACAATCTTCAGGCTCTGCTGGTCTATGCCATTTCAGCTACCATCTTCACAGTAAGTGCTTTGTTAACAACTAAACTGTACAAAGTATTGCCTCTTGCTGTTGTTTTTCAGATGCCTTGCATTATGTGCATGAAGCATGAAAAATACCTCTGAATCAACATCCTTTTCTGTTGCATGCTTTCTACCAGTAGGCTCTGCTGGACAACATATTTTTTTTGGTGTCAGGAGGGAGAGAGTATTGTAGGGCCTGAGCCTGCAGCTGCTCTGGATCATTCTCAGAAGCCGAATAGGACTTCCAAGCATAGAGCAACTGTCATATTGGGACCCTGAATCTGTATGTTTACTTTCATTTGGAAGATTTTCACTAAAGGAACTTAATGGAGATGATACTTCTTTGCTTGAGTTTAGTTGATTAGAATTCTTCAGGGCCTGCATGCACAGTAACTATACCTGCTTAAAGACTCTTATTTACCATTTATTTCATGAAATTGTTTGCTGCTCTATTCCCATCCACATCCCTCTAGTAACATCACAATAATTTAATATTGGCGTTCCTGATATTGAGCTTACCCCATCTCAAAATGCTGCACAAATATATGGTTAAAATTACAATCCTAACAAGTCTAATGGGAAATACCTGTGCAGCTGTTGAACGCAGCATATGCTCCACAACATGGTATCAGCTGTTAATAAACTTACCTCAGAAGTCCATTAGGTTCAATATAAAAAGATAGGGTTAATGGTGACATTAGTTGCATTTTTGTGATTTTTGTCTGGGATTGCAAGGTTTAATTGAGCAGTTTGGTTTGGAGTTGTGTTCAATTTGAAAAGCATTTAAAAGGTCAAGAATTCTTAAACATACACTCTGTATTGAACTTAATTTACCTCCTAATCTGAATGATAAAAGATTTTTAAAGTTTGGTCTCATTGGCTGGTAGTTAGGATGGCAAATGATGCTGTGCTGGAAGTTGATTGTTTTCTGTTTGAGGATCCTGCATCAGTCACTAGCAGATGGGCTATTTTTTTGTCACCTGACATGTCAAATGGAAACTTCTTTCCCCCAGGTTATCCTGTTCTTGATAATGATAGTCATGCGCAAGCGAGTAGCTCTCACCATTGCCTTGTTCCACGTGGCTGGCAAGGTCTTCATCCACCTGCCACTGCTAGTCTTCCAGCCGTTCTGGACTTTCCTTGCGCTTATCCTGTTTTGGGCCTACTGGATCATGGTCCTGCTGTTCCTTGGCACTACAGGTATGTGAACTTTGCTCGTTCCAAGTAGACTTTACTATCTCCTTGCCAGGGCTTCAGGTATTAGTAGTTAAAATTGGGGGGCAAACTTACAAGAAGGATCTTGGTGAGCTCCTGTGTGATTGTGCTCCCTGCTGTAGTGACTTCAGTGCTTTCACTGGGTACTGTACTCCTGATGGATATTATAAGTGTGTTTGTGTGCCTAAATTGATCCTAGGGGTGAGGACATTGCTTCATGACCTATGGGGGGCCTTCTGCCATTATTTTACCCCTTTGATGTGAGAAGGGGCATCAAACAGGGTAGGCAGTTTGCATGCAGGTTGCTGGTCAGTTTGCAGGCCAGATGCATGTCCCCGTCCCTCCCTTTGAGGGGGGAGAGCTTTTCAGCTTGGTGTGAGGAAGGAGGGAAAAAGGAATGCATTGGAGCCAAGCAACAGTAAACACACCAGCTTTCAGGTGAGTTTGCTAGGAAAGGTGGACTTAGAAGAAGGGCAGTAAGAGAGAAGAGGCAGATCAAGAGACTCAGGGAAATGGCTGGAGGCTGTTGGAGTGCCAGAACCACAGCAACTACCTCTGCTTGCATCTGTGAGGTTTCTGTCCAGGCAGGACCGTGCATCATCAAGGCTTCCACTGAGGTCCAGGTTTGGTGCTGTGGGGACTGCGGCTTGCAGGTTCCTTCCAGTGATGGCCAGGTTGGGGGGTGCCTGTGGTGTGAGCGGTGCCTCCTGGTGGTGTTTCTCAGGGAACAGGCAAGAGAGCTACGAAGCATCCTCCACCATGAGGAGTTTGTTGATTTAGTGCTGGAAGAGACCTCTGGGACTGTGGAGGAAGAACTGCCAGAGGGTAACGTTAGGGAAAGGAGAGGACATGGACTCCCAGGAAGGTGGATGCTGGAAGCTTGTGACCTCTGGCAGCAAGCAGAAATTTTCGTCTCCACCTGCAGCAGTTTGCCTGGAGAATCGATATGGAGCCCTAGAAAGAGAAGGTGAGAAGCATGTTACATTAGTGGAGGTGGACAGGACAGGCCTCCCCAGGATGGGAAGGATTGAGATGACTGCTACCAAGAAGAAGCGACAGGTGGTGGTGGTTGGAGACTCCTTTCTGCAGGTACAGAGGGATCCATCTGCTGACCCTGACCTGTTGTCTCGGGAAGTCTGTTGCTCGCCTGGATCCAAGGTGTCATGGGGGGATTACTGAGACTCATCCAGCCCTCTGACTACTACCCCATGCTGCTTATCCATGTGGGCACCAATGATACTGCCATGGGAGATCCTGAGCAGATCGAAGGTGACTACAGGGCTCTGGGTGCCAGTATGAAGGGGAGAGGGTCTTGGGTGGTATTCTCTTTGATCCTTCCAGTCAAGGGAAAGAGACTGAGTAGGATTGGGTGCATCCTGCAGATCGATGCCTGGCTGCACAGGTGGTGTCGCCAGCAGGGCTTTGGCTTCTTTGACCACAGGATGATGTTCCAAGAATAAGGATTACTACGAAAAGACAGAATCCACCTAATGGAGAGGGAAGAGCATCTTCATCAACAACCTGGAAGATGGCATGGAGTGCACCCTCAGCAAGTCTGTAGATGACGACAAGCTGAGGGGAGTAATAAATAGGCTTGTTAGGGCTAGGATTCAGAGACAAATTGGAGGATTGGGCCAAAATAAATCTCATGCAGTTCAACAAGGACAAGTGCTAAGTCCTGCACTTAGGACAGAACAATCCCATGCACCAGTACAGGCTGGGGACCAACTGGCTAAGCAGCAGCTCTGCAGAAAAGGACCTGGGGGTTACAGTGGACAATAAGCTGAATATAGCCAACACTGCCCTTGTTGCCAAGGTGACTAACAGCATACTGGACTGCATTGGCAGGAGTGTTGCCAGAAGATCAAGGGAAGTGATTATTCCTGTCTGTTCAGCACTGGTGAGGCCACATCTGGAGTACTGTGCCCAGTTTTGGGCACCTAGCAGATGGTGGTAGTGAACTGCCCCCTTGCTTTGTTAGCACTCAAGGATTCCTCTCCTCCCCATGCCAGGAGAGTGCTCAGCTGTTTCTTCAGTGCAGCATCAAGACTGGACTGAATTTCCTTTTGGTTATACTTGTGTCCTTGGCTTCTTATGTTATTAGTTGCCTCATGGGTTTCCAGACTTGTAGAACACCAGAAAAGCACATCGAGGAAACATTAAAGTTGAAAATTAAAACAGGCAGGGAATGGAGAATAGCATTATGTTTTTATATTAGGTTATTTGGACTTTCTCATAAAATAGCCTTTTAAATGATGTGCAGATTTTTAGAGAGGGGATGATTGGAAATATTCAAAATTAGGCCTTTCTCTTATTACTTTGTCATTCTCTTGGGAGGGACCAGAGATGAGCATCAACCCAAGTGCTGCTTTCCCTTTCTCTTGGGACACGCTTGCTGTTTGGAACCTATTTGTATTCAGCTTCACTGCAGTTGTTACCAGCAAACAGTTTCTTGCAGGGCCCGATGTACTATCAGCAGACTGACAAAGTGCAGGCAAATGCACAGTGTAAACAAACAAGCAATGGAGAGATGCATTATTCCTGTGATTCCTTTCTGTTACCATGATCCTGGGGTTAGGTATAAAAATAGTATGCATGTGTGAATGTCATCTTCAGGTTGATGGTATTCTTTTTTAGATTGCTGCAGAAATCTTAAAGTAGTTTCTCTGCATATACTGTATTCCTTCAGATATATAAGGTGCACTGTTTAGAATCTTGTTTTTTTTCAAGTGGCCTTCGTATCAAATTCAAGTAAATGCAGAAGCCCTGTATGTACCAAATAAGTTGTGTCTTGTAAGTGTCTTCGTTTGATTATTTTCCCTTTTTTTGGAAATTGTGAGTTTGAAAATTTGGGTTCATTTTATGTTTGAAGGATTTTGGTATGCTGAATGATATGGTGTCTGTTTAAGAAGAAAAAAAGATTAGAAAATACTGCATGCCGTTTATAGGAATACAGCAGAATACATGGAAATAATATGTTTCATAGTTTCATAATTTGTAGGGTCGGAAGGGACCTGAGCAGATCATCGAGTCCGACCCCCTGCCATGGCAGGAAAAAGTCCTGAGGTTAAACGACCCCAGTAAGGTGTTCATCTAGCCTCCTCTTAAAGACCCCCAGGGTAGGAACCTGCACCACTTCTCTTGGAAGTTGGTTCCAGATCCTAGCCGCCCTGACCGTGAAGTAGCGCCTCCTGATATCTAGCCTGAATCTACCCTCTGCCAGCTTGTGACTGTTATTCCTAGTCACTCCTGGTAGTGCTCGGGGGAACAGGGACTCCCCAAATGCCTGCTGGTCCCCTCTGACTAGTTTGTAACAGGCCACTAGATCCCCCCTCAGCCTTCTCTTGTGGAGGCTGAACAGGTTCAGGTCCCGTAGCCTCTCCTC
>NW_017729024.1:55016704-55031644 GCF_001723915.1 Gavialis gangeticus | reverse complement strand
ACAGGGTGCTTTTTACCCCCTCGTCCAAGTCACTGATGAAGATGTTGAACAGTGCGGGCCCGAGGACCAAGCCCTGGGGGACCCCACTGTCCACATCCCTCCAGGTCAAAAATGACCCATGCACCACCACTCTCTGGGTGCGGCCCTCCAGCCAGTTAGTGACCCATTTGACTGTGTAGATGTTGACACCACAATCCCCCAGTTTCTTAATGAGAACAGGGTGAGAGAACTGCATGTATATGCAGTGTGAGCACTTCTTTTACTCTAGGTCCATAACTTTGTAGTTCTTGATTTATTTATTTTTATATACTGTTTGTGACCTTAGCTTTACTATCACATTACAATATTTCCACTTAATATCCATTTTTTAATTTTTAGAGCAGGGGTTGGCAGCTTACAGTCTGTGGGCTGAAAGTGGTCCATTGGAGCCATTGGATCTGACTCATGCACCCAAGGGGCTTTGGCAGCAGGGTTTTTTTTTTCTGTGCCACAGTCAGGCAGCTGAAGGTTTAGCAGCAGGGGTTTTCATTCGTGTCAGGCCACTGCTGGGCAGTGGCTAAGTGGCAGCAAGAAGCAGAAGCAGCCAGGTCCTAATGCCAGCTCATCATGGACATGAGCTGGATCATTCCTGTTTGCTGTCCCAAGAAGGTTACTGGCTGCTGTTTTAGAGGAAAAAGTTAAACAATCCATCAAAGCCGATCTAAAATTGAAAGCAGCGTAAGCATGCTAGTCAGTACGTCAGTGGATAACTGCAGGGTTTGGAAAGCACACATGCATCACAGAGCATCTTCCCAAAAAGCAGTTACACTGTCACCCATTTTCCATTGTATCGTATCTCAGATATTCAAATAGTATTTTTAGTCTTGTCGTGGAGATGATTCTCGATATTGAGAACTTTTTACTCACCAGTTCTCAAGCGAGAGGTCAGGTCCTGCAAATTACTGAGGTGCCAAGGTGAATGTGACCTCCACAGAACTCACTAGGGGTTGATGTAGGGAAAAGTTCCTACCTGAATTTGAGCAGCTTTTAGGAATAGGACCTAAAAATTCAACTACTTTCAGGTGCTTCTGTACAAAAAATATGGCAATAACTTTTTAACTAGAAAGTTTATATTTTATTTGTTCAATAAAGGAAATTAATATTTCAAAAACGTTTCAAGGATTTGGAAATGGGGAGGTGTTAAAGAAACTTGTGAAATTTGAAATGCAGCATCAACTGTTGTATAAATGATAACTATTATAACACCTTTCAGATTGCACAACTATTTTGCTATAACTCTAGAAAATATTTTGGATTCCATGTTCTGGATTTTTTTAACTGGGACAAAGTTAATAGAATTCACATCTTCTCAGGTTTTGCTATTTTACCATTCTCATTTTATTTTTTAATTGTATGAAAAATGCTGCATGCTACATTAAGAACCATTAAGTTAGTATTTTTCTTTCACGTGAAAATAAAGTAGGTTCCAGTTCTGCCAGCTGACATCTGTGGGTGAATTCCTGTATTTACATGTATCCAATTGCGGGATGAGGCCAAAGTCTGTATTTTACTAATAGACACTTGGGCCATTTTAATCGACTTTGCAGCCTGATTCTGCATTTGTTTAATGTCATGTACTAATTAGTCACATCAAGGTTAGTTGGACAAAGTGTTTTGTACTAAAACAAAACATATTTAGACCCACTCCCCATACTCCCTGCCTCCAGAATACACGGCTGCTGGTGTTGCATGCAAGGCCAGGGTGCCCTCCATCAACAGGGTAGAGCTTCAGTCTTGTTGCACATTCATCAAGGAAATGCACGCCTGTATGAAGGGGGGTGTTTTTTTACCGTGATAGGGCCGTGACTTCTAGAGCCCAAAATGTGTAAAATTTCAAAAAATGAGTGAAAAGAAACCTACATTTTTTAAAAATAATCAACTTCTCCACTAGAAAAAAATATTTAGACAGTGTTGCCTGTTTCCAAGAAAACATGTATTTCTTTCATACAAGTATCAAATCAATTGTAAGAGGTTAAAAAATACAATGCTAAGTGAAAACACTAATGGCTTTCAAGTTGAATTTATGTTATGTACCTGTTATGTCCTCACCTTCTGTATTCCTGAATCTCTCCAGCTGTTTGCATCACTTTGGTGATAGGTGGGATGAAACTCTTCAGTGAGTGCTAATGCTTTTTGAAATAGAGCATTGCCTAGGGAGCATCTGACACACTATGTCAGTCAGTGTATGTGAAAATGCTGTTCACATTAGACAAGCCTGTGGAATTTAAAATGCATGAAATTTTACAGTAAAAATCTGCGAATTCTGCTCTTAGTGGGCTTTGTTTTCTAGCAAATAAATTTAATCTGCAAAAAGAGACCATATATGTATAGATACCCGAATCATTAAGAAACAAAACTGATCATTAATGTTGGGTGTTTAATCTTAATTTAAATAAAAATACCAAAGGAGGATTAAAATCTCTTCTTTGTGGTGACAGAAAATTCAGAATGACTCAGCTTTCCTTCAGTTGCATTTCAGTACAGGACACGCTTTCAGGTTTCTGTTATTTTGGAGGATATTGAGTGTGCTCAGGAGAACTTTTAAGTCTATCCTTCTGCACACTTATTAATATGGCTGATCCAAAAGCATTGTTTCCAATATTAAGTGCCCTGCTAAACTTAACATAGTGCTTTTTTTAGGAGGGGGATGTTTAGGTCTATCAATGGTAGTGCACAGTTAGCAGTATAATAAGTTTTTTCATCTCTCTTAGTTGATATTGTAAATACTTTATTCTTTCTGGTCATGATTTGTTCCTAGGTAGCCCTGTCTCCAATGAACAAGGATTTGTGGAGTTCCGGGTTTCGGGCCCTCTGAGATACATGTGGTGGTACCATGTAGTGGGGCTGATCTGGATCAGCGAGTTCATCCTTGCCTGTCAACAAATGACTGTGGCAGGGGCTGTTGTGACATACTATTTTACAAGGTAAGAATTTTCCAGGCAGTTTCCCTTGCTGCTGATTGGCTGAGAGGGCTGCCTGTCCTGCGGGCCTGCCCCTCTCCATTAATTGGCAGTGATTAATTGGGGCTGCATGATGGACAACCCTTGCAGCCAATCAGCAGTGAGGGGTGGGGCCACCAGGGTCTCTTGGGAGGGGGCCGTAGTGATCAGCCTGTGAAAATGGCAGCTGGCCCTGCAGTCTCCCTGCAAAATCAGCTGGCTGCCTCCTTGAGTTGGGTAGACTGTTAATAGCTAGTTGAGTTGGTTATGTGTTGTTTTAAAGATTTTTTTTTAACTGCTGCACTTTTGTTTGCCTCCTGTGTCATCCCAATAAAGGCATGAACAAGTGTTCAAAAAAAATAGTGTCCCGATAGTCACCTTTTTAATATTAGAGTTGATGAACTCTATACAAGTTAAAAATAATTGGTATTGATAGGCTCTGGTCGTTTAATTGAAAAATGTCATTTTTAATTATTTACACTTACTTCATCATTCATTTTATCATCTCAAGATTACCAGACGTCCCAAGAGAGCCATCATTGTCATATACATTCAGGCAAGATTATATGCCAGCATTAAAGTGATGGAAATATGTTTATTAAATAAATCCCTATGTGCCTTCACCATGCAGGTGCCCTAATCTGTAAATCATGATCCTTTGCTGTATATCAGGTAATGGCCATGGCTCTCATAGATATTAGAGGGAGATGCATCTCATATTGTTAGGAAAATAAAGATTAAATTACATTGTCAAACCTGCCCTCCCCACCCTCTCCAAGCACTCAAAACCCATCTGAGCTTTATGCCTTTTTAGTGTTTGAGGCTTTATGCTGTGCACTTGGCATATTTTTAAGCTTTCTCCTGCTACTAAGAGACACAAAAATTTACATTTAAAAGAAGCTGGAAGCCAAGGTTTTCCTGTAATCACAGGACTCTAAGAGACAAGGATTTAGGAAGGCATTCATTATTACGTGCTCAATATTCATTAGCATGGGCAGTACTGAAATGGTACCTGTTGTTGCTGGTAACTTAGTAATATTGATTAAAGAAATAAATGCTGATGATAGTGTTCTTAACACTCTCATCTTGTTCTCTTTTATATAAAAATACATTTTTAAACTGAAATATGAAATCTAATAGTTCACAGTACATTTGTTACAGAACTCTGCATGCTGACAATTTGATGATTAATTTTAACTTCTCATTCCAAAGGGTCTCAAAGTAATTTGCAGACTACTGGGGAAAAAGCAGCTGTCCCTAAAGCTGAAGGTAGTTGGAGTAAGGGAGGAAAAATGTGATTTTAATTTAAACCGTACTCCAGTTAAAAGTGCACAGATGTAGTAGTGTCAGTGTCCATACAGATAAGACAGGACTTCACTTCAAAAAGTGTTTCCAATTAAAGATATCTTACATAAACACTTCCAGTAATATCCAGTAACCAGCACCCTTTGGTGCTGTTTTTAGGGCCTGTCTCAGAAATGTGTGGGTTTTAAAAGTCTGTGTACAGATTTTTTTTAAAGGATTCAGTTCAAATAATGAATGTTAAAATTGGTTTGTCTTTGTAATTGAAACCGTTATATGGATTCCATTTGGCTCCTTTTCTACACTAATCTGCTAAAAAAACATCAAAAGGCTAGGATTAATTTACTGTGGAGATAGAAACCCCGTCATTTTACTAATGACAGAGTCCTCCAGGATGGCATTGAAGTACATTTGTGAAACCATTAAAAGAAGTTTCAGTGACGTAATCTAGTAAATAATAAAACCAGACTGATAAATGAGCTAGGAAATACAGAACTGGGAGGAATAATCTTGCACACAAATGGATATGGACTAGATGATTTAGCAGGTCTTTTGCATCTCTCCATCTGTGAATATGTGCTCTACATTACCTGAAGGTAAATGATTTTGCTCTTAACTGTTCCCTATCTATCATCCCTTAATGGAGATTTTATTTTAAGTTACTAAGTATCTGTTTCTCTCTACTACTTTTCTTCCTTCCATTTTAAAGTATGGTTCTACTCTGAAAAGTGACTGATAAAAATAAAACAAAAAAGGAAGAATTTTGTCCTTAGCATCAACTCTGCACCCTCACAATGGACTTTTTGCATGCCAAGTAATGTTGCCTGTTGGGAATTGTTGCAGACTAAGTTATGCCCTCAGTTACACCTATGCACATAGAAGAGGAATGTTGATTTGTACAGCTGTAAGTGATCAGAACTAGAAAAATATTTCTCTTGGGGAAACACAAGGAGGAGGGAGACCAGTATACATGATATACCTTGACTTTAGCAAGGCTTTTGTTATGGTCTCCCACAACATCCTTGCAAGCAAGCTAGAGAAGTACAGGTTGGATGAATGATCTCTTAAGTGGATAGAAAACTGACTGGATTATCTGCTCAGAGGGTAGTAGCCAATAGCTCTATGTAGTTGGCAGCTGGTATCAGGTGGAGTACACCATGGGTCAGTTCTGGGGCTGATTTTGTTCAATATTTTCATCAGTGGTCTGGAAGATTGGATGGAGTGCATCTTCAGCAAGTGTACAGATGACATCAAGCTGAGGGGAGTAGTGGATACACTGGTGGGTAGGGCTAGGATTCAGAGAGACTTCAACAGAATGGAGGGTCGGACCAAAACAAATCTTACAAGATTCAATAAGGATAAGTGCAAAGTCCTGCACTTAGGACGGAAGAATCCCATGCACAGGCTGGGGACCGAATGGCCAAGCAGCAGTTCTGCAGAAAAGGGCCTAGGGGTTACAGTAAGCTGAATACGCACCAACAGTGCACCCTTGTTGCAAAGAAGGCCAGTGGTATACTGAGTGGCATTAGTAGGAGTGTTGCCAGCAGATCAAGGGAAGTGATTCTTCCCTTCTTTTCGGGACTGGCGAGGCCACGTCTGGAGTATTGTCCAGTTTTGGGGCCCCCACTACAGAAAGGGCAAATTGGAGAGAGTCCAGCATAGGATAGTGAAAATGGTTTGGGCACATGAACAGAGCTGAGACACAGATTTTCCCCTTTTGCAAATAGCGCTCTGCAGGCTGGCTGAGTTCCAGCCTGGAACAAGTTACTTGCAAAAGAGTGTGAAACCCTAAGCCTGGTCTGGAAGGGGGAAGGGGTGGGGGCAGACCTTGAGAATCTGAGATTAGCCACGGCTGGCTCAGACTTGCTTTGCCTCCTGCAGACTTTGGGGTAAGTAGGGCCTGAGGGACTAGGCCTGTGGTGGCTGGGGGCAGCTGAGGGCCCCTTCTGGCAAAGGTGGAGAGGGAGGGTTGCGGGTTGGAAATGAGGGGGCCAGTGACTTCCTAGTCCCTGCATAGCTTCTGGGCCTTATTTTGCGGGTTTCTGGGCCCGCTGATTGGCCCTGCAGGAAAGTTGGGGCAAGAGAAGCCTGGTGACAGGCAGGGCAAGCAGAAGGGAGAAGGGGAAGGAGAGGTGGGCATGGGGCACAGCACAGCAGGGGCCACCCATGGGGCCAGGTGCGGTCTGCCTCAGCTGTTTTGTAGCTCCTGCGAAGCAGGGATTGCTGCCGCTTACCTGCTGCCCTCATGTGAGTCCCTAGACTGCTGCAGTCCCCATGATGCTATCCCTGGGAGCTTACTGCCCAGGTGGTTCCAGATGGCAGTGGCAGGCACGTCAGAGCTCAGGGCCAGTAGCTCACGAGCTGGGCTGGACTGCCACGGTGCAGCTCTGGGGACAGGTGGTAGCCCTGGGCAGCATGCAGGGGGGTCAGTCAGAGCTGCAGTGTGCCCGCAGCCCCACTCTACCAGGATGCACTGCACTGCTTGCGCTGTGCTCATTGCTGCCATCTGGAACCATTTGGACGTGAGCGCCCAGGAGAGCAGGGCAGGAATTGCAGTGGGCCAGGGACTCGCATGTGGGGAGCGGGTGAGTGGCAGCAGTCTCTGCTCAGTGGGGGCTAAAAGGTAGCTGTGACAGATACCACCTGGCCCTGTGGGTGGCCCCTGCTGTGTCCCCATCCTGTTCCTTCTCCCTCTTCCCCTCTTCTTCCTTTCCCACTTGCTCCCCCCTCCCTCCTGCTTACCCTGTCTGCTGCCAGGCTTCCCTTGGCCGGTGAGGGCAGCAAAACATGGGACACAAAGGCACTGGCAGGACTGGGGGGGCTGTGGCTTGGGAGTGAGGGGCAATGGCTGGGGCAGGGCACCAGCATGTCAGGGCTGCTCAGCGCCACAAAGCAGCAAGGGGAACAGAGCCACAGTTGGACATGAGTCCTGGTGTAGGGGGAGCTGCCAGGAGGGAGCCAGGAGCGGGGGTAGGCAGGGGCTGTGGGTAGGGAGTGAGAGACCTGGGCATATCAGGGCTGCTCAGCATCACAAAGCAGCAGTGGGGGTGGGCAGCTGCCGTTGGACTCGCATCCTCATGAGCAAAGAGGGCAGGGGGATTTTCTGATTTTTCCAAGATAAAAACAAAATCAAATTCCAAAGTATATAGGTATTTAGAATTTATTTTTTACAATGATTGAGGCACTGCTAGACTTCCAAATTGCTTTAAAATTGTAAATATATCGACAAAACATTGTTTAAATGATACCTATATAAATAGTGGTGTTTCATTTTAATCATTGAAAAATGAGGATTTGGGGGTTTTCAATTAGAGAATTTGGGGGGGGAGTTAACAGAGAAAACTAGGATCCCCACACATGACTTTGAGAAGAGGCTGAGGGAGCTAGGCTTATTTAGTCTGGAAAAGAGAAGACTGAGAGGGGATTTAATAGCAGCCTTCAGCTACCTGAAATGGGGTTTGAAAGAGGATGGAGCTAGACTGTTGTCAGTGGTGGCAGATGACAGAACAAGGAGCAATGGTCTCAAGTTGCAGCAAGGGAAGTTTAGGGTGGATATGAGGAAAAGCTCTTTCACTAGGAGGATAGTAAAACACTGGAACAGGTTACGCAGAGAGGTTGTGGACTTTCCATTCTTGGAGGTTTTTAAGACCCAGCTAGACAAAGCCCTGGCTGGGTTGGTAAAGTTCAGGCTTGTACTGCTTTGAGCAGGGCTTGGACTAGATGACCTCCTGAAGTCCCTTGTTTCTATGATTCTAAGGAACAGAGTCCAGCTGACTCGGTACTAATAGGGGCAGTTCATCATAACAATTTATGCTTCAGTACTTACAAAGAGAGCGATGTCACACTTCAGAATAGCTTTCTCTCAGTTCAGAGGAGATACTTGATTATCAAAACACTCATAGTTTTAATATTAAGTCTTTGATATTGTTACTTTTAAGTTTATTTTCTGCATTCTCATAAACAGCTCTTTAAGTGCTGAATGGAGTTTCTTTTGAGAGGAAAATAAGGCTGGCTTGCTTCAGAAGAACTAAAGATATGAAAAGTTGGAAGGAATTTCTTTTTCAGTGTGAGAAGACTTTGCATTCAACTTCCTTATAAATGCACACACTCTTCTGGCAGCAGATTTTTTAAGGCTTAGTTGGTTCTATGGGGATGCAAGTGCAAAGCTTCGGTCGCTGAATCAATTTGGTGGAGATTTGGCCCAATTCAGTGGTCGAATCTCCGAATCTGAATCAAATCAGGAGACCCTTTAATCTCTCTGAATGGAATCGGAACCCAACGAATCGAATCGCTGTCCCCCGATTCGGGCTGAATCCAAATCGAATACGGCCCGTTTTGCACAACCCTAGTAAGTGGCTGGCTATATTAAAAATACAGAGGGTCTGAGTTTGTGGAATTACTATTGATGTGCTTTTCAAGTATCCACTTAAAAGTTTTCAGTAAATAAAACTTACAACAAAATAGAAAGAGAAATCCTAATATAAAAAGTTATGGCTGGGTGGTAATAGAATTGTACAAAACTTGGACTGGAAAGGATCTCAAAAGGTCATCTTGTCCAACCCCTGCTCAAGACAGGATAATCCCTAAGGCATCCCAGATGGATGTTTATCTAACCTGTACTTAAAAACCTTCAATGATGGAGATTCTGTAACCTTTCAGGTAATCTGTTTCAGTGCTTCACCAGTCATAGTTAGAAAGTTCTTCCTGATGTCAAACCTAAATTTCCCTTAGTGCAATTTTAAGCCCATTACTTGCCACATCCCCAGTGAACACAGAGAGCAGTTTTGTCGTCTCTTTGTAATAATCTTTTTTTATCTGAAGACTGTTATCAAATCCCCCTTCAGTCTAGGCTAAATAACCTCACTTTTTCCAGTCTTTCCTCACATGCAATGTGTTTTAGACCTGTAATCACTTTTGTTGATTTCCTCTGGATTCTTTCCAATTTGCCCATATTTTAAAGCGTGGTGCCCAAAACTGGACACAGTATTTCAGGGAACACTTCACCAGTGCTGGACAGGGTAGAATAATCTCTTTTTGTAACATGCATATATGGCAGTTCTGTTAAAACAGCCTAGTATGCTGCTATTGACTATTGTTTTGCAAAAACTGCTTGCAGTCTGCTATAGCCTCCAGATCCTGTCTGTAACACTGCACCCTAGTTAATCTTTCTCCAGTTGGTATTTATGCATTTGTTTGTTTGCAGTATTTCACATTTGTCATTGTCAGTAATCTGGAAGACCACTTTTCCAGATTACTAACATTCAAAATAATATAGATAATGTCCTCTATAGTGCCTGCCACCACATCCAGCTTAGTGTCCTCTGCAGATTTCAGAAGTATCACTCACTTCTGTCTTCCAGGTCATCGGTGAAAATCCTGAACAGCACTTTCAGGACAGAGCCCTGAGGGACTGCAGTTTATCTATCTTCCATATTTGACCATGAGCCATTGAGGAGTGCTCTGAACACGAATAATCAACCAATTATGCATCATCCTTATAGTAGTTTCATCCCAACCATATTTACTGCTAGTGGCTACTGTTTGGTTCATTTCTCTTTCTCTGTTTTTAAGAGCTTGAATTAGACACTCATAAAAGTGATGAGCTTGAAGAATTCACTGGTTAGATATAACTATAGTACGGGTAATTACTATTTAAAGTCCTTCTGTTACCCCTCTTGATTCTTCCTCCTCCCCTTGTTCTCACAGTAGAGTCAAGACTGCAACTTTCCAGTGCTCTAGGCAGTGTGAACAGCATCCACCATGGACTAGAATGAGGCCATGATATTCCCGTTCACGTATTAATTCCATAGGGATTTGTCTGCTGCTGTTTAGCCTGGTGACATTAAATCCAAATTGATCACATTTATTTCATCCTATTTCTGTGATAATTTTCCACAGGGAGAAAAGGAATCTGCCATTTACTCCTATTTTGGCATCAGTAAATCGTTTGGTGTGCTATCATCTGGGAACAGTGGCAAAAGGTTCCTTCATTATCACATTAGTGAAGATACCACGAATGATCCTTATGTATATTCACACCCAACTCAAAGGAAAAGTAAGGAAAATGGAAAGCTATTTGTTCTTACTGTTGAAACAACAGCCTTCAGCTGGTTAAATGTGATCCTAAGTTCCTTTGTACTTGGATTTTAAGGTGTGATTTTTTTTTGGAATGTTTGGGCCTTACAGTTATTTGTATTCTATGGTATTTAGTGTTTTCTTAGATCCTTTGTGTTTTTTATTACTATTATTATTATTTTACAATATATGTTGAGATCTTCTGTTGTAATGTTAGGAAAATGCCTGTGCTCGCTGTATGCTGAAAGCCTGCATCTGCTGCCTTTGGTGCCTAGAAAAGTGCCTGACTTACTTAAATCAGGTAAGACGATTAAATATTTGGGTTAAGTCAAAGGCTGATAATGTATTAAATTCCCAGGAAGGCTGAGTTTGCACCTGAAAGTGTTCTAGCTTTTTCCCTACTCTGACATATGCTAAGTTGTACTTTGGAACCTGTCTGAACCTGACCCTGGGTGTTTTAATTCCAGTAATGGGGATATAATTGAAGGTACATAGTGATCCCACTGAGAGCTGTTACATTAGTCTTCATTTACAATGCTAAAGTGAAAAATTGTCAGTATTCATCTTTCTGCACATCTTGTTCTTTCAAAATGAATCCTGTAATCAGCTCTCAGTGTTATAGCAAGTTTGTTTCACTGTGGGATACAATCTCCTTGACACTCTCACTCCTCCAGGCACATTTAAACTTGAAAATACATTTTCTGTAGTACATGTGAAGATTTTTTAAAATATTTGAGTACTGCATGTTTGAGAAAAAGCGTGTCTTAATCTTAAATTAAATAAGTCATCCTTGTCCTAAAGAGGAAAGCCTACTGTGAGTTGTGACAGATAGCTAGTCATGTCTATTTCTGAAGATCTACTTTTCAGACAGTTGTGCTGCCATTTATTAATATACTGTTTATTTCTTTTACTGTTGTTAGTTTCTTCTTGCATTTGAGATTAACATTTATCTGTGTAGTTCCTTTGTGAAATCAGACAATCCTAAGTGTTTTTTTAACCCAAGCGTTTTTTTAAATGAAACCCGTTTCCCCTCTAGGCAGAATAAAATTGAATGGAGTTTTTGGACATTATTCAAGAAAGCTGGAGCATTTTGGGTCCTGATGGATCATGATATGTAGCGTGCTACTGCATTCAAAGTGCTTTTATAAACAGTAGCCCATCTGCCCTAGAGTTCGTTTCACAGATAAGGCAACTGAGGCAGAAATCCTATGTGATTTACTGAAGCCAAGAGAAAATGGGTTTCTGAGCCAGAAATAGGATTTGTGAATTCATAGTATGCAGTCCTATGAAAAACCACTAAATAAAGCCTTTGAAAAACATTTATCTTAAAGCAGGGGTGGGCAAAATATGGTCCACAGGCTAGATTCAACCCACCAAGGGATTTTGTGTAGCCCACAGTGGGTCCGTGCCCAGGTGTCGAGGGGGAAGCCCAGGCTGTGGCATTTGAGGGTGGTCCTGCTGCCTCTGGGTGTATGGGGGGAGATTGGGTGGGGAGAGGAGGCTTAACTCTCTGCCCAGTTGCCACTGCCAGTCTGCCCTGCACCCACTACTGGGAGTGCCAGATGGAGGGGGCAGGCCAGTGGGGTCTCCATGAGGACTGGTCTGAGACCCCAGCAGGCAGGGTGAACTCGGCCAGCCAAATGGAATTGGGCTGCTGGTGGGTGGGCAGGAAGCAGCATCCAGGAGCAGGGTGAGTGGACGAGGGCCAGGATCACAGGGTAGTGACAGTGCAGGGCTGGGACCTGGGACAGAGCTACAATCCACTTCCTGAATGTCCCTGCAACAGGCACCAGTTCCAGGCTTAGATATGAGAGAGCAGATCGCAGCTGTGCCCTGGGCCCTGGCCTTGCACTGTCACCGCCCCACAATCCCAGACCCAGCCCTGCCTGCCTGCCTGTCTGTCCTGCTCCTGCACTGTGCTTTGCCTGCAGGGGTCCTTGGCCAGTCTCCATGGACCCTACCTGCCCACTCTGTCCAGCACCCCCAGCAGTGGGTGTGGGGCAGATGACTTGGGGCCAGATAAGACCAATTGCCACCTTCACCCCTGCACCGGACTGGGCCAGCACACGTTCCCTGCCCCCCTCCACTGCCCACAACAGCTCACTGAAACTTCTTAAGTGACCCTCCAGCCCAAATAGTTGCCCACCCCTGTCTTAAAGTATCAGTAGATTCCTTGGAAGTTCTAGACTAGACATGATTCTGATTCACTGTAAGCTTGATTCGTTTTGAGTTGTCTTGATGAGTATCCTCATTAAAATATATGATTCTTGAATATTGTCTTTGCTTCCCTTGACTTTCTTGTTCAGTAATACTGGACAGAATTAGAAATGCTGGCTATTCAAACATGTAGAGAGAAGCTTTTTACCCCATATTATCCTTATTATTTCTTGATCTTTTTTGTTTTTGTCCAGTTACTTCGGTGGTGGTGTCACTGCCACCACTGCTCCTGCGTTGTGTTTTAATTAGGTTTTGGATATAAAGCTGGCAAATGCCAGAAAGATGACCTGAAAGAAATGGTTGTTTCCTACAACATATGGTTCTTGATCTGCTGATACTGTGCTCCTCAATTCAGCCTCAAAGTGTGTGCTGAATGGCTCAATGGCCAGCAGAAGCCATTGACTCCTTTTTCAGTTTTCAAAACAGTTGGGAGCAGGGAGAAGTTTTTTAAATGTGGAGTACTTTTTTGTGCACAGTTCCTCACCTCCTGATCTTTGGACGGGGCAGGTTCTCTTGAATTGACAGTCATACAATATCATTTCTTGCTTAGTTTTCACCTTGGTAAGTGTCCTATCCAACCCAGTGTCACAGAGTACTGTATGTTCTGCTGTGGAAAAGGGTAGCAGTGACTTGGTAGGACCTCCCCATAGTAGATACTAGACAAGAATTGTGGGGAGTTTTAGAGAGGAGACTGAGCATCTGTAAATAAGCCTTCATTTTGCTCCTTCCCAGAATGCATATACAGCCACAGCTATCAACAGCACCAACTTCTGCACCTCTGCAAAGGATGCATTTGTCATTCTAGTGGAGAATGCTTTGCGAGTGGCTGCCATAAACACAGTGGGAGACTTCATGCTCTTCCTAGGAAAGGTAAGTCTAGGAGGCATCATTGTTATGGACACTGGAACAAGTCTTACCCTGCCTGCTAGCTGAAACCTTTCTCAGCCATAGTTTGAATTCTAGACACAACCTCTTTGTTTTCTACACTTGCCCCATCACTGTCCCCCATTATATCCTGCTGCTTCCTATTAGGAACATGATTTATAAGGAACAAGCCAGGAGAGAAGAATGTGAGGGGAACCTGTCTAGGGCTGTAGGTGAATCTGGTCAGAATGCATCACCTGAAAATTCCAACTTTTTATGGGAAAACAGAAACCCAGAGTTTTGTTTGCCACCTGCAAAAAAAAAGGGCCAAAAGTGTTAGAGCCTTTGGTTGGCTTTCCAGTGTAAAAGCCACAATTATAAGGAAACAGCCATTTCCTACAAATTTTGTTGAGTCGAAAAGGCAAATTTCCTGTCCAAACTTCCTCTGTTCCCAAAATCTGACTTTTTTAGCTGATGTTGGTGATGGGATGGGATTGGAAGGTAGTGCATGGTGGTTGGTCCTGTGTTGAGGGGCTGTGAGTTGTCAGATTGGAGGAAGGAGGAACTGAAATGAAGTATGCTGCAAGGGTTGTAAGGTTTCTAAGGTGACTGGTGTTGTAGCTCAACAGTCTTCAAGAATAAAGAAAGATACATTTTGTGAAAAGACAGAATTCAGTAATTTATTCCTGCAACTTGATAAATTCTGTACCCCCGTTTGCTAAAGTGCTAATACCAGGCCAGTGAATCTCTGTGGAATGAACTGCCTGTCTTCTGTACACTCATTAACTTGTATTAGATCAGACTACAGTGGGCTGAACTTCAAGTGTAGTTTGCTAATCCAGTACATAAACAAATCAATAAGGTGTGATGGGAATAAGCACCTAATGAAGATACCAGTGCCTGGGGCACATCTAAGTGCACATTTCCGTTTTCTGGAGGAGTCTGACATGTGCCAGGAAATGTCTCCCTGAAAAAACAGCATTTAAATCAGTGGAAAAACACAGGGGTGACAGAAATGCTGAAATGAGCAGTGCAGAATACTAAACAATCGTGTCAGCTAAATGCTGCTGCCCTGCCAACCCAGCCCTTCTTTCAACCTAATCCAGTGTCTGAATAATACAGTTGAGACTGACCTATTTTACAGTTTATTTTAAATGCAGAGATACAGGAACTTGTTCAGAAAGACTGCATTCCTTGGGGCCACATGCATTAGTTGTTGAGAACTGGTAAGATATCTAGATGTGCCCAACCCTGTTGTTAAAGTCACCATTAGAAAGAAGGGCTTAGTGCAATAATTAGTTCTCAGTTACTGTCATGGTGCAACCAGGAGAGAAGAGAATGAAATAGTGAAAGGCTGTTTTGGCTGTGTGTGGGCTGCAAACAAAATTAAAAAAAATAAAAACAAACTTCAGTGGGTGAAGCTGGCTCTAGTGTGAATTAGCTTTGGGGAAGGGGTGGCATTCTGTGCATAGGCTCAGTCCTTGAAACCACACTGATCTATGGG
>NW_017729024.1:55008691-55011704 GCF_001723915.1 Gavialis gangeticus | reverse complement strand
TGTAGCTCTAGTGTGAATTAGCTTTGGGGAAGGGGTGGCATTCTGTGCATAGGCTCAGTCCTTGAAACCACACTGATCTATGGGTGCTGGACTCCCACCATGTGCTTTGCCTATTATGTGGTGTGGGTGGAGCTCTGGTAACAGTCAGTGTCTCTGCAGTAGTTTGTTCTCTGCCTGAGGATAGAGAAATAATCAGTTTTTTCTGTGGTTCTCTACTCCAGGTCCTGATTGTCTGCAGCACAGGTTTGGCAGGGATTATGTTGCTGAACTACCAGCGGGATTACACAGTGTGGGTGCTGCCTCTCATCATTGTCTGCCTCTTTGCTTTCCTGGTTGCTCACTGCTTCCTGTCAATCTATGAGATGGTGGTGGATGTTCTCTTCTTATGTTTTGCAATCGATACAAAATACAATGATGGAAGCCCTGGCAGGGAATTCTACATGGACAAAGTTCTCATGGTAAGTTCCCTCACCTCTCTCCTGAGTCTAAGGAAACCACCCTTTATAAATTCTTCAGAGCAAGCTACCAAAGGCAGTCAGCATAAAAGGGATAAGGATGGTGATTTTTCTAGTAAGAACTTTCTCTTGGATACAGAGAGGAAGATTACACATTCAAATTCACTCTCAGATAGCCCCCACACTGGGGGGTTTCTTTTCCACAACCTAAGTGAGACTTTGCTCACCTCACATACAAGAAGCAGCAGCTCCCTGAAGCAGCTGAGCCAGAGGCTATGTGAATACAAATGAGTTCCCACAGGGTAAACTAATGTGCGAGCTTAGAGCATATCAGGTATTCTGTGGGCTTTTCTGGTAAATGAAAGGTACCTTACCCTGTTTTCATGGTGGAGTAAGAGCATGTAGCTACCACAAAGTAGCTGACACTCTGAGTTCATGTCCTAGTTTACCTTGTGGTAACTTATTCCTGTACCCTCAGTTGCTATTAGCACCTTATTTCCTGGGGATAAAGTAAATATCTGCATCACTAGTTCTCAATTTTTCTGTTCCTTCTCTCTCCCCCACCCCCCATCTGGTGAAGCTGAAAACAGATGTAAAAATCCTATTCTTAAAACCAGAATTAAATTGAATGAATTTAGTGCTGCAGAAAGAATTTCCTTGAGCTTTACACAGGGACCATAGAGTCCACTTCTTACCCCTGCAAAATGTGATCTCAAGAACGTACGAGAAACAGACTCAAAGCAAATGATTCCAGACATTTGGAATACTTGCTGGCAGAGTGTTTCAGGGTCTTACTTTAACATCTCTAGTAAGGTACTACAGCACTTAGTATTAGTCAGAATTATTTACTATAAATCCTGTTTCATGAAAATATAGCATGTTATCTAGAAAAGACAGCATAGGTAGAATCGTTCCGATACTTTATCAGTCTGTAGCCAACATTGGATCGAGGAGGTCTCACAAAATACTGGCAACATGAAAGGTAATAAACCTGACTCCCAAATGCTTGCACCTGTTCATTAAAAATACTACAGAACGAACTCAGCTTGTGACCTGTTTAGTGGTAATATATGATGCGTAGCTATTGTGATGATATAACAAACAAGAGGGAAGGCGATCTGTTGTGGAAGAGTTTTAAGAGCTTGTGTTCAGAGGGATAAAGGAAAACTAGGAAGTAGGGGTGCACCTATAGAGATTTGGGAGGCCAATACCAATAGCTGATTTTTAAGGAGGCATATTGGCCGATACTGATCTGATTTCTAATACAGCTGCATCCAGCTGGTAAGTTTTTGTTGTGGTAAAAGGGAAGGGGGGAAGGATGGGGCATGGGGGGGCAGATTAAGGCCCCCCCAGGGTGAGAGAGGGGCTGGGGCAGGCGCTGCCCGGCCAGGGCAGGGTGGGCACAGGATGGAGCTGTGGCTCGTCTGGGTGGTGCAGGGAAGGGGAGCAGCTCCTGCCACTGCACATACCCTAGAAAAGCGTGGGGGGGTGTGCCCCAGATCTGCATGGGGCGTGGTGGGCTGCAGCTGCTGGCTGGGGCCAGGGGCTACACTCAGCATTTCCTGGGGCGGGGGGCACACTGTGCTCGGGATGGGCGGTAGCAGTGCTGGGAGTTACAAATGAGTTCCCACAGGGAACTTAGCCTCACCCTTCCAGGAAGAGCCCAGTGCGGCCCCTGGCCCCAGCCAGCAGCTGCAGCCTACCACACCCCATGTAGATCTGAGGCAGCTCCTTCCTCTCCCCCGCGTCTTCCCAGCCTGCGTGCAGTGGCAGGAGCTGCTCCCCCCTCCCCAGCCCCCTGGACGATGACTCCATCCCATGCCAGCCTTGTCCCAGCCCCACTCCCTCCCTCACTGCGGGGATCTTGATCTGCCCCCCACACCTCTTCCCTCCTACCTCCGCATCCACCACAACAGACTTAACAGCTGTGCACAGCTCTTCAAGCTGCCAGGCTGTGCTCCCCGCTGCCTGTTTGCTGCACTGTGGCTGTGCGCACACACAGGCATTTATCGGCCAAATTATTGGTCGCATCAGGCCAATTTCAATAGTCAATTTTCTTTGTATCGGTGCCGATCTGATATTGGACCAGCGTATCAGTGCACCTCTAGAAAGCACCGCTAGTAGTAAAAACAAACAAAGAAAATAGAGAATGTATTCCCTTCCTTCCAGTGCAACAGATTAATAGGAGCGTGACACTCCTTGCTGCTTTCACTGATGGAATATGTAGTGTTTGGAATCTGTATTTATTACCTGCCCATCATCAGCAGTGCACGGAGCCCATGGACAAGAGGGTGTACATGTGGTAAATGTGATAGTTAAAAAAAAAATTGTCTGGCTGTCAGTATTTTTTGATACTATATGGGAAATCTGACTGCCAGGGGTATAAGAAACAGAGGAGGTATCTTTTGTCTGTCCTGTTCATATTTTGAGACAAAACAGCCGTATCCTTGTGATATTGTTGGGGAATTGCATATTTGAGCCAGAGGCTTGTACTCCAGTATAAGAAAGCTTAAGACACTTTATCTTGCAGGAGTTTGTGGAGAACAGTAGAAAATCAA
>NW_017729024.1:54992800-55003691 GCF_001723915.1 Gavialis gangeticus | reverse complement strand
TGTTTGGAATGTGTATTTATTACCTGCCCATCATCAGCAGTGCACGGAGCCCATGGACAAGAGGGTGTACATGTGGTAAATGTGATAGTTAAAAAAAAAAATTGTCTGGCTGTCAGTATTTTTTGATACTATATGGGAAATCTGACTGCCAGGGGTATAAGAAACAGAGGAGGTATCTTTTGTCTGTCCTGTTCATATTTTGAGACAAAACAGCCGTATCCTTGTGATATTGTTGGGGAATTGCATATTTGAGCCAGAGGCTTGTACTCCAGTATAAGAAAGCTTAAGACACTTTATCTTGCAGGAGTTTGTGGAGAACAGTAGAAAATCAATGAAAGAAGCTGGCAGGGGAGGTGGAGCTGACGGTAGAGAGCTGAAACCAATGGTAGGTGCTGATGAGGAGGTGGCTGTCCTCCAAGAATTTCACTTTTACTTCCTCTCCCTCTTTATTTTTACTGACTGCACTTCTTCGGGGGAAGTTTTGGTTTTCTGTATCACTCAAGATGTTCTGCTTTTTCTGTTTGTGAGCTTGCCTATCACTTGGATGGCAGAGTGTTTGTCACAGCTGAGACCATCTCCTGTAAAAGTAAGATGAAAGGAACTGTATCTCATGAAACAAATGTGGTAGCAACACTGAATTAGGATAAGTAACGCCCATAAGACAATAGATAACTACACTCAGACAGTCCTCACTGCCGAGAGTTTTCACATTACAATGGCTAACAAATCCATAATCAGAACATTCCAACTTAGTTCTCTTTCCATTGCTGAACTAAACCGTTCTTGTTAGTTGAGTCTTCTGAATCAAGGCCTGAAGACTACTACCAACTGTATCCTGTTTTGGCAAAATGAGTACACGTACTTCAAGTTCACACCAAATGATTTCATACTGTGCTAAGAGATTAGATACAGTGATTCCTTTCAACCTGCTTAAAATCGCACTTCTCCCAATTGTTTGTTATTATAGCTAACTATTTATGTTGCTATCTTGTGCCCTTTTTCCATCTCACGCTGTCAGCTGCCAGGACAGAGTGAACAATGTCATTTATGCTTCTCAGTCTTAACTATTACTTGTTTTACTGTTAGAATGGCATTGTGTATTTAAGTACCCTGTAAAAAAACAAAAAAAACAGCAGTAACTAATGCCACTGATGTAATTGTCCCTGTTGCAAGGTGATCTTAGAATTTAACGAACTGAGAACAGATGAGTAGTGGATTATAAAAGATGAGCAGTGTCTGACCTCTGAACTAGTTAAGTGATCTTGTAATATACTGACACTGTATATTAAAATCATCTTTCATCAAGCTGGATCCTATCACAGGTTAAATTGGGGTTTATTGAATGCTTCAAATAAGTGGTTATATTTAAAAACAAAAATAAATTTAAACTAAAAACAAGAAATGAAACCAAAAAAAGTATATAGTGGTAATAGAAAAATCCTTTTAAAATGGGGTACACAAAGCTCTGGTTCTAAGCAGTTTTTCAGTCCTTAGTGGGATTCAGTTTCTCCTATTTTGTCTGTACAATTAACCTTAGAATATCTGCCTCAATCTAAACGTTACTGTATTTTAAGGCCTGAACAACTGGCTGTTCCGTACTTACCAACATTTTTTGTAGGGGAGTAAGTTTAGTTGAGCAGCCGTTAGATGCTCGCTGGGATTCTCCACCTCTGGAATTTAGATGCACTTCCCATTAAAATAAATGAGAATTAAGTGTTGCCAGTCCTCTAGGCTGACTTGAAAAATCTTGGCCAAAAGCTTTATTTGAATTGGGAGTGAATTGCTTCCTACTTGCATTGACCTCTCAGGTAATACAAGCTGTTGGCTCCAGGTGTTAAACACTCTTGGGCAAAGCCCCCCAGGCTTGACTGCTTACAGCTTGAAATACATCCCCACACTGACAAAGGGGAATGGTAACCTTTGACAGTCAGGCCTTGGATTTAGGAAGCATAATTCATGTAATCAGGTTTGGAAATGACTGAAGGATAAGTTTCATAATACTAATAGGGAGATGGTAGGAATAGGAAGCCAGGGCTCCCATGGTGGAATAATTCCAGATCTGTTGCCTTCTTCAAGTCTAGTGGGACCATATTGTTCCAGTTGATGGGTGCCCAGGTTCAGCTGTACAGGACTCTTGCTTTTTAAAGGTAGACTAGACGCAAGAATATTGGTACCCAGATATCCAGAGTGCTAATAGTAATGTTAACATTTTGGAAGAAAGCAAGCTATGCGCAAAGCAGCCTCCAGCAGTGAGGCTTTAGGATGAGACCTTTGCAGGAACTTACCCCACAGCTGTTTCCTGTGAAGTTCTTTGAACACTTCTTTAAAGATCTGATAAAGGCTTCTTCAGGATTCATAATCAGATGCCTCCTCAGTCTGTTCTAGTATGGCAGTGCCTTGTATTTCTGCAGCTGAATACTCACAAATTTGAACCCTTAGTACTTTGCTGCAGTTTCTCTGTATGTAAAATGGGTATATCCTTCAGGAGTGAGGATTAATTCAAGTATGTAAATGTCTACCTGTAATTTCAGTTAAACATTAATCATAAGTGATTACAATGATAATTATTATTAGTGTTATGAGGAGCTCCCATCTAGGTGGAGACTGTCTAGGTTCAAGAAAAGGCTTTTCAAACATTATTGTTTTCAGTGATCCATTGGATCAGTTTCTTTACTCATTCTTTGACCCCTGTTTAAAACTGTACTGTATGACTTTGTTTTCTAGGCCTCTGGAGCAAGTTCATCTTGAAACTAGCCAGCCATTATGGAACCCATTGACATTCCAAAACAATATTTATATAAGCAGCCAAAATCAGAGAAAAGGAACAGGGATTTAATACTTTTTTTAACAGTTATTTTTGTGAAACATGTACTCTTTTCATACGGGTGGCTTTTAAGAGCAACTATCATTGTTCCATTTTTATTTTTTTAAGTAATTGTGGTCACAGAAATGTGAAGAACTTTACTTGATTGACATTTTATAATCTGGAAAACGAATCATTGGCTCAGAGTATCATGTATCTGACTATTTCCCTCAAAATTATCAAAGCAATATAGGGCAGGCCACTTAGAATTTGATATGAAAGTCAAACAATAAATTTATAGGGAAATACTTCAAGTAAGATAGAATTTTAGAAGGGGTTTTAGTAAGAGCTTTCAAACCTTGTTTGTAGTTCATCATTTTACTTTACAACTCTGGGGCATAGTGGGTTACACGTTCAGTTTTGTTTCGAAGTTTCGGATGATATCAAAATAACCAACTCCTCAGGTATTCAGATGTTGTGGGCACCCCTGCATCTTTTATGAAAGAGAAACTAGAAAATGGGAAAGGATCAATTTATATGCAACTTCTTCCTGTTTTACATTATTCCCTGACCCTCCCCTTGAGTTCCTTTGCACTTCAGCAATGCTCCTTTGAAGGGTATGAACTCTTCAAAGGAGCAGCTGAACAACCTGCTCTTTAATGCTCAGCCTTAGCCCTACTCACCAATTCGGGATTAAATGGAAGGATGCTGGGGAGTGGGGACAGAAACAAACTATACAAAACTGTACTGTAAGTTTTATTTTTCTTAACTCCAGAGAGATTTGGGAAGTGCAAGTGTAAATGGCCAATCCTTGGCTGTTGTCTCATCCATATTTGTATGTACTGTAGCAGGCGGGTAAACCAGGAAAGGGCAGCTAGGTGCTTCTTTGGAAGTATCACTGCCATGGGATCAAAGTGATCAAATGTTCAAAAGAGAACTTTTTTCATTCCTTAAGCTTACCAGATATGAATGCTAATATTTCATTGTTCAGCTTCTTGTAATGGTAAATGCTTAAAGTGTATTTGCTAAGAAATCATGATCTGTCTATGCGATATACTCCTTTTGTTACAATTTTTTAAGAAAACTATTTTTGTTAATGTAAAGTTAATATTTCAGAGCAGAATTTTTAAACTTATTGCACTAAATACAAAGCTCTGTAAGAAGAAATAATGCCTCTATGGTTTGTTCACTCCATACAAGGAAATCTTTTGAAAGATAGCAGCCCTTCTGGATAGGCTTTGCCAATGGATTAGAGGTGGGTGGGTGTGTGTGTGGAGGAGCATACAATTAATGTCACCATGGCTTTAAGCTGTTTGCTTATGTGCTTCCTTTCAAAGGATCAGACCTTTAAATTGCTGGCAAAAGTCAAATGGTCACCTGTATCTTTTTTAATCAGTGCTCTTAACTACTGGTGATAACTAAACACTTTGGTTTTGTTCCCAAGTCATTTGATACTGTCATTTTTTCACATCTCTTGCAATAAATCAGAATTACTCTTTTCATATCTCAGAAACCAAACAGGATGAAAAGTCAATTTAGAAAGTAGGTACTTGAGGAGATGGGGAGTACTAGCTTGGGCTTCAATCCTGCAGACACTTATACACCAGCTTAACTCAATTAATGTGGTTTCATTGACTTCAATAGAACTGCTCACACTGGCAAAGTTATGCCTGTGTAAGTATTAACGAGGTCAGAGGTTTAGTCTGGGATTCCGGTGGGAGCATTGAGCAAGTCTCCTTTAATATGAGCTAGCTGTCTGCTAGGATATCTAGAAGGTAGGTAAACTTTACTTTGTGCACAGAAGGAATTGTTGCTGTAGCAGTAAGCAAAAGTACAATGGCTCTGCTGCAGCTCTGCATTTTGGACACTAAATAGATCAGTATGGTTTGCCAATGCAATTTAAGCACTGGTTCAGCAGGATCCTAGAATCTAAGGAAGGGACTTGTCAGTGACTTAGCTGCTCCACAGAACCCCCTCCCTCAAGAAGACGTCACTGAGGTGCTCTGCTGGAAGCTCTGGATTCTGTTCGTGCTGACATCCTGACGCCAGATTCCTGCCACATGTTCCACAAGCTAACATGCTCTGCTCCCTGGAGGCCTAGAGTTGGGGGATGCTTTTCAATTAATCTACAACTAGAACTGTAATCAGAAACAAATTTTGTATTTTTGTATAACTTGACTGTGCGCCATTTTTATAACAGGTCCTGTTTTACAAATAAATTTGTTTTATGAACACAGATGTTTAGAAATTACGGGAAACACTTTTCTATGGGTAGCTGTAACATTCAAGTAATATAAAGTTTTGATGAAAATCATGTGCCCCATTCTTTGTTCACACGCAGGCTTCCTAGAGGCACTTCTAAGGCTTTGGAGTTCAGTCAAAGCAGAAGCTTAGGGAGAAAATTGGTGTTAAGGTAAATTCCAGTACAGAGGGTTTGTCCTGACAGTACAGATAAGAGAAATGTGATGCCTCAGGAAGTCAGATCATCCACAGCTAAGAATTCAGGCATTGCCAGCAATAAGGATTAAGAGGTTTCTTCCTAAGTGGTTCTCCAGGGCAGTGTAAGTGCTGCTCTGGAAGGTCATCCATTCCAGCACCTTGCAGGAAGAGAATGATTTGGAGAGCAGGAAACCACTCCCTGGTGATGTCTGCTAAAACAAGAAGGCAGAGGGATTCACCAGTTCATTTTGAATTTAAGACAATAGCCAGGGTGAGGGGAGCTTCCTACCATGTGGTTTGTAAAGAGTCTCCAGGCTTTTATGCGTTGCATTCCTCATGGTTTTAGTCAGTTGGGTTTTTGGCCTTTCAAGCTACCTTGTCCACTCTGGCTTATGCAGAGGCCAAGCAGCACACATGGTCTTTCTCCCCCCAGAGGTACCTGTGTGCAACCCTTCAGAAGGAAGGTGTAATGGAAGTATGGGGAACAGCAGTCTACTCACCAGGGGAAGAGCTTATCTCCATATTTCTCTTTCAGCAGAGGGGCTCAAACACCCAAGAGTCAGCTCCCCTTTGCCCTGCTGATCTCAGCATCCTCACCTCCCCCAGGCCATGATAAAGGACATCACCTGGACTGATTGGGTAGGGCTAGGGTGCTAGCCCATCCCCTCCTCTTCTCAGCACTTTCAGTCACTGCACTCACTGTGTCTGATAAAACACACTGCCGTCTCCAAGATCTTGATGCTGCTCCACTACTAGATACTAAGTGCATGATCTGAATAGCATCCCCACCCCAACCTTAGTTTGGTGGCTGTTGTTTCATTCCAAGTCCTATGGCAGGCTTGCATTTCATACACGGCTTCCATCTGGCTCTAATGCAAGAGAGTTCTGTATGTAAAAAAGTGACCAAGAAGGGAAGGAATGTTGTAGCCATGGTGGTCCAGGAAACGTATTTGTGTTATTTTTTTTTAATATAGTTGGGACAGCTGTTGGACAAGCTTTCAGATATCAGGTGCCTGATTAAGGACAACTGATGCCTGAAATCTTGTCCATCAACCCCCCAACTATACAGCTTGGCCAATATGAGAGAAAAAAAGATTCTTGCCTCTCCAACCAAGAAGGGAGAACCTTAACCTGGAAGATTCATTTAGGGACTTAAAAGTGAATCCAAGGCTCCCACCCCAAGTTCCCTTCTAACACCCTCGGGTGGTGGTAACTTCCTACTGAAAGGGCTTTTCCTCATAATAAAAAAATGCTGTGCACCAAAATGCCCCCTTTTTGGGGTGCAGGGCAGACTCAATGTCTCGTTTGAGTCAATATTACACCGAGTAATCGGCTCACATTTGAGTGTTTACATTTTTAATGTGCCCTTGTAACATGCACTTTAGGGGTTTGCTCTGTGTGGTTATTCTATGAATGTATATGTTGTGGATTCAGAGTAAAATGCATAGGCTTATATTACATTATTACCCCACAGTGATAATTCTGGTCTCATTGCATATTATGCATTATATTAAATAATGCAGTCAATTAGTGTGGTGGCCAAGATCTGACCATCTACATAACCTTAGACATCCAGTTCTCTCAAGTTTTGGCTTGTACCTACGTGCGCACAAATTTCTAAAGATCAATATTTCGTGTTTAAATAATTAATTCCTTTATATTTAAACGATCTGAAAGGATTTTGCCATCTTTAGAAGTCTTCAAACATTTTTAAAGCCAGTACAAAACTGACAGACTTGTTTAAAACATGAATTATGAGCTTGTCATCTTTAGAAATAGAAGTTTACATTGTGCGTTTAATCTTTAAGAATCCAGTTCAGTCAATGAATTTTTGCCATTAAGGCTGTTTCCTTTATTTTTCATTGCGTATTGGAAGAACTTGTGTATGCCTAGAATATTGCTCTGTTTCTTGTGCTGTCTAGTACAAGGAATCTCATGGTGCTCGCCTACGTGGTCAGATTGGAGTTGGGTAGAGTGCCGTCTCCTGTGGCATGACAAGAAGCCTTTTATCTAGCCCAAAGCTACCAAGTTCAGCCTGCACACACTGCAAGAGAATAATCAACCAAAGCTGTTTTCAGTTGCTTTTGAAATCGCAAAACCTGCTAGTAATAAGTCAAGTAATTTCATTTCAAAATAATTAAGCCTCCTGGAATTCTCTTTTAAGCAATTTAAATCCTCTGGTGCAGAGTGTTTCATGCAGCAGGAATTGTTAATATTGCACCCATACCTATTTCTATGGAAAACCTCAAAAGGGTTAGAGTAGAACATTATGTAGAGCAGGGGTGGGCAAAATGCGGCCCTCCAGGCCATTTTATCCAGGCTGCAGGGCCCCTAAAAAAATTTAGAAAATTAATATTTCTCTGCCTTGGACTGTTTGTCATGCGGCTCTCGTTGGCTTGCTGAAACTCAGTAAGCAGCCCTCTGCCCAAAATAATTGCCCATTCCTGCTGTAGACCCTATATGAAGAAATTGGCCAAAATGATCCCTAGCAAAGCTTTCAAAAACTACTGGGAGACCATGTGGCAGGCTTGCATCTTAAAGCACCTGGCAGTTTTTGTAGAAACACCAGATGCATTATAGACCTAAAGTTGTTGCCAGGTGTTCACAATGAAGCCACTTCCATGAACCAAAATGCTCAAGTACTTGCAAGAATGCCCAGACACCTTCAATCGCTACTGTTAGACAATTAGTATTTGAGTTCACTGCTCTTTCCTCTGCAACACTTGTCACTGACACCTTGCGGCCCAATGCCTGCAGCCCCCTTGTTCGAGGTGGCACAGGTATGAAATTGCACAAGACCAGTCAAAGGTAGTAGGAGACCAGTTTCCACTGAAATTCAGTGAGAGCTCTGTGCCCGATTCACTCTGCCTTTGCAAAAACCTGTAGCCCTTCAGCATACTTCCCATTCTGTCAGTACTGGGCAGGTTTTGGCTGGGAGTGAGAATGCCCAAGTATGAAATGAGGGAGCAGCTCAGCAGGAAAAAGAGCACAGAGGTAGTCAGCACTAGCATGTAGGATAGCAAGGCAAGTTAACCAAGCAAAACTCCCCTGCTGGGACCCTGACTTTCCCCAAATACCTCTCAGGCCAGCAGTTAACAGTTCTTCCCCCAAATATCTATGCAAAGATGGGGAAAGCTGGGCTGGGGTTCACCCCTTGTTCTCCAGGGACCAGGCAGTGCCCCTTCTCCACCTCCTGCCACAACAGGGGTACTTGGACTGACAAACAGTTCCGAGTTTATAGGCTTCACCTGCTTTCACCAAAATCAGCGGGAGTTTTGCCATGAACTTCTTTCTGAACAGAATTGGACCGTATTCACATTCCTAAGCAGGAAAAAGACCAGGATGCTCCCACTCCCATAGGCTCTCTCCATTGCTCCTGGCACATTCTGCAGAAATTTGAGAGGCTCCTGGTGTACAAGAGTGAAGGGAGACTGTTGCAGGAGACTAGACTCCAATCCTGCCTCCCTGTGTTTGGTAGGAAGTTGTCTGTAATGGGCTCACCAGTTCTCATGGGGCCAGATCTTCAGCAAATAGGCAGAAGAGAAAAAAAAGTGGATGTAGTCTGATTTTATGGCAGTTGAAGATTTGCAACCACAGCACTGTCTGAGCTCCTGTGTGCAGGCTCTTTGTGATGGGCCAAGGCTTCGCTGTAATGCAAACAGACATAACCTTGGCCTGGGAGTAAAGAATGACAGCGATAGGTGTCTGGGATGGGGACACTCCTACTGAGAACAGGCTTCACCTACGCTGAGGATCTGGACCATGCACAGTTGTTCCCTTCCTCTCTGCAGTACCTATGAGCCTGAATGCCTGGGCAGCATGCACCATGCATGGTGGCCAAAGAGGGGCTGCACAGCACATAGCCACTGCCTGTTCCCACCTCCCATGGCAAGGGCAGGCCTTTATTATTAAGGGGACAGCCTGGACCTATAGCGTGTCATGCATCTAAAAATCCCACCCATTGCTGCATTGGGTTCTACCTGTAGCATTGGGAGGACTCTGCTTTACTCCTTTCATGCTGCCCAAAAAGCTGGTTAACCTTAGTGGAGGTGGAACAGCCAATTTTCATTTCCACAGTAGTCCAGGTAGGAAGTGGCTGAGGTGAGCTGGGGCCATGCAGAGCAAAAGACAATTGCCAGGATCATCCCAGCACCTCAGAAACATCCAAGCCATTCCACAATTTGCAGCCACCCTTCACGAAGTCTAAGATCCAACGGCCTTTTAGGCAGAGGGGCAGCGAGGAAGGTGTTCCCCTCTGCTAGCAGACTGGAATTAGTGTCCTTCTGTTTGAGTTGTTTTGCTGACTAGAGTAACTTTGTGCTAGAGAGAGGGAGAGAGAGAGGGAAGTAAGTGTCTGGACAGATTTTACAGCCCTAGTTGTAGCTTGAGTACATGCAGATGGTATCATCACAGTCCATCACTGCTTCAGCCTCGTGCAGACTTTGCAGCCAGAACATAAGAATATTTCGAATAAAGCAATTAACATTGGATCTTGCTAGTCAGTTTATTAACAAGTGCTCCTTTTTCCGATGGAATGCCACCTCCTCCTGGAATGAAACTAGTTAAAGTGACGCTGTTCGTTGTTGTCTGAAAACTTGAAAATGTTTTGTAATGCAACATGTAAAATGGTGGAGGGAAGGGAAATTAACAGTGCTGATCTAATACTAGATTTTTGGTGTAAAGCTGACATTGTGCCAGAATACTGATGCAAACTGTATTTTAGTCTAAAAGGAAAAAAATAATGTATAGAATTTTTTTAATGTATCAAAATAAAGTTTTTTAGGAAAAGCACTTTCCCTGCCTACTCTGTTGACTGATAAAGTAGGCTTTCCTTCGCAGGCACGGTACTGAACATCCCCCCCTAGGACTGCTCTGTTTAGGTCTCACCATGCTGGGGCTATGAGCTCCAAGGCTTCCCTTTGTCCCAGTAGGTTACAACATTGTGACTTTCTTTGGCCTCTGTGTCATACTTGCAGGGAGCTCTTCACAGAAATTGGACCTTGCATCACAGCTCTTAGGCCCCCAGCACAAGTGCTAATCCCCTCCGAACTTACCAATAGCTTTAACCATGCCCGTTCCCTGAAATCCATCCCTGTGGGTACTCTAGGTTTACAGTGCACCACTGCAAGGCCTCCAGTCACTCTTTACTCAAGCTAGTGCAAGAATTATACTGTCACGGAGACAAGAGGAGGTCTCCCTTCTCAGTCTCCTCAGCACTTGAGCACTCCTTGGGTGCAGGTCAGAATTCAGAATCCTTGCTTTCCCCTGCATATGGCTTCTCCTTGGGAACCTGGGTCTCCCTTGGCCTGCCTGTTTCTCAAACAATCAGTCCCTTTCCTCAGGTACCCACTGATCAAACAAAGATATCTGGCCACTAATCTGCTGCTTAATTACCACCCTCTTAGAATTCAAATGTAAAGAAACTTGTCTGTCCTGGATGCAGGTCATATCTTTGTCCTAGTAGGGCTTCCATGTGAATAGAGGACAATTGTGATTTAATCATCCTTAATTTTTAGCCCTTTTTCACTTCAGTCTGGCATGGAAGGAGACAAATGGAGAAGCCAGACAAACAACAGCTCACAGCAGCAAACAGAATGCATAAGTTTTAGATAAATGGACTGGCCAAAAATATATCCCCCCCCCCCCCCC
>NW_017729024.1:54992268-54992703 GCF_001723915.1 Gavialis gangeticus | reverse complement strand
TCCCCCCCCCCCCCCTGCTTATAGGCCTGTAGAAGGTAGGGCAAGGTGGCATCTTAGAAACTACAGGTGCTACCCTGCCCTGCCTTCTGCCTGACTTAAGGTTAACATATCTATGAGGGAGACGGTGTTCAAGTGGCAGGGCAGAGCTGGACTTGATAGACAAGCTTGGGTTCTAGATTAAACTTCCCCCAAGGATGTGTGCAATGCGTTAGAACTGCAATTAGGCTTCTGTGCACTAGGATTTTAATAACTCTTGTATTTACACATCTGTCATCCCTCCTAAACACATACACACACACCCCTTTATTCCTGTTTCTGTCCTCCAGTTGGTTACTGCACTAAGGTTTTTCATACTAACAACTAAAATATAGCCTTAACATTCAAAAGAACTGGACAGAAGAATGACAGACAAGGTTTTCTAGTCTTCTAAGTGTC
>NW_017729024.1:54983418-54987268 GCF_001723915.1 Gavialis gangeticus | reverse complement strand
CCCCCCCCCCCCCTGCTTATAGGCCTGTAGAAGGTAGGGCAAGGTGGCATCTTAGAAACTACAGGTGCTACCCTGCCCTGCCTTCTGCCTGACTTAAGGTTAACATATCTATGAGGGAGACGGTGTTCAAGTGGCAGGGCAGAGCTGGACTTGATAGACAAGCTTGGGTTCTAGATTAAACTTCCCCCAAGGATGTGTGCAATGCGTTAGAACTGCAATTAGGCTTCTGTGCACTAGGATTTTAATAACTCTTGTATTTACACATCTGTCATCCCTCCTAAACACATACACACACACCCCTTTATTCCTGTTTCTGTACAGTTTCTCTAGCCAGTAACATATTTGCAAGCAGAGATGCCATACATGAGCACTTGTTACTCTATCCCCAAACTTAAAAAAAGGCATCTCTATTTATAGATCACTTGGTGGTATACACAGACACAAGCTACACCACAGAAATCTAAGCCCCACTTCCATATCAAGTCACATGTGAATTTACTCACATAAAGAGTTATAGTAGCTTTTGCAGGTTCAAAACCTAAGAGTATGAGTACCTTGGAAGGCATGAGAGTGATAGGTATAATCAAGGGGCAAGAAAGTCCACTAGACAGAAAACTAGCTGCGAGTCTGGACACTTCTCTACCACCAGCCTGCTGTGTGACCCAGAGAATCTGTGGCTCCGTTAACCCACTACAGTGGAAACCTAACTAACAGCTAACACAAGATCATATCTGAGCATCTCAGAAGGTGCTCTGCACAGTTAGCAGGATGAGAGAGGCTCCTTCCATCCCATGCAAGTGTATCAAATTTCTTCTTTCCTCATAGACTGTAGCCAGCCAAGCAGAGCTGTATTTTTCCTCTCAGATCGTTCTTTATTCACAGCAAACTACTTAAAAAATTATATTGGCATAAGAAGGTTTAATTTGTCTGGGAGCCACTGTCATCTCCAGTCCTGATGTTGTGAAGACTCACTAAATACAATTAGGAGGCATAAAAGATTGATCAGCCAATCAGACTGCAAGACTTCTGCATACAGATGGAGCCTCATGCTGTGGAACTAACTACCCCTAAATTAGCCCACTGAAGTGGGAAATTCCATTTTAAGGTGACACTCGGGACAAAACATTCTTAATTGCAATACCACTGTGTTGTGCATGTGCATGCACACAGTTACTATCTATGAAGTCACTTGCTGCATGATAGGTACTCTATGGACAGGTAGGACAGCCCCTACTGGGCCTCACAAACCAGGCAGTACAACACATTCTTACTTCACATCTTGGTGCTTTGTAATTTCTATGATGATGCCCTATGGACACTTCTGTTTGGCTCAGAGTGCCTCATTCACAGTTTGTCAAGAATGAAGCTACTCTGGCTGTTAGTGCCAGAAACCAGAATAGCTTACAAAGTGCCCTTTCACATTAACAAAGAGAGAAAACCCACAACCTTACACATTACTCAAAGCAGCATTGATTCCTGTTGAGCTTCATGTGGATCTGAATTGCAAAGAAGGCCCTGAATCAGGAACAGTTTTTCTTCCCACATATCTCTGTTCCTTCAGGAGCCACATGCATTGTGCAGGGGAAGGAGGTTAAAGCACTGCTTGGAACAAGGGTTTTCAGGCTTTTGTGGGAGAAAGAAGGGAGAAGGCATGAGAGATGGACCTGAAGACAGCCCAGATGAGACATCTGGAATGGAAGAGAGCAAGCTGGGACTTGAACTGGGTTGGAAAATGTAGACATGAGAGCGGGAGCACAGAAGGGAACTGAGGGAGATAAAACCCAGGCAGGGAAGTCCCTCCTAAGGACTGAGTAGAAAGGGGACAGAAATGGTAGGCAGGAAGGGTAAGTGGGAGGTTAAGGAAGGTGGTGAGGGACTAGATACAAGATGAGGGAAATGGTTTGGGGAAGAACATGGCATACAGCATAAGATCAAGGGAAAAACAAGAGGCAAGAGCCAGGAAATAGCAAGAGCATGGCACAGGCAGAGAAGATACAGGAGAGGAAATGAAGAGTAATAGCACCTCTTTTTAGAACACAAAGGATTCTGCTGCCAAGATGCTCTGAGGGCTCGGAAATCTGCCCCTGGGATTTGTTACATTTTATTTTAATTGTATTCAACGCAAACAAAAGGGGCCACATTAGATGGAAATTTAAGCCTGTCATCCTTGACTGTCATCCCCCAGGGCTAATTTCCTGGTACTAACAAGTCTCCAACATGTCTCCAAATTTACCCAGATTCAGCAGCTCATACCCCTGTATTCTCTTTGCCTTCCTGTTGCCTTATCTGCCATGCCTCCTTTCATCCCCATACCTTTCGAAAAATACATTTCTAGAAACTCCATGGCACATGCAAAACAGGCACGCAGCTGGTGTAGGGGCACCTTCTCCACCACTGCAAATCAGCAGAATCCTACGGAGCTCAACAGAGTTTTTTGCTTGATGCTTGCTGAGGGTCTGGCCCTAACATCCTAGACACTCCTGTAACATTTGTGTCCATTTCCTGACCCCTCAACAAAAATGGCCCAGATACTCTAGTTGTATACTGACCCCGCTTCCCTGGTTTTACTATACAGCCACCAAGGATCTGGCCCAGCTTTAACATCTGGTACTTACACATACAATAATGACTAGATGTTGGGGAGAGAAAGATTATCTGGAAAATCTCATTCCAAAGCTGTGCGCCACAACAAAGGCCCATAACTTAGAATGCAGTGCTATTTTCCTTCTTTCATCATCCTGTTTCATATTCTCCCATTCCAACCTAATATTAAATATGTTTCAATTTCCATCTAACTGACCCTCTTTGATTACTGTGAATACAAAATAAATAAATAAAACAAAATAAAATGTAAGAAACCCCAATGTTGGGGCAGATTTCTAAGCCCTGTGCTATAGCATTAGATGCTATAAATAAAGTCTCTGACAGAAGCCACAGAGTTGATTTATCCAGCCACCCAAGCTGACAGCAATCAGGTTGGAGACAAATGGGTGAACAGGTATTTCACACTAGAATGCCTTGGACAATAAATGCCAGAGCTGAAAACAAGGGAAAGAAAATCTGAGATGCCATCACCAGCCTCTGAAAGAATGATAAAACCCCTCTCTATTTAAATTCTGTTTCTGAGAGGTTTCAGACAGCAGTGCTCCCATTTAAAAAGCTAAGTCCCAAAAGAATAAAAAAATGCAAAGAAAAAGACTGGGGACTCCCAATGTCAGATGGAAGCTGGTGGGATAAGACAGGTCTGACCGTGCCTCTTCAAATGTCAGGTTCAAAGTGGATACCAAGACCTGATCCATCTTCAGTTTACAGGCCTCCTAATTAGAACACAGGATGGCCTTCTGCCATGGATGTCCTGTGTGACCTTGGGTAAGTCATTTAGTGCCTCACTACCTCAGCTCACAAGGCAGGGTAGGTAGCACCTTCGAGATTAACTGGTTCAAAGAGGCATCATAGCCTTTTGTGGGTAAAAGTCAGCTGTCGCCTATGAAAGCTTATGCCTCTGGTGAATGGTACACTCAAATTGCAATTCATCAAGTGATTGTGTCTTAAATAGTAACCCAGCCACATGTTCAGGCAACTAGTGGAGTTGATAAAATGGGAAATAAGCCACAAAATAATGCCACGTATTTTGTGGAATTATTTTGTGGCTGGTTTCTGTCACATCTTAACCAGAACATGAGACAAGGGCAGTGCCATGCAGCCTGATGTGAGCTGCACAGCAAAGATCTTGGACCAGCTCCAGAGCATGGTCTGGGGGCTGGGATGCACAATGAACTGATTGTCCATCTAAAACCCAGGACGGCACCAGAATCTTGACCTAGTTTCATAGTTTCATAGATTCATAGAT
>NW_017729024.1:54980790-54981913 GCF_001723915.1 Gavialis gangeticus | reverse complement strand
AGGCCGGGAGACCTCCAGGCCCCACCCCTGCCCAGGGCCCCGCCCTGGCTCCAGTGAGGTCCTGGAACTGAGGTCAACAATCAGCTAATTGTTGGTCCCATTCCCATGACTGCACCAGTTCCCTGGGCACCTGGATTTCTACCTGCAAGTGCAGGGGGAGCCTGGGATCATGATCCCTGAGTACAGACAAGTAGAGCTCATTGCTATTGCGCAGTAGCGTTGCCGTCACAGTTCATGCCTGGTGATGCTATGTTACCATGGCAATGAGCTACAGTGCAGTAGCTGTGGCAACATAGCATCTTGTGTAGATGTGCTCTTAGGTGTGCAAACACCTCCACATGATTCATAAGGTAAACCCAGAGATTGCAAATAGGAATCCACAGTGCCAAAAAGAAAATTCTGATTAATTGGGCTCTGAGTTCTTTGCAACAAAAAGAATTGCTCCATCACTTTTTCTTTGTCAAAAAAGCAAGTGAAAGCTAAGAGTTGGCATTCTCCAATGGGCAACTTGAATCTACAAAGACTGAGCACGACTGTTCTAAGGTGCCATCTTGACATGCCTTCTACATGACTTCAGAGTGACATGGCTAACTACCTCTCAGCTCATAACGAGTCTGGGAGAATAAATACTCAGAAGGTAGTGTGGTGTTCAGGTTCTACAGCGATGGGGCCAAATTAAGGTGAACTAATTAGATCTAAGACACTGCCTACACTCAAAATAAGAAAACCCTCCCACTGACTTCAACAAATATTGGCTCAAGCTCCAATTGCAAGTCTTGTCCAACACCTCTGCAAAGCAGAAAAGATCTCTTCCAATCACAACGTAATCCCAGTCCTGCCTATTGTGCTTGCTATGGGAAAATGATCTTTAACAGTGGAGAAATTCTTGGTCTGCATGGATTTAGGAAAGAAAGGTGTTCTCACATTTAGTTAGGGGTAGCAGTAGTCCCTGGTTATAGTCATTCTTAGGTGAATTCATTGACTCCTGCCCTCTCACCAGGTAGGATTATTCTACTATTAATGAGGAACATCCTTCTCTTTCCTCTGTCCTTTCATACTTGGGCATGTACAGGCATGGAGGAATACACAGAAGATTGATGAGCTGTTCTCCTGACTCAGCCAG
>NW_017729024.1:54973894-54975790 GCF_001723915.1 Gavialis gangeticus | reverse complement strand
TAACAGTGGAGAAATTCTTGGTCTGCATGGATTTAGGAAAGAAAGGTGTTCTCACATTTAGTTAGGGGTAGCAGTAGTCCCTGGTTATAGTCATTCTTAGGTGAATTCATTGACTCCTGCCCTCTCACCAGGTAGGATTATTCTACTATTAATGAGGAACATCCTTCTCTTTCCTCTGTCCTTTCATACTTGGGCATGTACAGGCATGGAGGAATACACAGAAGATTGATGAGCTGTTCTCCTGGCTCAGCCAGCTGACATACGTGTATCAGGACATGTTGGCTGACTATCCACCTCCAAGGAGCAGATCCTTCCTGGGCCTAAATGCAAAGTTTCCCTCTCTAACCTGCTTTTTCAGTGCCACAAAGGACACAACACCAAAGGAAGGTAAACACAAACCTCCCATTTGCAGCAGGGGATGAAGGAGGGAAACTGGATCTTGCCTAGGATCTACACTAATAGATCTAATTACAGGGCCAGAGCACAGTCTGTGGATTTTGAACTGCTGCCTCCTTTTGGCCTAAGTAGTTCATAAGTACTTGGGGCCTTGCTGAGTTGCTTCCATTAGGAGGAGAAACCAAAGGAAATCCTGTATCTTTTTGCTGCAATCCCATTCACTGACAAAGAATCCTGCTTCCCTAAACGCAGCAGGAACAAAGAACCAGCAGGAGCCACACTTGCCACCTTAAGCCTGCCTTTCCAATGATCCTAAAGAAACCTTGTCCTCTATTCCCTTTCAGGGCCATACTGTCCACTGCATTTCTTATTGTCTGCCAACTCTCTTGCAAACACATGTAACAAGTCATCACCTCAGACCATGCAATCACTCTTATTCTTAGGCCTTGCCATGCTGGCTTCTGCATTGGGTGGTGATTTCTATTGTTTATCTGTTATTACACAAACGGGCAGTTAGTTGCTTCTGCCATGGAGCCTAGATGAAAGTGTGCTCAGTGGACCCATTACCTTTAATTAAGTCTCCGATAGAGCTACAGAAAATAAATAACGATATGCTCAAGGGTAGCTATTAAGCGGCTTCTGATAAAATAATATTTTGCTAGTTATAATTGTGTTAAGAATTTGGTTCCCTAGAGAGGGCACCATGGTGATGCTTCTGCTACAATCCCCAGCTACAGCCTGCATCAGTATCACCAGTCATCTAAGACGATACATCTTAGCAGCAGCCAATTGAACAGTGCTCAAACATCTAAATTATCTCTCTTCTTTTGTGACTGAAATGCTCTTACTCCCATTGTACTGGTCTACAGCCCTGGTCCTACAAAGAAAATGGAGGCAGGCCTGGGTTCAGTTCCGAGCTCCCTCAAATCCCAATCCAGATGTTCAGCTCAAGGTCATCATTCTCCCAACCTTCTCTAGGGTCCCTCTCCCATTTAACTGTTACTTCATAGATTTCATAGACATCAAGGCTGGAAGGGACTTCAGAAGATCATCGAGTCCAGGCCCCTGCCCGAAGGGCAGGAAGTCAGCTGGGGTCATAGGATCCCAGCAAGATAAGCATCCAATTTGCTCATGAAGGTGTTCAATGTAGGTGCTTGAACCACCTCCGATGGCAGGCTGTTCCAGACCTTGGGGGGCTGGGACAGTAAAGAAATTCTTCCTTATGTCCAGCCTGAAATGGTCTTGCAGGAGTTTAGGACCATTCGACCTCATCATCCCTTGGGGCGCTCTGGTGAACAAATGTTCCCCCAGATCCTGGTGGTCACCCCTGATAAACTTATAGGTGGCCATCAGATCACCCCTGAGCCTGCGCTTTTCCTGGCTAAAGAGCCCCATGGCTCTCAGCCTGTCGTTGTAAGGTCTGTTTTCCTGACCTCTGATCATGCGCGTGGCTCTTCTCTGGACTCCCTCAAGCTTCTCCACATCCTTTTTGAATTGTGG
>NW_017729024.1:54973263-54973490 GCF_001723915.1 Gavialis gangeticus | reverse complement strand
ATCTTGTGGATAATGATGACCCCCAAGTCTCTTTCTTCTGTACTGCTAGCCAGCGTAGCACTGCCAAGCCTATAAGGATGCTGCAGGTTTTTCCTCCCGAGGTGGAGAACCTTGCACTTTTCAGTGTTAAACACTATCAGGGTCTCGTCTGCCCATTTGCTAAGCCTATCCAGGTCAGCCTGGATCGTCCTCCTGTCTTCAGGTGCGGATGCTTTGCCCCAAAGTTT
>NW_017729024.1:54968490-54973252 GCF_001723915.1 Gavialis gangeticus | reverse complement strand
TCCTTAACATAGAGAGCTACACCCCCGCCCCTTTTATCTACTTGATCTCTCCTGTACAGGGTATGGCCATCTATACCCGTGGTCCAGTCATGGGTGGAGTCCCACCAGGTCTCTGTTATCTCTATGACATCGTAATTATTTGTGTTAAGCAGGAGGACGAGTTCCTCCTGCTTATTCCCCAAACTCCTGGCATTTGTGTACAGGAAGGCAAGTGTCCCCTTAGGGGCTCTTGCCTTGCCCACAGATTGTACCAGGGCTGGGCCAGGGGTGGGCTCCCTTAAGTGCCTTGGCCTGCTGGCTTTGCAAGGGTTTCTCAGCGGGCCAGCAGTGGCGGTAGTCCCCCTGTAAGGGTTACCAGAGTGTAAGAAGAAAACTAAAGCCTCAGCTTGCTCTGCACTTCCCTATGGGCCAAGGGAAGGAGTTGCCCTGGGGATCCAGGACAGAATCCTTCCGGCCCAGGACTTCTAGGATCAATCAAAAGATAATGCAAAGGCAGAGTTCAGAAACATGCTAAATTCCAAAATAATTTTCCTTCCACAGGCTTTTCAAGAGGATTCCTTTCCTTTTTCTTGTTTCCTCCCTTTTTTCCCCACTGACAAAGCAGGGGGGCCATGAGATCAGCGTCTTTCGGGTTGTGGCAAAGTAGAATTTTGAGGGGTGAGGGATGGGAAACCACAAGTTATTTTTCTCAGTTTTTTTTGTTTTGTTTTTACTTTGTGTTCTGGTTTTAGCAATAACTTATTTGAAAAGTTTTGGCCAATTTTATGCTGCCCTCAGCATCCCATGCCTCTGTGTGCATGGGAAGGAGTTTAGGGATGGACCTTCTCAAGCAGACAGGGTGCTCTGTACCATAAACCCAACCTGCTCCAGGCTCCAATGAAAAAGCAGGGGAAGGAGAGGAACTTGCACTCTGTTGCGTTCAGCTGTGGTGTGAACCATGCAGGGTGGGATCCTCCCACACTTGTTCCATTCACCATCATGAAGGCCAGTCCTGCACTGGCCCCAAGCACATATTCTTTGCTTATGAACACATCCAGCCAGTGCAGTCAAACTGTTGATGTGCTTCCTCATGCCCAAAACAGAGTGGAATGTGATGAGCTTTAATTATACTTTCATCCTTCCTGCAAGGAAGTGCCTGTGGATATTTTAAGTCTGATCAATTGCTGTTCACTCTCAAGAAACCCTGGGTGGAAGGTGAGGCCTTAAACAGGACTTCAAGGCATCTACATGGGCAAAGGCACAGTACAAACCCACGTGCTACTTGTGTCTCACCTTAGCCTTCAAAACAAGACTCAGTTGTTGCATGAGTCTCACATTAGCCTCAACCCTAGGGGTGAAATTCAACCCTTTTTGTATGCTGTTATGTGCAACGGAGCCCTGAATTCTAAGCAAAAACACCCAAAGGCTTGGCTAACAAATGTATTTGGATAGTTTAGTCTCAATGACACCATTCTGATGTATTTTTTTTAAATGAGAAGATTACCAAGTTGGTTTCAAATTAAAGTTATTTCTTCAAGCTGTGCAATGCAGCAGTTGGTTCCCATATTACAAAAGAGGAGAGAAAAATCAAACAGGTCTGCAACACTTCACAAGATGACCCAGAAAAAAGGTTCCTGGACTCACACTCCTTACTGCTTCTTTACCCCTCTTTTTTTCTTTTTAGACTGAACCACATACATTCAGAAAGCAGGACTGGAAGGCTAGATGGACCACTAGAAAAATCAATGACAGAAACACCAAGGAAAAGAAACGTGATGGATAAGGGAACTAATATTTACATTTTCTTAAACTCTGCGCTGGTTTTGTTCACATCTACAATACTGAGCACTTCAAGTGCTTAAGGTCCAGGGTTCTGACTTTCCCTCTAAAAATAAGGAATTTGGATTAAAAATACATCATTTGAGGTTCTTTTTTATTTGCCCTTCAGTTTTCAAGCCTTAAATATGCATAGTTTTAAGCTTTTCTCTGCAAGAGGACTAGAAATTTACTTTTATTTTTTAAGTTGAGAGTCTTCTATAATCATATGGCTACAGGAAGCAGGCTTTAAAAAAAACATATAAAATATTTCCTGGGTTGGCAACACTGACCACATTATGGGGGAAGGTTCTTACTAAGGATTCATCAATGCCACCACATATATCCAGGGCAGAGAAAGTACATAGTCATCATCAAATTACCCAAAGAGTCCTTCAACAGGAAAATGGAAGGCCAGCCCCTGTGGTTGCCTATACACGTGCTCATTTGCATTTTAATTAGAATGCACCAGAGCAGACTCAGTTAATCTAATCGGATTCTAATTAAAACATTCTAACGTCACCTCATTGTCACATCTATTAAGCCTCCATGTATTTTAAAGTGGCCACTGGGATGCTTTAGCTAAACCTTGTTGAATGAGGTTTAGTTTAAGCATCCCACAGCCATTTGTAAGCAATCAGGAGCTTAATAGACATGACGATAAGGCATTTATTAGAGCTGCTGTCCAGAAACTGCTTTAATTAAAATGCCACCCAACTCCTGAGCATGTGTATAGGCAGCCTATGTTCCTGATCTCTCCATTGAAGTCTGAGGCAAATGTCTATAACATATGTGCCCTCCTCACCCACCCTTCACTTTGTTCACCGACTTGGTCATGAAGGGACACACACACTTCACACTCACACACTCAGTGGCTCACCTTTATAGTAAAGAGAGGGTAGAAGCAATCAAAGAGTTATTCCTAGAAAGAACCCAGCCAAGACACAGCCCCAGAAAGTCAGCAGCCCCCCCACCATTAAAAACTCCAATAGAAATTTTCCTGCTCTCATCAACAAGTCTTCATACAGATGTGACAGTGCTATTGTAGGGAGAAGGGTAGTAAAGGTAAGGAAGACAAGACAGAAGAGTACAAGGAGGCATCCAAAATAGCTGTGGGCAATTCAGGGCTTGGATTTGGGGGAATGAGGTACTAGATTGGGCCCTTTTCCTGGAAAAGGAACAACCTTTTCAAGGTAATCTTAAACAATGTCTCTCAAGCAACAGGCTACCTAATTCCCATTCTTAGCAAGGCACTAGGCCTTGCAATAGACCAGCTGCTTGCTGTGCCCCACCATCAATACACGCCCATCATCACTGGACTGAGTAACAGAGATTAAAACATTTGAGATTCATTCATCTGCAACTCTACCAAGGTCTCATATGCCTTTACCTGCTTACAGTGCCCCTCTGCTGCCTACCTTGGATGGACAGGGCAATCCTTGCATGAAAGAATGAATGAGCATGGATCTGACATCAGCTCCAGAAAGACACAGAGGCCTGTGGCAGAACACCTTAACCCCCCTGGCCACTCCATCACTGACCTCAGGGTAGCTGTTCTTAGGCAGCAAACTTTAAAAAAACAATTTGATTGGGAACTTGTGGAACAAGAAATCATCTACAGACTGGATTGTATTAAGTATGGTTTAAATAGGAAACTACAGCTTCTTATACTATTACCTGGATTAACTTCTATGACCCCTTTATTCCTACAGGTTCTTTGCTTATGTGCCTCTGTAATGGGGCCCTTACTCCATTACTAAGGAGATGAGGGCCAGGGAGCAATAATCTGGCTCCAGGACCCTGTAAGTACTGCTAGGAGTTAAGAGCTCTTGAAGAAAAACAGCTGTTCACCCCAGGTGTGGAACGCACAATCAGTGCTATGATTGACAGACATGGTGGGGAAGTGGCTGGGCAGGTCAACCAGGGGCATGGCTACAGGCTGTATAAGGCCAGGACCATGGCTAGGGCCTTGGTCTGGCTTTGACCTGCTGTGGGGAAGGAGCTCCAGATGACAGGGGTTAAAGGACACTCAGCAACACCAGGAATCAAAGGTAAGCCATTTATGCTATATATTTATTCTTTGTTATTGTGTAAGACAGAGGACCTGGAGCAGCTATGGGGAGTGCCTAGGGAGGAGCTGCCACTGTGTGGGGGTGGAAGTTGGAGGCAGAACTGGAGATCACAGCATGCAGCCAAAATGCCTGTGGAAGCAAGCCCAGAGCCTGAGAGGACAGTGGAAGAGTGGGGCCAGAAGCCCAGGGGGTTGTGTTGCCAGGACCAAAAGCTAAGGGTGCAAAGAGGGCCTGAAGCCTGGGGGACTGAATGAGAAGGCTGAATCCCACCCAGGCAAGTGAAAAAGACCAGGGAAGATGGGTACTCTGGTGATGATCCAAGTGGAGCAGGCACCTAAGGCTTAACTCCAGTTCCTGAAGGCTGCCTCCTAGGGGCGCTGACCCAAGCACCTGAAGTGCTCTACACTACAGTGCTTACAGAAGTGCACAGCTGTGGTGTACTTTAAAAGTGCCTGATCCTGCAACACACATCACATAGTGTCAATGTGAAAAAGAAAAACCATCATGGGATTCTGTGAAGGGCATACACAGCTGTGTGTGTACCCAGTTAACTTCAACATTGTGGGTCACACTGAAATTGTATATGCAATTACATATACAATTTATGCATCCAACTGAAGGCACAGTTTTGAGTTTGGCCATTTCTCAATGATAGATAATAAATATCTTGCTCTACAGTTTGTTTAGAAAAATGAGCCTCCCTTTTGGAGTGAAAGGGTTAATTGTCCAAATGAAATCCTAGCTCTTGTCTTCATCTTGCCAGCTGCATGCTGCCAATGCATTTCAGCTCAAGGGTGAGTCTCATGGCAAGTCATATGCGGCATTACGTTTCTAGATCACTGCAGCTTCATCTGTTATCATTTCCTTGCTTCTGTAATCACAACATGCCATGATAA
>NW_017729024.1:54962145-54963490 GCF_001723915.1 Gavialis gangeticus | reverse complement strand
TTTGTTCAGAAAAATGAGCCTCCCTTTTGGAGTGAAAGGGTTAATTGTCCAAATGAAATCCTAGCTCTTGTCTTCATCTTGCCAGCTGCATGCTGCCAATGCATTTCAGCTCAAGGGTGAGTCTCATGGCAAGTCATATGCGGCATTACGTTTCTAGATCACTGCAGCTTCATCTGTTATCATTTCCTTGCTTCTGTAATCACAACATGCCATGATAAGAAAAACCGGAGGGAATTGAAAGTATTCTGACTTAAGAGACAGTTAGTCAACGGCTTCATTGGAACTTGAGCATGAAATAAATAGCCTTTGGCTGGCAAGGGCAATTGACTAATAAGATTGCTATTTCACCATCACACTGTGCAGAAAGGGTTCTGACCCAGAGCCTGATGCCAGCACAGAATGGCAGGTGCACCATGATCTACACTTCTAACATACCCTGCAGCGAATACATCAACCTTTAAACCGAAGCAGTAATAAATCTTTCTTGTGGGCCAGAGTATCAATACAAATGAAATGGCTATGCACATAAAGGATGGTTGCTATCAAACTCACATTAGCTAATGCATTTATGCAATTTACAGCCTGTCTATCAAGGCTCTTCAGAGTGAGCAGTTCCATTGGCTCCAGTAGAACTTAATGTTAAGGTGGACCATGAACTTTAAGCAAGGAAATGCATTGCTTTTTGCATACACATTGGGCATTTCTTAAGCTTGTTTGAGCCATCAGTAACATCTGGCTGCTGCTCGTTGTTAAAATGACAAACTTGAAAGGAACAATACAACAACAGTATCCTTCTTTCCTCATGAAGGCAGAAGTTTCATTGATGTTAGGGTCGTCTATTCCTGACTAAGAAAAGCAGAATCAGGCTTTGCAATGCAAAGGCAAATAATCAGGGCCATTATGGATCAGTGGCTCTGTTAACCAGACACCCACCTCTTCCTCAAAGTAACCCTACTGTTTAGCTGTGGATGAATATTTGACCATATACATTTAGCCTGGATTGCATAGTGGCTAGTCATGCTACACTGTCTTAATTATAGTGCAGCTCTCTGGTAAAGAGCTGTACTTAGAAGGCTGTAAAAACATAGCTTTAAACATTACCTTTAGGACAGGGGTTTGCAACCTTTTTAATAAGTGTACCCCTTCTGTCTCAAAGTTGCAGCTCACGTACCCCTTTATATTTTTTTTCTTATTTTTTAAGGCACAGGGTGGGAGGCAGATCGAGGCCCCCATTGCGAGGGAGGGGCTGGGGCAGGAGCAGGTGCTGCACAGCTGGGGCAGAGCACAAGACTGAGTCGAGAGCAGTGTGTCCAGGAGGGTGTGGGTTGGGGGAGGTCTCTCACAA
>NW_017729024.1:54955580-54957145 GCF_001723915.1 Gavialis gangeticus | reverse complement strand
CCACCAGTGGTTCACTTGCCCAGTCTTTAGTGTGCTCAGTTCCCTGCACTGAGGCCTGTGGGCTGTGCTGAGGGTGATATGCAGGCATCCTCTGCTGGGGGCAAATACCTCATTGGGAGCTGGACCGCTTGCTTCCCACAAAGCACTTCCAGTGAGAACTGATGCTCTTTGTTCCCGTGGAGCTTGGCTGTGAACATGCTGGCCGGCTCTTCCCTACCCCCATTACTAACCATCTCCGTTAGTCAGCACATCAGAATTCCCTCTGCAGTCGGCCTTGTGAACTTTCCTCCCACCCCTTGGCCTCTGGAGACGGAGAGCCAGCTGCGGACCTCACCTTGGTCATATTATGCTGACTCGCAGCAAATGCATTCTAAGGGAAGGGATCTGGCTTATCCTTCTGGCTTCGGTTTCTTTTCTTTGTCTTTGCCTTTCAGAGCAGATCTCATCACTTTCGGATCTGGGCGTCTCTCTCATCACTCCTCAAGCTGGGCTTCTCAGAGCCCTACTATCCAAATCAGCTTGGGTCCTGGCACATTTGTGCCGGCAGAGTTAGGGTGATACTGAGATTTGGAGCATGATTGAGAGGGTTTGGCACCCACTGCTTATGCACTCACCTGCTCTCCCACCATGTGAAGCCCAGCTGGTAAGGATTTGTATTGCCCCCCCCATGCCCCTCCCCTCACAACAGACTTACCAGTCAGACCTGGCTGTCTGTGTGCTGCACTGGGGTGGCACACATGCATGTAGCATTTATTGGCCACATCAGTTCTGATTACACCCTATGACCTTTTAAGTACCCCTAGGAGTACACTTATCCCTGGTTGACAGCCACTGCTTTAGGGGAAAAAAGTTGGTTTTGGTAAATTTTATTTATTTGAAAATCTGGCAGTGAACTGAGATTCTTCAAGGTATTATGCAAACTGCCTCTTGTGCAAAACAGCCCAAAATATTTCTAATGGAACTGATAGCAATGACCAGATAGAGCTATATGCCCCAAGTTAATATTTCATTAATATTCTAAATATGCAAATTACAAAATCAAGCACTCAACTTAGGAGAGGTTTCAGAATTAATATTGCATGAGCTACCTTAATTCATATCCCTGGTACTTAATACATGCTGACTGTTTTTAATCCCATGATCAGGTGTGTGTGTGTTTTGTTTTGTTTTTTGTTTTTTTGGGGGTTTTTTAATAAAAAGGAAAAAGAAGGACTGCTTCCTAGAGCTGCAAAGAGAAACTGTAGGGGAAAATCCTGCTTCTTCCCTGCAGCCTTGAACTGAACCAGGCTCTGTAGAGCTGGCATGCAGGATCTGTGAGAGGACAAAGCATGCTCAGTGCAGGTGGAAAATTTGAAGATTTGGGTGCTAAATTCTAATGAGCCTCTACTATGCATGGACAAACAATAACTTCCATAGGCATCTAATTCCAGCAAACTTGGATGGATTTTCAGGGACATGGCAAGAGGCAGTCTCCTAGCACCAGAGTTGTCCATTTTACCAAATTTTAAATTACTTTCCCAGAAGCGGTAGAGAATTTCTCGCCAATTGTAAAAAAAAAAAAAAAA
>NW_017729024.1:54947345-54950580 GCF_001723915.1 Gavialis gangeticus | reverse complement strand
GGAAGCAAGCCCAGAGCCTGAGAGGACAGTGGAAGAGTGGGGCCAGAAGCCCAGGGGGTTGTGTTGCCAGGACCAAAAGCTAAGGGTGCAAAGAGGGCCTGAAGCCTGGGGGACTGAATGAGAAGGCTGAATCCCACCCAGGCAAGTGAAAAAGACCAGGGAAGATGGGTACTCTGGTGATGATCCAAGTGGAGCAGGCACCTAAGGCTTAACTCCAGTTCCTGAAGGCTGCCTCCTAGGGGCGCTGACCCAAGCACCTGAAGTGCTCTACACTACAGTGCTTACAGAAGTGCACAGCTGTGGTGTACTTTAAAAGTGCCTGATCCTGCAACACACATCACATAGTGTCAATGTGAAAAAGAAAAACCATCATGGGATTCTGTGAAGGGCATACACAGCTGTGTGTGTACCCAGTTAACTTCAACATTGTGGGTCACACTGAAATTGTATATGCAATTACATATACAATTTATGCATCCAACTGAAGGCACAGTTTTGAGTTTGGCCATTTCTCAATGATAGATAATAAATATCTTGCTCTACAGTTTGTTCAGAAAAATGAGCCTCCCTTTTGGAGTGAAAGGGTTAATTGTCCAAATGAAATCCTAGCTCTTGTCTTCATCTTGCCAGCTGCATGCTGCCAATGCATTTCAGCTCAAGGGTGAGTCTCATGGCAAGTCATATGCGGCATTACGTTTCTAGATCACTGCAGCTTCATCTGTTATCATTTCCTTGCTTCTGTAATCACAACATGCCATGATAAGAAAAACCGGAGGGAATTGAAAGTATTCTGACTTAAGAGACAGTTAGTCAACGGCTTCATTGGAACTTGAGCATGAAATAAATAGCCTTTGGCTGGCAAGGGCAATTGACTAATAAGATTGCTATTTCACCATCACACTGTGCAGAAAGGGTTCTGACCCAGAGCCTGATGCCAGCACAGAATGGCAGGTGCACCATGATCTACACTTCTAACATACCCTGCAGCGAATACATCAACCTTTAAACCGAAGCAGTAATAAATCTTTCTTGTGGGCCAGAGTATCAATACAAATGAAATGGCTATGCACATAAAGGATGGTTGCTATCAAACTCACATTAGCTAATGCATTTATGCAATTTACAGCCTGTCTATCAAGGCTCTTCAGAGTGAGCAGTTCCATTGGCTCCAGTAGAACTTAATGTTAAGGTGGACCATGAACTTTAAGCAAGGAAATGCATTGCTTTTTGCATACACATTGGGCATTTCTTAAGCTTGTTTGAGCCATCAGTAACATCTGGCTGCTGCTCGTTGTTAAAATGACAAACTTGAAAGGAACAATACAACAACAGTATCCTTCTTTCCTCATGAAGGCAGAAGTTTCATTGATGTTAGGGTCGTCTATTCCTGACTAAGAAAAGCAGAATCAGGCTTTGCAATGCAAAGGCAAATAATCAGGGCCATTATGGATCAGTGGCTCTGTTAACCAGACACCCACCTCTTCCTCAAAGTAACCCTACTGTTTAGCTGTGGATGAATATTTGACCATATACATTTAGCCTGGATTGCATAGTGGCTAGTCATGCTACACTGTCTTAATTATAGTGCAGCTCTCTGGTAAAGAGCTGTACTTAGAAGGCTGTAAAAACATAGCTTTAAACATTACCTTTAGGACAGGGGTTTGCAACCTTTTTAATAAGTGTACCCCTTCTGTCTCAAAGTTGCAGCTCACGTACCCCTTTATATTTTTTTTCTTATTTTTTAAGGCACAGGGTGGGAGGCAGATCGAGGCCCCCATTGCGAGGGAGGGGCTGGGGCAGGAGCAGGTGCTGCACAGCTGGGGCAGAGCACAAGACTGAGTCGAGAGCAGTGTGTCCAGGAGGGTGTGGGTTGGGGGAGGTCTCTCACAACTGCATGCAATCTGGGAGGGCATGGGGAGTGTGTGCCCCTGGATCTGCATGTGGGGCAAGGGCGGGCTGCTGCTGTGGGCTGAGACCAGGGGCAGCGTTGGGCTTCTCCCAGCTGGGGCTGGGCCAAGTTGTGCTTGGGGTGGGTGGTGGCAGTGCTGGGAGGGGGGGCTATGGGAGGGGCTGTAGCCCCCCCACCTCAAACCTCCTTTCCAGTGCTGTTGTTGCCCACTCCAAATGCAGCCCGGCTCAACCCCTCTGCCAGGAACAGCCTGCCCTCACCCCACATGTAGATCCGGAGGCACATGCCCTCCTGGGGATGTGTGTAGTGGTGGGAGCCACTCCCTGTCCCCCTGTATGCAGTTCAGTCCTGCACCCAGCCCTGACTGGGCAGCCCCTGCCCCAGTCTCACTCCCTCCCTCACTGCTGGGGTCTTGATCTGCCCACCCCATGCCCCTCCCCTCACAACAGACTTACCAGTCAGACCTGGCTGTCTGTGTGCTGCACTGGGGTGGCACACATGCATGTAGCATTTATTGGCCACATCAGTTCTGATTACACCCTATGACCTTTTAAGTACCCCTAGGAGTACACTTATCCCTGGTTGACAGCCACTGCTTTAGGGGAAAAAAGTTGGTTTTGGTAAATTTTATTTATTTGAAAATCTGGCAGTGAACTGAGATTCTTCAAGGTATTATGCAAACTGCCTCTTGTGCAAAACAGCCCAAAATATTTCTAATGGAACTGATAGCAATGACCAGATAGAGCTATATGCCCCAAGTTAATATTTCATTAATATTCTAAATATGCAAATTACAAAATCAAGCACTCAACTTAGGAGAGGTTTCAGAATTAATATTGCATGAGCTACCTTAATTCATATCCCTGGTACTTAATACATGCTGACTGTTTTTAATCCCATGATCAGGTGTGTGTGTGTTTTGTTTTGTTTTTTGTTTTTTTGGGGGTTTTTTAATAAAAAGGAAAAAGAAGGACTGCTTCCTAGAGCTGCAAAGAGAAACTGTAGGGGAAAATCCTGCTTCTTCCCTGCAGCCTTGAACTGAACCAGGCTCTGTAGAGCTGGCATGCAGGATCTGTGAGAGGACAAAGCATGCTCAGTGCAGGTGGAAAATTTGAAGATTTGGGTGCTAAATTCTAATGAGCCTCTACTATGCATGGACAAACAATAACTTCCATAGGCATCTAATTCCAGCAAACTTGGATGGATTTTCAGGGACATGGCAAGAGGCAGTCTCCTAGCACCAGAGTTGTCCATTTTACCAAATTTTAAATTACTTTCCCAGAAGCGGTAGAGAATTTCTCGCCAATTGTAAAAAAAAAAAAAAAA
>NW_017729024.1:54915148-54946987 GCF_001723915.1 Gavialis gangeticus | reverse complement strand
CCCCCCCCCCCCCGCAAAAAACCCCACAACACCGTATTGTCCCTAAACTTGGAAGTTGCTGAATCATTTTGGCTCAAGCTTCCCTAATATCAGCCTGAGGCAGAGGCACACATGGAAAATAGCTAGCTGAAGGGCTGGAACCTGATACCTGCCTGTTATTAGTAAATGGGGAATGCTAAGTGACCATCACTTGGAGCACTGGTCAGCTTTACCTGTAGCATGCATCACATTGGGTAAAATTTGCCCCTTTGCACTACTTAAAACCTCAGATAATTAACTGAATTAAAATTAAATTGTCACACTTTACACTTGGAGCATGTTTTATTTAGATCACAGTAAACATTGCTATACGTTATAAGGCTTTCTGTGCAGTCACCCAAATGCTTACCATCATCTAAATAAAGCTTATTTTAAGTGTCAGAGCTGTTGAAGAGTGGTGTGCTGCAAGGGTCTCTGCCTCCATGCCACACTGGAGTTTCCCTATTGTATTACCTCTGTGGAGCAGTCAGATGTTAGCTCAATATGTGTTAGGTAACACAGTCTGGACATATTCCTTGCCAGAAAAGTCCTGACTTTGCTATGCTACGTTGGCACTTAGCACGTTTTTCCTGAGCACACATATGCTTCTGTTCTAAGTGCAGTTACATTCTAAGTGTAACACGTGGCAAGGCCCAAATGAGGAACTCCCAAGAGCTTCTTAACAGAAGCAGTATTAGATAATGTCCCAGCTGAAAGAAGCATGTGATTTACTGCAATTATTTTTATTTGTATTTTTCTCTTTAATAAACCAAAGCCAAAGACCATCTCTAGTAAGCACTGGTCATTCCGCATCTCTGTTTAGCACGTTTATCATCACGGCATTAGCACTGATTCTGTTCTTGGCAGCCATTCAGTGGGATGTGTTTGCTGAAAGCCATTCTCAGCACCTGTTCTGTTTTCTGGTCAAGGTAGGGCTTGAGGTATCAGCTGGCTGGAAAGGCAGAAGAGGCCAGAGGCTGCTGATAGAGCCCAATATGGTACTCCCTAGTTAGCAAGTTGCCTGGAGGGCTTGAAGTGGCTCGCAACAGGTGGGAAGGCTGCTCTGATGCTCCTCAGGAAGGCCTCCCTCACAGATGCTAAGGGATGTTAGCAACTGTGTAGCTTGCTTTTACCACAGTGGAGATGGCTTTCCAAAAAACAATGTGTTCCATTACACAGACAGACAGACACACTTGCTCTCTTTTGTTAGTCTATAAGGTCTATAAATCTGCCCTGCCCACGACCATCCCTGGGAGGCGGGACCAAAGTGGGGTGACTTCCCCCAGGTCCCATGCTTTGGGGGGCCCTGTGAACAGCTGTACGGGCCCTGCCATGGCTGCTACGCACTGCCGGCTCCACACTCCGGCCGCTCGCCACCCCTGCATGGGCTGATATGTCCTGGGCCCCACACACCCCTAGGGACAGCTCTGACCTGCCTTCCACCCCAAATACACAATGGCTATTAAATCAGCTAACCCTAATAATAGCATTATTCTCCACTGACCCCATTATCACTAGTCCAAAGCCTTGGACTCTCCAATATTTCAACAAGATCATGAGGGCAAGGTGAAATCCCATCTGTGATAGAGCATTTAGCTTTATTGTAACAAAGTCACCAGACTCTTCTGTAGCCATAGCATAAAAATGCACTTATTGAGTTGGAGTATGCAGAGCTCTAAGGGGAGGAGTGAAACTTTTCCATTTAAGCATAATTTGTGTTGATGCTGAAGCATAAGGATGCAATTTAAAAAGTCACAGAGGTCTGCACAGTTGAAAATTTCTACATATGATTAAAGTTCCATTCATTCCAATGTGGCCAAGGAGTGAAGTGATTTCTCTGTGCTGAGCTAATGGCGGGATCACGTCCCACATCAATATTGCTTATTTCATTGTAGATGGTTTTAATGAAACACGTAGTGAAAGGGATTTTCTAGAGAAGTTGGATCTCATTAAGCAGAAGCGACCTATTAAAGCGTCTAATCCATCACTCTGACAATACATGAGGACAGATGTAATGCACCTGAGGGTGCTGGGGGAGTTGGCCAGTATGACTGTAGAGTTGCTGGCCATTATCTCTGATAATTCATGGTGACTGGAAAAGGGCAAATATAGTGCCTGGTTTTATGAAAAGGAAGAAGGGGAACTACAGACTGGTCAGCTTCACCTCGGTCCCTGGAAAAATCATGAAGTAGATCCTCAAAGAATCCATTTCTAAGCACTTGAAGGATGAGAAGAAGGTGATTAGGAACAGTTGGCATGGATTCACTAAGGGTAAATCATGCCTGACCAACCTGATTGTCTTCTATGATAAGATGGCTGGCTCTGTGGATACAGGGAGAGCAGTAGATGTGATATACCTTTGTATCAAAAGTCTTGCTGAAGTCATCTCCCACAACATTCTCGCAAGCAAGCTATGGTTGGATGAATGGATTGTAAGGTGGACAGAAAACTGACTGGATCATCAGGCTCAAAGTAATCAATGTTTCACATCTTGTTGGCAACCAGTATCAAGTGGAGTGCACCAGGAGTTGGTTCTGAGGCCAGGTTTGTTCAATATCTTCACCAACAACCTGGAAGATGGGATGGAGTGCACACTCAAAGTTTGCAGATGACACCAAGCTGGTTGGAGTAGTAGATAAGCTGGAGGGTAGGTCTAGACTTCAGAGATCCCTCAACAAATTGGAGGACTGGACCAAAAGAAATCTCATGAAGTTCAATAAGAACAAGTGTGAAATCCTTCACTTGGAGCTGGAGAGGGCACATCTGGAGTACTGTGTCCAGTTTTGGGCCCCCCACCACAGAAAGGATGCAGACAAATTGGAGATAGTCCAATGGAAGGCAATGAAAATGGTGAGGGGGCTGGGGTACCTGACTTCTGAGAAAAGGCTGAGGGAACTGGGCTTATTTAGTTGGAGAAGAAAAGAGTGAGAGGGGATTTAATAGCAGCCTTCAACTACCTGAAGGGAGGTTCCAAAGAGGATGGAGCTGGACTGTTCTCAGTGGTGGCAGATGACAGAACAAGGACAAAAGGTCTCAAATTGCAGCAAGGTAAGTTTAGATTAGATATTAGGAAAAATTTTCACACTAGGCGGGTAGTGAGTCACTGGAACAGGTTACCCAGAGAGGCTGTGGAATCTCTATCCTTGGAGGTTTCTAAGTCCTGAGAAGGCAAAGCCCTGGCTGGAATGATCTAGTAGGGGCTGGTCCTGCTTTGAGCAGGGGGTTGGACTAGATGACCTCCTGAGGTTCTTTCCAACCCTAATTTTCTATGAGGCTATCCAAGAGAGTTCCCTATGGCATATTTGAAAGCTTTGTGCTGTTGAATGTCAGAATCCCTGAACAACGGGGCTTCTAACACTTTCCTCAAGAGACTGTTCCATGGACAAATGCATTCTACTGCCAGGAAGTCTCTACCTTGCGTTCTTCAAGAACAAAATTCTTGCTTTTATTTATACCCCAAACCACCAAGGAAGGATCAGCAGGGCACAGCCCCTCCCCAGAGAACGTCTCTCTCTGAAGGGCTCCTCCCAATTTCTACCCTGCTGTGTGCATTGCCGCTTTGTTATATCTTCAGCCACCAAAATAAACTCCTAACCAATTTCCAGCCGTGAAAGGCACAGATGACCAGTTTCCAATGAACATGCATTAAAGCACCATGACTAATAGAAACAGAATGCCCTGAAGAAACAAAAGGCGTTCCAGAACACATGATCGGGTTGGGGAGTGAGTGACATTAGCTCCACAGTCTGCCAGCTGGCAGCCTGACTTTAACTCACCCTTGCCTTTAAAGGATGGTGTGGGAGATCTCCCAACCCCCCTATGCTGGGGCCCATGCTTGTGACCCTACCTGACCCAGCTCCCTAAGTCTGGCTGGAACTCCTGGGTCTTGTTCCCAGATTGCTGTGGTCTTAACCTTTAAAACAAAACAAAAAAATCAGGACACTGCTGCCTCAGCTAGTGCATGTACAGTAGGTTTTGAGCGTCATTACCTGACCTCCCATTCCACCCCCTTGCCTGTTCTCAAAGAGTTTGGTTATTGTCAATATTTGCTCCCCACTGCCTGTAGTCCCAACACTTGACCTGATCTCCATGCCAGATGTAGCACAGCCTATGAGAGTCACAACCCATACAAGCAGATAAGGAGCCCTCCATTGACTGGCTTAGTCCAAAATCAGGAGAGGGTGCATCAGTTCTCCTGTTGGTCCAGGACATCAACCATGTCCCTGTTAATGCCTCCATCAGGGAACCTATCCAAAAACAGCATCCCCTTTAGATATCCAAGTCAACATAACAAAGGTCATTGCTCTCCAAGCTGTGGCATGAAATTAATCTCCAGGCTAAAGGCTATCTGTCCCTTCTGTGTGCTAATTACACTAAACCTGAAAATATTACAGACAGCTCACTTAAATATTTTTTGTCAGCTTGCTTCTGGGGAAAGCAGGCTTCATTGTATCTAAGCACTAATCCTGTTCCCTGGCTTCTCCTGCTACCAACCTTTACTTTTGTTTAGTCACCTGGCATGATGTCATCTGTTAACTGAATGCCTCCCAAATAGGATCTTCAAATTTCCAAGTAGGTGATGATCCGTGTCTTGCAAGACTGGCACTAAAGAGGTCCAAAAGCTTAACTTCCATTCTTCCCTTCCAAATATTATTCTTCCTTCCTCTTTGTCACTTTCCTCCTCACCTTTATAACCTGACTATCATCCCCTCCTTGCAACCCCCCGCACAGTCCTTCCTATCACAAATACATTTTCTCCACTCCTCGCTGAAAACTCTGGCCCATGCTCTTCACAGCTGTGAGCTCCGTCTCGCTGTCCTCCTCATCCCACACCTCTCCCCCTCCATTCTAACCAAATGACTGAACCCAAACCATCCGTCCCTCTCAGGTTGTCCTCTCTCTGACTCTTCATTGCCCCCTTGTCTTTTCCCCACATATTGACTTCAGCCTCTTTGGCCAAACCTTCAAAACTTCACATGATTTCACTCCCCCCCACCTTCCCCATTTCCAGGTCTATTCTCACTCTCCCTCCCACCCTGAGCCCTCCATATTCTTTCCAATACTAGCATCCCTCTAACTCCTGCCTGCTTCTCATGGCCCTCACCCCCTTCTCCTGCTGCCCTATGTATTTGGGACAGCCACCCTCTTCCTTTGTATAAAGCTCCTTTGTTCTTTCAGGCTTGTTTCACCAACTATGGTTGGTATCTCTCTCATTTATTATCCTTTGCAGCACAGGAACAGAGGGCTGGAAGGAGTCGTACTTGTCTGTCTTACAGTTTAAAAGTTCCCTGGGGAAGGAGCTGAGCCAGGTTCTCAACGGGTGTAAATCTGCCTTGCTCCATTGACTTCAGTGAAGCTAGGCAGATTTACATCATCTTAAAATGGGCACCCTTGTCTTTTACAGATCAGTTGACAACCGTGCAGTTTTGGCTCTCTATTAAGTGATAATCTCTTCTGCTTTGCAGTTAAAGGCTGGTAATAGAAAAGACAAATGTGTTGTTATTTCCCCGTGCACCAAGGCTGTGCAGTGATTCATGGCTCTGCACATGCAGCTCAGCAGGCAGTTCTGTCTATCCCAGGGGTCTCAGATTAATCAGGGTTATTAAGGGTGGGATTTTCAAATGCACACAGCTGGACTAACTTTGTCCCCATTAAAGTCCACAAGAGCAGAGATAAGCCAGCTAGAAGCGCTTATGGAAATCTCACCCTAAACTTGATTTGCTCAGGATCTCTTGGACAGTCTACAGCAGAGCCACAGCTTTGTCTTCACAGCATCCAAATGAAAAAGCTAAGTATAGGGGCCTGGTAGTAGTGGAATAGTGTACACACAGCTGTGCCTGTGTATGAAGGCTATGTTAACATTATGGCAGTAGTAGCAGAAATCCTTCTTTCGTGGATTTATATTCCCCCTGATAGGCCCAGGTACATAGACCGAGGGAGTAAATATTATTTGGGGGGAGCTGAGTGCATGTGTCAGCACGAGAACTACAACTCCCGTTGTGCTTTGCAATGCATGCACAATTAGCCTCTTCCTCAGGCGGCGCGGCGCTGAGCGCGTGTGGGGTACTGGCCCCGTGGTGCTACTGTTGTCAGTGGCCACCGCAAACCTAGTTGTGGGAGCTAAACCCACCCCCAGGCCCCAGCTTTCCGCTGCTTATGCCTAGGTAGGATCTGGATTCAGATGTAAGTACCCCTATGCTTAGGCTGTTCTGGCAGACGTGGGGGGCAAAAAAACAACTAAGTGGCACTTTACTTTCAACTGGGTGCACACCTGCATTGAGCATAGCACATGCCCAGAAGAGAAACCGCATCAGTTTGACCTGGCTTGCCCAGCATCTGTATAGATTGTGTGCTTCGGCCGGGCTTTGTAGCGCTTTTATATAATAGCTGATTCAATCACTATTAAATCAAAAAGTCCTGCTGAAGCACACAGCCTTTACAGATGCTGGGCAAGCCAGGTCAAACTGATGTGGTTCCTTTTCCAGTAAAGCACTATTTTGTTTTGGTTTTTTTCTATGTCTGTCACTTCCCTTTGTGTCCAGGTTTTTAGTCTGGGCCCCCATGCTATTTAAATTTGCCTTTCTTGCACAAGAGGCAAAACTGTGAATACAATTTGTGCTATGATTTTGAGCCTAATCTCTCTCCTACCAAAGATGATGGAAATTGCCACACTGACCTCAGTGGGAGTGCATTACACCTTTAGATTGAGTCCTGGTATAACCATAGAAAATAATTAAACAGAAGAGCCTTCAGCATGAAGAGCTTTGTATTTGCATTTTTCTTTGGTAAACACACGCTGGCGGTGTATCACACTACTTGCTGAGCCCCTGGGATTTCCTGGAATGTATTTTGTTTTCTGGGCATATGTTTTTTCTCCATTATGTATCCAGTTGCACATGGAGTCACAATCTTAAATATACATTCTGTTTGCTGTGTGTGAAGTCACATCATGATAATCCTCTGCTTTCTGTAAACAGGTACTCTGATAACCTGAAGGTTTCTTCACTTTGTTTTAAAACACAAATAAAGTTTAATGCATACTTGACCATCCATGCCAGCCTAGCAATTTCCTGCAAGCTGACAATCAGATGGCTGTTTATCATGAGTGCCCTAACTGCAAGGAGGTACCACATCTTGCTGGCAGCTGGCTCATGTGGGGCATAAGGAACAGCCATATACACATACCTGTCTAATCTGGGGCTTCTGGGGAATATCTCAGCACCAAGATCCAGTGCTATAGTTGATAAGGGATGTTGATTAGACTAGAGAAGGGACGGAGACAAAGATCCTAGGGAGAAAGGTTACAAAGATGAGAATTTTTGGGACCTTGCATTATGTGATGACACTGAGAGAAAGTACTTCATTTTCCTGATGGAAGAAACACATTTCTTTAATGTCACAGGATCAGGATGAGCCTAGAGGGCCAAGTTGTGACCTGCCAAAATGAAAAATATCAGGCTCTTAAATTTGCCGCTTTCAGGCAATTGTGGGCTTAGCATGACTTTGAGGACAAATGCTGTGGCTACAAAAGTTGTTACTACTGCGACCTCACAGCGACCTCTGCTGGACTGTCCAGTTCTGGGCCACAAAAATATTTGATGGCAGAGAGCATATAACTAATGATTTGTGACAATAATCAGAATGAGACAATTTTGACAAAAAGAACAAGTTGAGGATTGTTATAATAAAGGAAAGGTTAGAGACCCAAAGCACATGTAAACTTAACTTCAGATAGTCTGTTATTTATGCAGTGGAATGCAGATCTTTACCACGATTATGGGCATGGTAGGAATAGCTGGATAATTTGATAGTTGATAAAATTTCAAGAAGTAGCTGTAGTTTTCATATATTTGTTAGTTTGTCCTGTGCTATGGTATGCCATCTTTTTAGAACTATATTTTCCTTACAGCTTAAAGAACAGGTAATGTGGTATAATTGTCCTGAAAACAGAAAATGCATATTCCCTAGGTAAGAATAACTCTGTTACAATTGGATTGTTTGTGTTGGCATAATGAGGACACTGCTACCCGGTGCACACGGATCTGCAGTCTCCAGGCAGTTAACATTACTTGTTCAGTCTATGGAATTAAGAAATACCTCTAGACTAACTGACTTTGCTAGAGATGAGCCCCAATTTTAAAGAGTCTAAGGCAGGGTGGGCAATTATTTGGGCCTATGGGCCACATAAGGAGTTTTACTGAGCTGTTGGGGGCTAGGTCAGCATGCCTGCCCCTTACAACAGCTCACCAAAACTCCCTATGTGAGATGGGGTTGCTGGCAGGTGGGGAGTGGTGTTCAGGTGCAGGATGGGCAGGCAAGGCCAGGATCACAGGGCAATGACAGCAGAGGGCTGGGGCCTGAGGAAGAGCCATGATCTGCTGCTCACATGCCCCTGCAACAGGCATTGGTTCTGCAGGCAGTTACGTGTGGGGAATGGGTCATGACTCTGCCACGGGCAGGCCCTGTGCTGTCACTGCCCTAAGATCCCAGCTCCAGATGCAACTTCCCACCAGGCCATGGCCCCTTCATGTTTGCCCAGCCACTTGCCCTGCCTGTGCAGATCCTGGCTGCTCTCCACGGAGACCCTGATATGGGGTGGTGACTGCACACAGCCATGATCTGCGTCCCTGCCTGTAGAGCTGGGGCTCAGTCCTGGCCCTGGCTCCACGCTGTCACAGCCCCATGATCCCAGAGTCTCCATGAAGACTGGTGGGCAAGGTGCACTGCCAGGCAGACATGATGAGGCTGCAGGTGGGTGGGAAGCTGCATCTAGGGCTGCATCCGGGTTCTTAGGATGGTGACAGCACAGGGCTGGGGCTGGGGCTGGGGCTGGGGCTGGGGCCATGGCCAGGGCCAGGCCCAGGGCAGAGCTGTGATCCACTCCCCACACCCTTCTGCCTGTGGAAGCCATGCCTGCTGCAGGGGCGTGTGGGCAGCAGATTGCAGCTCTGCCCTGGGCCCAGCCCCACACTGTCACTGACCCAAGATCCTGGGGTCTTCTCCCCTGCCTGCCTGTCTCACTCCTGGACACAGCTCCTCACTGGTCCAGGACCCCATCCCAGCCACCTGGCTGAGAGCCCTGCCTGCATGCGTCCTGCCCCTGGTGGTGGGTGTGGGCAGACTCACTGGGGTGCCCCAGCAGCAGGGCCAGATCCAGTGGTGGTGGCAGCCAGAAGAAGCCCCCACCATGGGAACTGCTAGGAAATGGAGCTTAGCTGCTTTGCCACCCCAGCCCTGCTGTACGCCTGGGGGCAGTGGGGTTGCCTGCATGTGCCATGTCCCGAGCAGCCCACCACGTCTGGCCTGGGTGGGACCAAGGGACTCATCACATGCCATACAAAATCCCTCAATGGGTCAGACCCAGCCTGCAGGCCATATTTTACCCATCCCTGATGTAAGGTATCACTCAAAATAGCCAATAAAATTAGGATTTTGGGGGGGCACATAGCTGCTTACAATTAGATTATGAGAGAGACCTTTTGGATAAATATTAAGGCTGTACTTAATTCTGTAGTAGTAACCCAAGTGAGGGACATTGACCTGCATACGGACTGTCAGCAAAGAGCTCATTTGTGACCTCCATCCTGTTTTAAGCATTTTGATCTTGGGAAAGTTACCTTATTAATAGACACAGGCACTTCTGTACATCTGCAAAGACCAAGATACCACAGCCCAGGTAGAGGGAAACTTTTGTTGGCTTTTCAGAAATTCAGTATGAGCCTCAGGACATTGAGTTTTCACTCAGTGTTTACCATGAATTTGAATTTCAAGCAACAGCTGAAACCTGAAGTCCACTGCAAGGGCAGGGTAATAGGTAGCTTCTGCATAAATAAGCTACTGGAGTTTACTTGGTTTTTCCATTGCACTCCAACCTTTGACAGAACTTGCATAAAAATTCCCCATGGTTCTGGCCAGCTAAGTTAGAGGCCATATTTATATTGGGATAAACCACTAGCTGATGGGACATCCCAAAAGGCTCTGGGAGAGGCACTATTTAAAGCTTCCCCCCCAATAACCAGCCTTCTATACACTAAGCCAGCCAGCATGAGAAGTGGGTGATGGTCACGGTAATGAACATCAGAGCTACATCAACAGCAGGCAACTAAGCTCTGCAGTAAAGAGATATACAAATCCACAAGCAAGACACTTCTGGAGAAAGGGCACTTCTACAGAGTGGAAAAAGAAGAGATTTTGCTTCTCTGGGCACAAGTTTATGTTAAACTCCTCGAAGAAAGCACCACCCTTTGGGCCAGATCATCAGCTGGTATGACACAGTGTGGCTGCACTTAATGAAGCATCATTGGTTTACACCAGTTAAGGGTGTGCCCCCTACCTTGTTTCATCTCAGTTTCATGAAACTTGTTGGTCATTAAGGTAGTACATACTTGTCAATGGCCTCGAAGTGAAGGTCCCAAGGTATTACTATTCCCCTGAGCTATCTTGTCTCCCTTGCAGAAAAAGCCAATGGGGATTCTCTTCCCCTCTTTATTAGGGGCCAGTGCCCACTCAAAACAGAATTTTATTGACAGTACCAAGATTTTGGGTTTTGTTGGGTTTTTTCTTTAATACAGACACAGTTTCAGAAAAAGTAAGCCCCAAGCGTCTCAAAATCCAGAGCCTCGGATGCTCCTTAAACCGCTAAAAGACATTAGACATCCATTGTGCATTAATCTCAACAGTTACACCTCCTGCCATGCCACATATGCAGGGCAGAACACATGATTTGGGGATTGGGAATTGGATTCAAATCACACCTGGACTCTTCCTGCACCAGCAAGTTGAAAACTGGGAGCTGATAATCTGGTCCCTGGTCCCAGCCAACAATCAACTGATTGTCAAAACCACAGCTAGGGGGCATCCACACCCTTTACTGATTGGCAGGCATAAAGACCTCTGGATCAGGCTGCTGCAGCTCACTCCCAGGGTTCCTGTACCCAGGGATGAGTAAAAACCATGTATGTCATCCAGCTCGGCAGCACACAAGATTTTATAGGTCCCAGAGCACAGGGCCCCTCTCCAATCCTGGGTTGCTGTTGCACTGGACCTTTAAAAACTGTGTACAGCTGAATGGCACGTGAGGTTTTCCAACATCCCTAGTGCACAGTGATGACTGTGAAACTCAAGCTGAGCTGGGCCTACTCACAAAATATTGATGACAATTGCATAGCACAAGAGACTGTAAATTTGTGACTGGACCTTCTGAAAAGAAAAAAATGAGGCATCACTTCCAGCGTATCTTACTATATTTATGATGGTTTTAAATAGACTCCACTTTGTCTGGTGTATAACTGTGCAAAATGTCTATCTTGATTAATTTGTATAGTAAGTATTTCTTTGCAATTAACTTGTGTTTATGTGCAGGAAGAGGCATTCTCCATATGGACTTTGATAGGTGTCTCCTTCTGATTTACTCTTGTTTCACCTCAGTGGTTTCCTTGATTTTTTTTCCAAAGACAACTCCTCAAAAACTTAGTGTTTTTCCTGGTTGCTAATCAATTTTGGTATGTTCCAACTTAGTAGAAATGGATAACCTCCTGTTACTGAGGAAGGTAACTCAATCAAAATAGGGATTTTATTATAACCTGTACTAAACAGTTTGATTAACAGGCTTTTCCTGTTAATTGCTGCTTGGAATACTCTCTTGATTTACCCAACTACAAGAATGTTTTGAGGATGCTGAGCTAAAAGGTATAAAAGAGGAAAAGCACATGCTTCGAAAATGAGAAATCATTCTGACAAGAATTGCTACTGCACCCAGCTGATCTGGTGAAACGATCCACACCTTGGGAAGATGACAAGACAGAGATCACCTCTTTGCCTGTACTACTAAGAAACTATCATTTTTACAGTAAATTATACTGGACTTTGCTTTAGGCTCAATTAACAGTGAATTCTTGTAGTAAATAAAGCCTTTCTGTTATTCACTGAACAAGTTGTTGTGTCGGTCCTGAATCCCATTTCATCACTTAACATACAGGGACCTGGGAACTGGGGAGAGGCTCCTTGATCTTGTGATCCCCAGTCACCAGGGATGTCAAAAAACCACATATATAGCCCAAATGTAAAGGTCTGGGGCAGGGATTGTCAACTGTGGGTATGCAGAAGGGGGCTAGGCACATTCCTTTAAAAAGGTGGAAAACCCCTGGTCTGGGGTGTAGTGAGCCCGGGGAGGGGGAGGGAATCCCTGATGTCAGTCTCACTACACCTCCCCCTAGTCTGTCTCTGGGGGTCACTGGGGGGGAAAGGGGAAGTCCTGGAGTGCAAGGACTGGTTTTATCCCCAACGCAATTGGGTAGGGGACATCTGTGTCTTAGGCCCTGGGGCTGCCCTAAGCTGTGTCAGAATCTGTTATGGGCCAACCCCAACTGGTCACACCTTCAATTTAAGGTGTGACACAGATGAGCCACAAAGCTGTTACATGTGGAATGTCTTTGTGGCTCATTTACTGTATGATCAAGCCTTAACTTGACTTGAACATTTGGTTGGGTAAGGAGTGATTAACCTGTTACACACATCTTAAATGAAATGTGTGTCAGAGCCCTTAAAGCCATTTTTGTTTGCATATATATCCAAGAAATGAAGTTCCAGATTGCCACGTCTGTTGTTACGGTAGGGGTTGGTGCCTGACGCAGCACACCACCAATACGGAGTCTTGAGTCCGATTAAGCTTGACATGTAGTCTCTGGATTACTGTATTTAAGGTTTTTACATACAATTTCATTTTTCAGGGAAAAAAAGGGAATGTTCATTCTACCACCAAAGTATTCTGTATCTTTTTTTATATTGAAAACTCATGGTTGTCTCCAGGATGGTGTATTAATATTTGGCATGGGCAGTTGCTTATGGCTCCTTTCCATCTTCCTCAAGCCACAGAGGGTTTAACTGCAGCACAGAATGAAGGAAAAACTAGAGTAAATGGTCCCAAGAGGAAGGCATAGTGCTAGTTACATAAAACCAGTCTAAGGACATGGACAGATGTAGATGTATCCTGGCAACTTATATTTGTTTTGCATACCAGTGCAAATTATATTAGGATCAGAATGGCCAGACTTGTAGCCATCCCAGAGTAGCTTTCACAGGATAAGTCTACTAATGCACCTTGCAGTTTGGGGTCAGAGGATCAGATAATAGTCTGCTTGCCTTCAGTGCACACATACCCTGGGGTGGATGCAGACACATTAAACTATTGCAATTTATCCTAGTATGTTTTATCCCTGACTCTTTCAGGTGTAACCCTGTACCACATTTCATTGAGCTATCCTATTTTAGGAGTTTGTGAAATCTGTTCACTACTTAAACCAACTTCGCCCCCCCTCCAAAATGGTGTAAATGTTATGTTTGTTCATGTCTTAAGCACGAAAAGAATGAGACTTTGGTTTGTTTCTAAGTTAAAGTATAGAAACATAAGAGTGTAAGTCTCTATTCTCACTGTTCTATACATACACTTCAATATATACAGAAAGAAAAACATGATATATTTGTAGTGATCACCAGGTTCAATAAATACAGGCATACATGAATGAGAAAAACAACAAACTTTAATCTTAGAGCAGCTGCCAACTTCTACTGACCTTGTCTGGCTCTAAAAGCTACTTACCTAAGAGACCACTTCCCAATTACAAACTTCCCCTAAATTAGGGAGTGTCTCTAAATTATAACTTTTATCATTATAGTATTCATAGGAAAAATACAGTTAAGAGATTTACTTTTTTAAATGAAGAGGTTTTCATTATGATTTGCACAAAGGTAGTATTTAGGGTCTGTGATTAAATTAAACAAATATTTAAGATGCACATTTGCTGACAAGTCTTAAAAGAAAGTCAGTCCACTGATCTAGGCAAAATCACTGACTAAGCACCTGGAACCAGATTGCATTGAACAGATAAACTATCTATGACAGATGTAACATTTTCTGCATGTGCAAAAAACTTTTTTTTCATTTCAGTTTATTCAGGTTAGTTCAGTTCAATGACTAATTCATTCAAGGCTGAGAAACCAAGTGGGCACTTAAAAGAAGAAAGCTTGTTTTCCACCGCAATGACTACTAGTTAGGGTTAAGTTTATTAGTTTTAAAATCTAGACAGACATTGCTACCAAAAACAATCAGTACAATCCACTAACTATAGTCAACACCCCATTGAGTTAATTGTCATCAGCAACGCTTCAGGGTTGAGGATGATCACTCCCATAGGTCATGTGAAGGGTTATAAATAAGCCTGTGTATGGCTAAGAAGGCTGATCCTAGAGCCTCAGATTCTCAGGCAAACACCACAGATGGTGGTTAAAGGGAGGGTTGGAGGACGGATTTCCCAGTCTTATTTCCTTTCTTTCTATTTCTGTCATTTTTCTGCCTCCAGAGCAAGACAGTTTTCGTCAAAGTAAGATGTAGCTTCTCTCACAAGGTGTTGCCACTTAGCCCTGCCCTGGTTAGTTTTTCCCAATTTGTGCTGTCAATGCTACACTTGTTAATGTTCGCCTTGAAAGTGTCCTTGAAGCATTTCCTCTGGCCCCTGTGTGTTCTTTGTCCTTGGCTGAGTTGGGAGAATATCAGTTGTTTCAGTTAATGTACATCAGGCATGCATCCGCAATGCCCTACCCACCACAACTGATATTTTATGATCAATGCTTCCATACTGGTGGTGTCACCCAAGCTACACAGATGTAGAGAAGAGTTGGGATTACCACAGCCTTATATAGTAAAAGCTTTGGTTGAGTCTGATGTCATGATCATTGAACACACAATGCTTCAATCTTCTGAAGGCATATCAGATCCTATACTGGATCTCCTCATTGATGTTGGCCTTCTTTGAGAGATGGCTGCCAAGGTATACAAAGTGTTCAGCATTCTCCAGCTCCTGTCCACCAGTGAGGACCTTTGCTAGGAGTAGGCTGGTGAGTTAATAAGTTAGCTTTAAATACAAGGCATGTCTTAATGAAGCCTCTGTTTCTAGCATATTATTTAACATAGTTGTATTTAGTTAAAAATGGAAAATGTTGGTTTTCTACATTTTAATTCAATTCCAATTTTCAACCCAAAGCAATAAGATGCAGAACTTGACCTAAAAAAATCTAGTAGCTAAGAACTGTCATCAAAATTTCCAAAATACTAATATGTAAAAGTTAATCTTTATATGTTATGTTAAGCAACATCAAATACTGAACAAGGATTAACAACAGTATGTAAAAGTTAAGAACCTGTATATTGTACATTAAGCTACATTACATTTTGAGCAAGGATTGTGAGACCTCATGGACAGAAATAAATTCCAGACCTGGTGTAAAGGATATATTTAGTGGCAAATTTACACACCTTAATAGTTACCAGTCACTGATAATCAACATTTCTTTAGAAAAAAACTACAAGAATACAAATGTAAAACAAGATTAAAATTGATTATTTAAATCAAGGGTTTTTTGCTTGCAGATTTTAAGTTATGATTAAAATCAGTAATTTAAATCAAGCTGCCCTGTTTGCACTTCACACACAAATAAAGAATCATTAAGCTGAATTATTTACTGTCAAGGAAAGTTGGTGGTATTACTGTTACAGTTTTCTTGCTAGTGTCTCCTCAGCTTTCCTTTTGGAAATGAGATATCTCTGACAGGAGAGTAACTCTATCTCTGCTTCCCTACTGAAAGCAGCTTGACTACTAAACCAAATAGACATTCTCTTCCATTTCAGAGCAAATAAGAGACCCCAAATGCAAAAACCTTTGAGGGCTCTTAGGGAACTCACTGCTGGTAGTTAACAGCATTAAAACTCTTATGTATTTTGATGAATGGTGCAGTAATAGTGAACCCTCCCTAAGAAAATAGCTTAATTGTCCATATCTCTGGGGTCTGCTCTGGTCTTCCCTTGCTGACATAGTGGGTGGAAAGAGACTTCTTCCTCTTACCTTGTCTGGAAGCTTGTGCAATAAACCTTGAAACAGGAAACTGATGTTCAGTTCACATTCTATGTTCTCTATACCACACATCCTTTCCCCTGGTGCCCGTTGCTTGCCAACCTCTAGTTCCTCTCACACAACCTTCCTCCTAAGCAATCTGGGAAAAAACAGAGACATTAGATTTTGCCTCAGATTCTGGACTTCTTTCTAAGTTGAGCAAGGAGTCTGCTTTACATGGTTCCAACCCAATCACATGGCTTCACAATACCTCCCACCAGCCCATCTGGATTTTATTTCCCCATCAAACTTCACCTTTAACTTCCTCAAGATCCAGGAATCAAAATGCATGGAAGAGGTCATATCTTTTATTAGACTAACTAGATATTTGCAAACAAATTATTTTATTTATTTGCAAGCTTTCAGGCACCCATCATCAGACATAGGAGAAAGCAGAGATTTGAAGTTTTCCAATGTAGAAATAAGTATTCATATTTCACAGGAAAGCTGAAGGTGCAGTAAAGTCTCCTGTTTGGAATAGTTCATTTTGTCCAGGTTAGGCACAGAGAAAAATTGAAAAAGTCTTTTTACCTCAAAGTTGTCTGGTGGCAAACAGGATGTAGAAGTATATTTCCTTCAGTGCACCAACTTTCATGGCAATTGATTCCACAGCACGTCAAGCTTTTCTATCCCTCATTTTTAGTTCTTTGGGGCACATCTTAATTGTCCATGTTGTGTAGTAGTGTGCAGCATTGGACAAAGAGCGTATACCCTTAGCATGCAAGGAGAGACAACAGGCAATAAAACAGAGAAAAATGGAAGACGGCATACCTGTGAAAGAGTTGTGCTTTGCATAACAACCAGCAGAGTCACTGCTAAACCATTATCAAGTGTTTTCTAGTCACAACAGAGGAAAAATCTAACACTGTGTGAGCTGTACTGCAACAAACTCTCAGATCACTCAAGATTCCCGCAGTAGCTTTGTGCATTACCTGAGAAGGCCCCATACTCACCCTGATTTTTGTTAGGTATCCTACTAGGGAGAAGTAGTCTCCTAAGGCAAATCAAAAGCTTATTCCACAACTTCAGTCTTCCTTCACTCTCTTTTCACTATAGGATACCTGGGAATAACATATGTAACACTGTAACAAGAGAGCCTGGGGGCTCTTTATTGCTTTAAGAGAAGAAGCAGCCTAGCCAAGATGCTCTGCAGGCGAGGCACCAGGCTGCCCGTGCGACAAGCAAATGAGACAATTAACAGGCACCTGCAACCAGCCCAGGCAGTCCCTTGACTGGAAGGGGGCAGAGCCCTGGGACTACATAAGCCTGGGGCTTGGGCTGGTAAGCCATGCTAGCCTTGCTAGCTGCAGGGTTAGAAGCTCCTGCCCAGGAGAGACACTCAGGGACCCTGGTCTGATTGGTTTGCTGCCTATGGGAGCACTGAGACTCAGGGAGCTCACAGGAGCCAAGTTGGGAGGTATGCCAGTCCTAGGGTAAAGGAAGGTTTACTCTCTGAAAGGGGTAGAGGGCTGCTTTTAGGGACTGTATGGGGAGGTTTCAGAGCTTCCATTAGTGCCTGTGGGGCACCTGATAGTCTTAAGCTCTGCCAAGGGCAGGCTCAAGGCTCTAGTGAGTATTGGGTGGGCGTAGTGCAAGGGGGCAGCCACACAGGGCCAGGGACTCAGTGAGCGGAAATGACAAATAAGCGCTAGTGCCTCAGAGCTGGGTCCAATTCAGTGGGCCCAGGCTAGAAGACCTAGTAAGATTAAAGGGATAGAGGCTGAGGAGGCCAAAACCCCAACAGGGGGAAGATTACAGTACCACCTATGAGGCATGGGGCATGGTGTAGGGAAGGATTTGGAGCCATGCCCTATCAGGCACAGTTGACTATAGAGGCTCAGCAAGGGGTCTGGGGTTATAGAGGCCTAGTGAGGGGCCTGAGACTATAAAGGACCGGTAGGGTGCCAGGGAACCCTAGTGAGGGGGTTCAGTCAGACTGGGGCCATGCAGAGGTCTTTGGGCAGCCTTCCTATTTATCATAATACTAACAAGGCATGGCAGAAGAGGCCAGGAAGGTGCCCTAGAGGTGGAGCAGGGCACAGTCATGGAGCCACCAGGGGGGAACATGGCCACCCCTGGGCTCCAACATACTACATGCACTCACTCACACACACTTGTGCTGTGTATGGCAGAGAGTGTGTCTTTGGTTGCTGTATATTGTGTTTTTTTCTGAATTTTTTTGTGCCCCCCCGTTTCATTTTCTCCTCTGGACTGTTGCTGGGGAGAAAACATATGTTTTGACCATGTGGGTAAGATGGCCCCTGTTGTTCTGACCATGTGCTCTGCACATGGAAAGCTACGGCTTTGTATCTGGGCCAGATGCATAAAATCCTTTGGGCAGATTGGCCAAGGGGAGCAAAGACTCTTCAGGGAGACTGGTTAAGAGAGACTGGATTGTGGCACTTCCTGACTGGACAGGGACAAGGGGATGTCATGTGGAGGGATATAAGGTGAGCTAGGCTGGTTTGGGGAGGAGGAGAAGCTGCTAGGGACTACTGAAGAGCAAGGTCTCCTCCAAGGGGAGAAGGAATCTGTAGATAGCAAAAGGGGAAACTCAGAGGAGAAAGGGGGAGAATTGTCCAATGTCTGGGAACTCCTCTCTCTTCCTTTCCTTCCCCCTTTTCTAAGGTTTTAAGGAATTAATACCAGGGAGGAGGGTACTGATTCCTTGGATTGACTGGCCAGGAATTAGGCCTAGCAGTTCTAAACAGGGGTGAAACCTAGGAGCTTCTAATACTGCTAGTTTTGGGCCAAGATTGAGGTTTGCAACCTTCTACTCCCAGTGGAGCTGTGAGACCCAGACTACCTGCAGCCCAGGCCCAGAGGGTAGGCCTGGCTTTCACCCTTTGTTTGTTTCGATGGTTCTTTGCACCAGAGAGTCCTATTGCTGAAGGGCAGATATAGCAGTACAGGCCCCCGAAACTACCCTTTGGGGAGCTCTGAGTCCCAGACTGCCTGGGCATGGGTAAAGCCTCCCCAAGAGGGTGCCACCTATAGACTTTGCTTTGCAGTTAATCATGTTTTAAAATATATTTTTAGTGTTTTCTTTTAGTTCTTTGTCTTTATTTTCTGTAATAATTTGGGGGTTTTGTGTTTATACTGCTTGCAAGGAGAGGGTTTTGTTTATATGGGACACCGCACCAAATTTATTTTTTCTGTATTTCTGGGTAGGGGCTTGAGCCACCGGTACAATTCATTTGGTACCCTGAAATGTGAACCTGACCCTCTGTGCTACTGACCAGGGTTACACTTAGATCATACATTTCTCATGCTTATAGTTAGCACTTGATGGTTTTGTGATGCTAATCAGCTTTGCCTGCATGGATCAAACTACTTGTGTTAAAACCATTTTAGGGAACACAGTTCTCTGCCAGTCTCTGTGGTGCTCCTCACTTAGTAAGGTAGAGTACTCGTACCCCTCGAACAACCAGACCCTCATGTAATTCCATTCCTCCACTGATATAGATTTCCATGGATGGGCAGGTTACTTCCAACACTCTTTTTCCTTCTGTTTAAAGGAAGAGAAACAACAAAAATTGCCCTTAATCAATAAGACCCTGTCTGTATGCAGATTAGGACCAAAGCAACTACAATTATCTTAATTTAGTTTTTGTTGTTGTTGTATTGTAGCACGTCTGGGAGGATACTCTTAAAAGGATGGTATTGCATTTTGATTTTAGTTATGCACTGACTAACTTTTGCTAAAAAGAGACTGAAACGAGATACTCAGTTAAGCATTCATGGAAGAACAATAGGGAAGAACTGAACACATGTGGCTATTTCAATACAAGTCTGCATTTATATCCTTTTTCTCACTCACATGTGGCTTTTCCCTGTTCTGATTACTGCTCACTATTTCTGGATAGCACTGCTGACCAGCAAGGGATCCCACTCTCTCCATCTATCCCAGGAACAAGCCACACATTGTGTACAGAGAAACAACTTATCAAGTCCAGTATAGTAAACAGCTTCTTCCTGCTTTCCTGTCTTTGCCAGTTCCCTATCAGCTTTAGCTCCTCTCACAGCATAGGAGCTCAACTGCTCTGCTCTCATAATTATCCCAATGAACCTTGCTTTGACCCCATCACAAGATTGTCTCTTGTCAGGTGCTGCATCTCAGTACTGTAAGAACTCTGAATTTCAGGCCTTAGGGGCTGATTCCATCCTTGCAGCAGTACTGAGGCTGGCCCTACCCTTGGAGACCTGATAGGGCTACTTATTGGGATGATGTCACATGAAAGTAGAGAAGTATTAAGGTGTGTTAGGAAATTGCCCTGATGCTGAAATATTTCAAAATTGCAACCTACTTCCTGGTCCTGTATGTTAATTTAAATTACCTGAACCCAGACCCACCTGAAAACATCATTCTAAACAAAAGGTGATCTTTTTCTTTTGGTGCCTGTGGGTGTGCACCTTTTCCAGATTCCTCATTTCATCTTCTTCAACTTTGAAACGTGCTACAATAATTTCTAGGGGCTAATGTAAAGATTTTTCAAACTACCTCCAACACTGAAAGCACACTTTTGCAAAAAAAAAGAAAAAAAAATGAAAATGCAGCTTTTTAAAAATCTGATCATGAATGTATCCTTACTGCTTTTTTTAAGAACAGTAAAGAATTGGTAGAAGCCTTTTATCTTTACCCTTTATTCTTTTTAGGATCTGCTACCATGAAAAAGAATTGGAAATTTGACAGAGAAGTTTTCTCATCAATTACTTATATGTTAGGCATGGGCACCTGGTGCCTCCTGAGTCAAGGAGGGGACTTGCCCCCACAGTGGCCTGTCAGCAACCGGAGGGCGGGAGGGTTCCCTGTGACCGATCACACTGACCTGGAAGTGGCAGTGGCATGCTGCTGGTGCTTCTGGGTGGGCGCAATCAGCTGTGGGGGAATGGCGGGGATTGCTTCTCTTTGTGCCCCCACTCCCCAGCCAGCTCTCAGGGGGGGCATAAGCGCTCTCACCTGCCTCCCTGCCCAGCTGTCTGTCTGTCAGAGGGTGCACCAGTGCTCTCAGGGGATGTACGTGCACCCCCATACACCCCCTACATGTCGCCACTGATGCAACTCCTCTGAAAAAATTTACACCCCCACATACAAGCACACAGTTATTTCCCAAGAAGGAGTCTTTGTTACAGCATCAGTTTAAAGAGAGAAGGCATATACTGGTGATAACTTGTGGCTAAATATATCCAGAACATTCAAGTTATGGACAGCTCCAAAGCCCAATGAAATCAATTAAGACTCCCTCTGCCTTCAGCAAGCTTTCATTCACTCTTTTGCATTCCATATTCACCCTTTTCCTGAGGTTTGGCTTCACTAACTGAAAACAAACAGGGCAACATAAGGTTTAGTCTAAGATTAGCAGTGTCTTGCAGGACTCCCTATATCTTGGCTTTGTACTGCTCTCCAGCCCCAGCAAGAAGCAGATTGTAAATATTCTGTTTCAAACTATTTGGGATTAAAGGGCATTGACAATTCTTGTTAGCGATTACTGGCACTAAGGACATACGAAATCAGAATGCCTTTTGAAAAACTCTACAGAGATGAATGAACTACAACTAATATCTGTTTTTATTATAATTGCAAACTATTGCTTTGTTGTGTTTTTTCGTACAGAAATATATCATGTACATGCAGTTTAAAAGTCCTATTCTAAAAAGAGATTATAATTGAGATAAAATATCACCCTAATTCTGATTGGAGCACCAGCATGCTAGCTTCAGGCAGATATGAAGAATACGTAGACCAGTGGCCCTCAACCTTTTTTAAATACAAGGTACCCCTTGTTAGACCCAGAGCATCCCTTGGAAACTGCTAGCTCTTGACTTTCACTCATTTTTTGACTTGGGGGAAAAATAATAGAGTATTCTTCTGTTGTAAGCAACTCAGACCACCACAGGTCAGGATGTTTTAGGGTGTTGTTTGACACTTTAGATTTCTATTTGAAAACTCTGGGTTTACCTTGTGAATCATGTAGAGGCATTTACATAGGTAACAGTGTTAATATTGTACAGAACCCTTAAAAGGATCTTGTGCCACCCTGGTTGAGAATCACTGACATAGACTGTAAGAGTGTGTATAGCTGCAGTGCTGCATATATAGTTGTACAGGGGACAACGGTTCTAGTTACTTGGTTCTAAATCTTAGGTATTGGGTTCTAAAGCACTGTCAGTGCTCCTTGTTCAACCATGCTGACACAAATCAGTATAAACTGACTTCAGTGGAGCTGTGCTGATTTGCACCAGCTGATGAGCTGGTCTCGGAGTCTTCAAGACATTTCTGCATTTTGTCAAGCCAGGATTTATTTGGTTTCCATGGAAAAGTGGTAGTGCTATGCAGCCTGGGCCCACTGCTGCACAATGGGAAATCCATAATACTGCTATTTCCTATCAGTGGCATGTTAACATTTCTGTAGAAAAGAAGACTGAGATTTAGGTCACCAGAATGCAGCCAGGAATGCAGAAAGTGCATATGCAAGAGAAATAAAAATGACTGCTGTCTCTTGTATTATGGGCTGCCTCCAAAGAGCACAAACTATTTCATTTGTTGGTAGTGTATTTGTGACAATTACACTCTTTATGAGCAGAACATCCACATTCCGCAGTCAAACAATTTGCAGTGTTTTGAATGAGAGTATTGTCTGTTCAGTGCCACACTTGCAATAAAAGAAGCTAAGACACTGTAATCCAACAGAGAGGTTTTCTGGAACCCAGCACTCAAATCATGTTGTGATCAAACTTCCTTAGGTGTAAAGATACTCCTTCTCTCCTTGTTTAATTCAAAGGAGACATACATTATCAAAAATGCACAAAAATGGGAAAAAACACTATAAGCCGGGCACTCATAAAAATAAACATTCTAATATTCTGGAAGCCTAAGTTTGCATGTCTGTAATGCTTTATTTGCACTCTGATTGGCTGATGGAACAGCCAATCAGAGTGCGCCAAGCATGGGGGAGCGTCGCCATGATTCTGAAGCCACCGCCCCCACCCCACTCCCTACAAATGGCACCAGGGACTGGACAGGGGGTATACTGGCCTCGGCTCCCCCACCCTGCTGCCTGCAAGAGGCGGAACAGTGGCAGCATGGGGCATTAGGTGGTGGCACTCCAGCTCCGCCCCTGCCCCACCCCCTGGTCATTCTTGATGGGCAATTGGCTAGTAAGTATATAAATACATAATTTCACAGTCCAAGCGTTTTCAAGAGCTAGATGTTGAGCTTTTTTTCTCTGCAAAGATTAAACCAAGAAGTGGGTTACCTGAACAGAAAGGGAATGATACGCCAAAAAGACATGAAGGGTCATATATTTAATTTGCATGTGCAATTACTGCATTTGGATGGACAAATAATGAATGACATCTCCCACTGCCAATTTCCTTATACAAAGAGTCTTGTTTCATATACAGTCAAAGCAGATATGCCTGTGTGTGTGCACATGTGTGTGCATGTGCATAGCTATGGAAAATAACTAGACCCCAGGGGCACAGAACAGAAATACATCAAACTATAATACAGCCAAACTGTAACCAGAGCTGTCCGTAGGAGTGTATGGGACCCACAGCATATCAGCCTGTGTGGGGCTGGGTGTGGTGAGCAGTCAGAGCACAGAGCTGGAGGCACGTGGCAGCTGCGTGGGGCCTCTACAGCACTGTCTGAGGGGCCCCCCAAAGCATGGGGCCCAGGGTGGTCCCCCAATTTGCACGCTACTAGAGACAGCCCTGACTGTAAGCCAGCCTGTGATAGGTAATATCACCCAGTGTTAGAGGAACTTGGCTAGAGCTCCGAAGAGCTCAGTTCTATATGTGGCTCTGACCATATCATCAGGCATGACCTTGGGCAAGTAATTTCACCTCTGTGCACCCGATTCATCATTGCCAGCCTTGAGGCATCTCTGATGATGCATTTACACAGGTCTTAACACAATGAAGCCATACTCTCACTGTTCTAATACAGAGAGATAAATGCAAATAACACTAATAGCCAAAAGGCATGGATCTTTGCCTCATGAAATTCCACTGCCTTATTAGCCAGTTTTATAAAGTTTCTTCTGAGTGCCTGGCTGGCTCTCAGGAATGAGAGAAGTCCACAAAATTTTAAGGAACTCAATAATTCTCAGGAAAAATTGGGTTTTAATTAGCTGAATTTCCATTTTGTCTTCCCACATCCCCTCTTTCAAAATTAAGAACTTTCTAGCAGGTCACTCCTTTTCCATACAGCTCCAGTATTAGTCCTCTGTTTATAAAAAAATGAGAATCAAGTAAGACTTATAATATTAGTATACTCCTTTCACCATTAGGTGGCGATGTTGCAGCAGTTGAGATGGATCTGGAGAGTTGCCCTATTAAAATAATTTTCTGTCACTTTGCAACCAAGTATGAGTATTTAGTTTTTTATTACAGTAAAGATCAAGTGCCACACAACTGAAGGCAAACATCAAAATTCTGTGAATATTCTTAAGGCTATGTATCTGAAAACTATTTTTGTATAAAGATTTAATGCTCATTTCATGTTGTACAGGACACACTGGGTGCATCTACACAAGATGCTAAATGCTCAGTAGACTAATTCTACCGCACATTAGTGCATCACGGCAAAAGCCATACTAGAATTAGTCTATTGTGCATTAGCATCACTAAAAAGGCATGCAGCGGTGCTACTGCTCAGTTATGTCAATTACTGCCCATTCAGTTAGTACCTCTTATTACAGGCACTAAACTTAATGTGCAGTACCTATGACGCATTAATGCACATGTAGACATGTCCGCTGCCCACTGTTTTTTATAGGTCAACAGGCTCTGAAATGCTGCACAACTGCCGTACATCTTTAAGAATAGTAAATTAATATAAATTCAGATGTAGGGGGAAAATATCTGCTATTTGCATTGGGACTTTTGCTCATAGTGTATGTTTCTATAAGCTGTATAAGACAAAGCGCAAGGTTGGGTGAAAACCTGAGGAAGCTAGTACCAGCTAAATGCTATGAGGCAGAGGTGCCACTGATCTGAAATGTTCAGAAATATGCTGACTTTCACAGCTGTAGCCAGGACTGTTTGTATTATTGGATGCTGACAGTGCTTGGAAATCCATGACAGGCTTAGGCTTTGGGTATATAACTGGTGATACTTTAAAAGGGTCTGATTTTCAAGGAGTGCTGGGTACCTATGCTCTGAAAATAAGGTCTATGGTGTGTCTGGTCTGGCACCCAAAAATGAAGGCACCTGAAGTGTTGTCATTTGAAGATTGCAATGCAAGTCTCATGATACTTGGTACTTTTCTTAAAGTCCCAGTACCTACATCCAAGTGATCACATGGGAATCCAAGCTTTCAGTCAAATAATCCAGCTTAAAAATTAGGTTTGTGGCCATTATGGTTGCAGAGAAAAGCCTGAAAGCAAGAAACAGCTGGACTGTAAATAAAGGCTTTGAAGTGAGAAGGAAAAACTTTCCCCAAGAAGTGGTTCAGAAAAAAGGAGGAATTTCATGATTTAAGCCAATCCCATACTTTTGATGAGCTTGACTCTGTTTTAGGGAGCTCTTGGAGTTGGTAGTCACAGGAAGGTCACCAGGTGGGCCAGTTGTGGAGGGGCTGGCTTTTGGGACAAAGAGACACAGAACAGGAAGGGCTCTTTCAGACCAGCCCCTCGGGTTTGTGGGCAACCATTCAGCCAAGACGGGCTGCAAGAACACTCGCTCTAGCCTCTCTGTTACACCAGTCAAAAAGCACCGGATTGAAACAAAAAAGTGGGTTGGGAAATGTGCAAGGAGGGGGCTACAATGCACTGTAGGAGAAGCAAGGAGTTCTTAGGATGATATCTTTTATTGGACCAACTATATAGTTGGGATAAAGTTAGGCTTTTGAACATAAGACATGGGGAATATGTTGCATTCAAAAGTTTGTCTTACTTTATCTCAACTACAGAGTTGGTCCAATAAAAGGGATTGCCCCAAGATTCCTTGCCTCTTGTGTGATTTCTGGGCTATCATGGCTACAAACAACATCACTCTTGCACTGAAGAGACAAGGGCACCCCCAACACTTTGGCCAAGCTCCCTGACAAGACGTGAATTTTTCAGCGTCCACCGGATTTAGCTTTGCTGAAAATGACGTATGTGGTGCCAGTCTCCCTCTGCTGCCAGGCCTAGGAAATCATTAGGTATAATAGGCACGGATGATCCTAAAAAGTGGTTGTGGCTCTGCACAACAACGCCCACGGTCCGGACCCAATTGACCAAGGAGAGAGATTACTTTCTGAGGCCGGGACTCGAACATACGACCCACAGAGACTCCCGAGCAGCCTCCCCCCGCCTGCCTCAGCACGCCAGCGCCTCACTGCGCAGGCGCCTCCGCGGGACCCAACACAGAAACGCAACCGGGACCGCGAGCTGTCCCGGCCTGGGAGGGGGCGGAGCCCCTAGCCCGGGATACTGCGGCTCAAAGTGGGTGACGGGGCGGGGGCGGGGCCCGCAGCCCCTTGCTCGGGATAGGACGGCTCGCGGTGAGTGACGGGGCGGGGCCCGAGGCGGAGCCCTTCGCCCGCGATAGGGCGGCTCGCGGTGAGTGACGGCGGCGGCGCATGCGCCCCAAACGGCGCGGGGTGGGCTGGGGGCCCCATAAGCGGCGCGGCGCGGCGGCGGGGGCTGTAGTCTGACTGCGTGTGGCCCAGGAGCTGGCAGCCATGGACGCGCAGAAAGTGAGTCGCCTGCTCGCCGCTCATGGGTGCTGCAGGGGTCCTGGGGCCGCTGCTCCGTGCCCGGACCGCGGGGACTGTCCGGGGCGCGGACCCGGCGGCCGTGCTGGGCATCCGGGCCCTGTCTAGGGGGCGCGGGTGGCGCGGCCCGGCCCAGCCCAGCCCAGCCCAGCCCGCGGTTCCCTCCCTTTGGAGGGGAACGGGATGCTGTGTTACTCAGTCTAGAATCAGACGTGCCCGCTGGCTTGCTTGGTCCCACGTGAAGTGTTCACCAGCACAATAAACCGTGCGGGAGATAGGTAGAAGGTGCTGGTCGCTAGTTCTGCTGTCCTGTCCCTAGAGCTGCGTGTCTTTCCTGTAGAGTCGTCCAACAACATCTGGCTGCTTTGTGTGTCTTGGCAGAGCCTCCTGTGCTCTCCTGTCAGTTGCTTCTGCACCTGGGTTAAGGTTTTAGCTACAGTTTGGGGGGAGCAGGAGTTGGGGGAGCATCTGCACTACTGAACCCCCCCCTTCCCCCAATCCAACCCTGTGTGTCCCTTGGGGCAGCGGTTCTTAGCCAGGTTTGTACTGGGTGTCATTAGTAAACATCAGTGGCCAGTTTTTGTTAATACCAAGTAGTAGCTTCTGATCTTTTCTTCTAGCCTCCTCTTAACTCTGTGGTTCTTTTCCGCATCTTTGTCTGCTGATCAGTCTTCCAGGATAGCCTTTCAGTGTCCACAGGATTTAGGCTTGCTAAAAATGACCTGTGTAGTGGCAGTCTCCCTTTTCTGCAGCTTGGCAAAGCTGTGGACAGTCACAAAAATATCACAGCTGTCTGCCAACTTGAACTAGATTGTTTTGTTCCCCTTGGTGTTTGGAAGGGGGGGACAGTGGCTTGAAGCTTCATTTTCTAAAAAGAGCGTACAGTATATGCTGCCAACGTTCAGGCAGTAAGCCTTCTTTCCAGGGCAAGCTATAAGCATACTTCAGGTTTGAAAATCTTGGAGAAATGTGACTTGGAAAACATGGAAGCCTCATGGTGGCTTATGGAACGTTAACTTTATTCTCTTGTTATGTGCCACATGATCCTTAGAGGAAAGAGTACATGACACTTGAACCATTTTGGCATTAGGTGAAAAGGAGCACTTTGAACATTAACAAATGCATGCTAAAAATGTTAGTATAGATGAAGGGTGTAACTCGGCCAGGTGTATTTTAAAACTAAAACTACATTGTTTTCCTTGATGTTAAAACAACTATTGTTGGTATGTTTTGTGTTTTCTGTAGAACTTAGTAATACTACTCCAGTGTAGAAAACATGTTAAAGGTCCATAGCCTACTACTGCTAAGTCATGGGGAAGTCTTGCCATGTCTGCTATTGTATACATTACCTATGAAATCTGAGTTGCATAAAATAATTCACATTAACTTGAAACTCATGAGCATTAGTATACTATTCAGTAGTAGTAAATGTGGTTCTCAAATTTTAACTGCAACTTATTTTCGCAGTCAGACTAGATAGATGGAAAACCTGTCTAAACCTTGTCTTGGGGCTTGTACTAATTGAGACTAAGCCTACTGGCCAGAGAAATTACAGAACTGAAGGAGCATAACCAGAGAGATTTGAGAGAGTGTCTAATAAGCAACACTGCAGTCCTCTGTTTTAAATAGCGATGTCCCCACCGCAGGGAATTTCCTTAGTCTTTATCACTCCTTGGGTCACTCTCTTACAGAGTAAATCCAGTGTGAATGTCCTCTATATAGTCTGAGTTGAAACTGTAGACAGCAGAGGAGGAACCAATGGAGATGGAAATACACCACCTTCCATCTTGTATTTCACTACTCAGTTGGAAGATGCTTTGCTTGGAAAGTATTTTACAAGAACTTAATTTCTGTTGCAATGATTTAGGCCCTGGAATCTGCTAGGCAAAAATTCTTTTTTTGTTGCTGTTGAATTTTTCTGGCCTACTCTCTTACCATTGTATAGGAAATATGGGTAAGGTTAAATTTAGCATGAAACTTCCTGCTTGAAGAAAATAACTTTAGGCTTTTAAAACATTTATGTACTTTTTCTGATGGGCTCTCAGATAACTGATTGTTCCTGTAACTTGAACTTTATAATTGGTGGCATAATTTCCTTTGTTTATGAAGGAACACGTGTAGCTTGCAAGTAGAAAATAATACTGGCTGTCATACTTATTTGAATTTTAGGAGTGGCTATAAAAAGCCTTCTACTTTTCAGTCAGAAATAGACCTATGCCCCAGACAGACCTTATTGTACATGGCTCTAAAATGTTTTTTACCTACAGGGTTTTACTTGGAGCTAAACAGGGTTTGATAAAACCAAGTTGGAATAGGATTATGGCTTGTCTACCTTGTTATAATTGACAGTTATGCTTATAGGATCTCAGGCTTAACTGTGAGCCATCTGAAACACAAGCACAATTGCTCCTGGTCAGTAATGAATGGGAAAACAGCTGGACAGAATAAACAGTCTGAAGAAATAACTGAAAAAAATATTTTGAACAAAGTTGGGTATAATGCACTCGTGTAACTAGGCAATGAGGACATTCCCATTTTAGACAAAACTGTAGAAACCCTTTGTGAAAGAAATATTAAGGAAACGGTGGATCCTGGTACATCTTAAATTTTGCTATACCTTCATAATAGCATTTGACTCTGGTGAATTCAAAAATAAAGATGAGCAAATTATCTGCAGGTAGCCTTGTATCTGTGTATAGAATTATATAGTTACCTGATTAGTCTCAATTAGTACCTCTTCCCATATGCAGAGGCAAACTCTTCCAACTGTGAAGCCGGGAGGACTCCTATTTTAAGAATATTTTGGTTGGCAACCAAGGAGTATGGATATTGTGCTTCCTATTCTAGAGCACAGAGCAGTGCTATGCAGTTGTATCAGGGAGGTATGCTGATAGACTTCAGTTCTTGTCTTGTCCTATAGTTCTTCGTGGTAGGATGTCCTAGGATTTTTTTTCTGGGAATTGGAGAATTATCAATAGCATGGCATTATCTGCAGTGGTGCTACAAAGTGGATGGGGCTCCAGCCCGAGTTTGGCCCAGCTCTGGTGTAAACCCATAACCTTCAACCAACTTAGTGAATGTGCATTCAGAGCACACACATGCATGTACTTATGGGTGGAAGGGGCCTGAAGAAAAATGTATAATAACGTGGGTTGAGTCTACCAGATAGATGTACTGTTGTGTTGGTAGGTTGTTTGACTTCAGAAAGTTTCTAGGGCAGGAAAACCTTCGCTACTTGTCAGATCAGCACACTTTCTTTTGACCAAAAGGAACAAAGAAACAGTTCTTTCTGGGGGTTCTCTGGCTCTTCTGGAGTCTGTTTGATCAGTGTGTGATCCCTTTCGATGGCAGCTCAGTCATTTTACCTACTGTCACACTTGGCTCCTCCAGTATGATTATGCTAACAAAACATGGGGAATTAGCCATTTGAAACACTGTTGGCTGACTTCTCATTAGCAAGTAAGCCCAATCCTTTAAAGCAGGGGTGTCAAACATATGGCCCATGGGCCACATCTGGCATGTGGAGCTGTACAGTCTGGCCCATAGTTCTTAATACATCACATGCTACATGAGATATGCTAAGCTAGTCTGGTGCATGGGCTGGAACTGTGGGTACTACATGTGGCTGAGGGTGGGGGGCCTGGGGCATGTGCTGCATGCTTTCCCATGCTGGACATGCTGGCTCCAGGGCTGGTTCAGGTTGGGCTGTGCCCTCCGGACAACTTGTGGCTCTGTCCCACACCCCACTCTGGTCAGGCAGCATGTGCCCCAGCCCCTACCCAATCCTCCCTCCCTCACCACAGGGGTCTTGATTTGCACCCTGCCTCATGCCCCTTCCCTTATCCCTCCCCTTCCACCACAGCAGACTTACCAGCTGGACACCGCTCTTCAAGCTGCCGGGCTATGTATCGGAAATTGAATTGGTATCGGCCCAAAAAACCTCTATCAGTGCATCCCTAATTCTAATAATTCTCAGATTAGGACTTTTGAGGGAGTTGGCCCTCATCTGTAAGGTAATGAAGTGATTTATTTAAAAAAAAAAAAATTACTATAAACAGACTTACTTGGCTTTGGTAAGACTGTAGCTGGAGTATTGAAGTACTCTACTTCAAGAAGGATGTGGGGAAACTTGAGAGATACCGAAGGAGGGCCACTGGTATACTAGAGGGCTGGAGAGCTGGCCATATGAAGAGAGGCTGAAAGACATGGGACTGTTAAGCCTGGAGAAGAGAAGACTTAGAGGGGGCTTGGTGGCAGTATATAAGGGCTACATCAGGGCCTGGGGGAGCATCTGTTCAACAAGGCAGCCCAGGGGAAGACAAGGAACCATGGACACACTGCTAGAAAACTTTTCCTCATGTCCAATCTGAAGACATGTCTTTACGGTTCAAGTGTCCAGGGTAATCTGACCCCAGCAGTCTTTCCTACCCAAGTGCAGGGGGACTGGACCTGATGATCTTGTCAAGTTCCTTCCAGCCCCTAACATCTATGAATCTATGAAAGTTATTGAAACATCAGATATTCAATTGCCATGGCCAGCACAGATTGATTAGCAGCTTCATTTCTTATCTGTTATCCAGATTCCACTAAATACCATTATTTGGTTTGTATAACCATCTCATGATTTTTATAAAACAACAAGCAAATTGTCTGTCATGGAATGACCGGGGGGAAGGGAAACAGAGTGCCAAACAGCCCTGTAGTGCTGCTGTTCTGCCTCTGGCCCTGTGCACATCCCCTCCCCCCACCAGCAGGGGGGGCTTCACCCCATGTCACTACCAGCTTGCAGGAACAGGTGGGAGGGGATCTTGCATGCGGTGGCAGCTGCTGACAACTGGCAGTAGGCAACATCCTCCCTCTCCTGCCTCCCCCTGCTGCTGGTTGTTGTCAGCACTTGGGGGGTGGGCGGGGTGCTGCCACCAGAAACCTCCTGCTTCTCTTCCCTGCCAGCTGTTGTTGGGGGTGGGGGGGGGGCTGGCACGGTGCCTCTCTCGCCCCCTCTGTCTGGTCCCCTGCAGCCAACTGGTATGCACTCTCTTGGTGGCACATGCCTGGTTGGCTTGGAGCTTGATGGACAGATGGCTTAAGGCAGGGGTGGGCAAAATACAGCCTGTGGGCTGGATTCAGCCCGCCAGCCCATGGGGCTGGTGGGGGGGGGGGGGGGGAAAGGGA
>NW_017729024.1:54907087-54915051 GCF_001723915.1 Gavialis gangeticus | reverse complement strand
GGGGGAATTGCTAGAACAGCCCAGTGGCTGGGAGCCCTGTGGTGCTTCCCAGGCTAGGCTGGAAGCAGGGGAGGGTGGGGAGCAGCGAGGGCTGTGGGCCACTCAGCTGCTTCTCCTCAGTGGTGCTGACCCAACTAGGCCAGTTTCATCCCAAGCAGCATGCAGCAAAGCAGTGGCTGGGCTGGCTTCCCTGCATGCCACTTGGATGGGACAGGCCTGGTCAGCATGGACAAGGAGAAGAGGAGGCTCTGTCAACTAAGCCGAGTGCTGCTCAGGACCAGTCTGGCCCAGTCAGAGCGGTATTCAGCTCAGTCCATCCTTCTTTTACCTCTGCTGGATGGTCCCAAGAGGGACGCGGCTCAGCCACCACTGCTCCTTGTTGGTGCCCTCCTGGCTTCGGCCCAGGCTGTCCTGAGTGGCACATGGGAAAGGAGTGGCTGGGCTGGCTTTGCTGTGTGCCACTCCGGTCAGGATGGGCATGATCGGGTTGGCACTAGCGAAGAGAAGTGGCAGCTGAGCTGTGTGCCGCTTGGGACTTGCTCAGCCACAGCTTCCCCTCCCTGGTGCCGGCCTGGACCAGCATGAGATGCACATAGCAGAGCTGTGGCTTCCACTTAGCTCTGCCAACCTGTCCTGGCTGATCCGGAGTGGCACATGGATCAGCTGCCACTTCTCGCTGGTGCTGACTCGGCTGTGTCCATTGCTTCCCTGCATGGTGCTCAGAATGCAGCAGCTGGGCCAGCTTTGCTGCATGCTGCTCAGCCGGGTCAGCACAGATGTGAAGCAGTGGCTGAGTCAGCTGAGCTGTGCGCTGCTTCCCCGCAATGCTCGGGATGGGTCAGGCTGGCACCAGGGAGGCAAAGCCATGGCTGAGCCTGTGTTGAGCAGCATGCGAGGACACAGCATGTGGCTCAGCTGCTGCTTCTCTGCTGGTGCTGACCCGGCTGGGCCTGTGCCGTCCTGAGTGGCATGTGACAAAGCCTGTGCAGCAGCTGCTTCCCTGCATACTGCACGGAATGCAACGGGCCAGGCTGAGTTGGCATTAGTGAGGAGAAGAGGTGGCTGGGCCATGTGCTGCTTGGGACAGGATGGGCCAGGCCAGCAGAGGTAATTGTGCAGCTGTTCCCAGAGCCCTGGGGGCTCCTGCTGTAGCTTGGAGGACTCCACCCCACTCATGCTGTACCTGCTGTGCATGGAGGCTGAGCTGGGAGCCCCCCAAGCCTGGCGTTCTGCCCCTGCCAGGTGGCATCCTCTTGTGGGCAGGGTGGCTGCGCCCTATCCCACGGAGCTGTGTGGGTTAGGCCACGCTCCACCTTGCTGCTGGGGGCCCAGCTGTAGCCCAAGCCTGTGGAGCTCTGAGGCAGCCCCTGCTCCCCTCCCCAGCTCCCCCTGTCCTCCAGCTGCCACCTCCACAAGAGCCTGGCCAGCCTACCTGTGGTGCCTCCACCTGCGCCTGCCTCTCCCCCTCTATGAAGTCTTATTTATTGTCACCATGTTTAGAATTTTTAGACAGTCTGGTATTTAAATTCCTGGTCCCTAAATTCAGGTAGGGACCAGGAAGAAACGGAAGTCTTTTTTAAGCAAAGCCAGAACACTGGAAAGCATAGGAACCTTTTAAGTTTAAGCCAGACTTTTTTTTTTTTAATTTATAGAAATACATAATCAAAGCATGCAAAGCAATAGTGTACTGTAGAGAGAGCTTCCCAAAACAATGGGAAAAACTCTGCCTGGGTGTAGCTTGTCTTGGAGCTCCTTCTTTGCCTGCTCTTGGTCTTTCTAGTTTTAACAAAACAGATCTGATTTACATTTTGACACAATTCTAATTTCATCTCAGAACCTAATTTAATGCATGTTATACCTACATTCTATTACTGCAGTAGGAGGTAAAGAGGCAAGGTTTTAACTTGGTACATATTTGGGGTGGACTGGTTAGCAAGGTGTGCAATATTGTTGTACACATCTGAGTACTTTTTATTGAATTTGTTGGGGGGGGGGTGTTTTTCAAATCCTAGGAAGCCCTGCAAAGGATTATCTCCACTCTGGCAAACAAAAATGATGAAATCCAGAACTTCATTGACACATTGAACCACACTCTAAAAGGTGTTCAGGTATGTATATCGATAAATGACTGAATGGCAAACTTTACATTATTTGGGTGTTGGAGAGAGAGAGATCCCAGACTAATTAAACTTGCATTAGTTCTATTCAGTTTTTTTTAAGTTTGGTATGAAAAACTGCTTTTAATTCTTGAAAGTATAAAATAAAACCTGGTATAGTTTGTTTTTGTGATTGATTCCAATATTCTAAGTTGAAGGTTAGTCAGTTCCCAGTTGTAAGATAGAAAGTTTTTTGTGGGGGAGAAGAAAATGCTATGATTTGATTCAGGTTTGGGGAAATGTACCTTAAAGCTTTTGTTGTGGTGTAGAAACTAGGATTCAGGATGGGTGTTTCACTGAAGTCAGCCCATCTTCTAAAAGTAGAAGAGTATTCTAATAACTAGTACTGGCTTTTGTTTCTTGATCTGATCATAAATATCTGATCTTACTTTCTGGTCTCCTTACTTTCCTGCCTCCCTTGTAAACTACAAATGCATGTCAAAATTGATTCCTTTTTCTAGCCTTCTGATTTTTATATCTGTTCCTCTCAATATAAGACCAGGCTTAGGGTGGTGGTATAGTAGTTTTGTCTCTAACTTTTTTTTTTTCTTTTGCCTTTTATCTCTCTAAGTGCTTCTGGTTCAAAATTGTCTGTAACAAGCTAAATCCAGAAGCTTAGCTAGTTCCTTAAAACCACTTACGATAGCAGTGTTCTACAACCATTTTGTTGGAAGAACTAGGTAATCATTATCTTTTATGAGCCTCTAGCCTTTTCTGTACTTGAGTCTTAATGAGGGGCTTGTCACATTGAATAAGCAATTGTTGCATTCAAATGCTATAGACTTCCATATCTACCACTGCCAAAATATTTAAATATGGGTCCTCGGTGCTCTAAATGCTCCAGTCTGTTTTTTAGAAGAGGATCACTGTAGCCAACTACTAGGTTTTTAATGCTTTCAGAAGATGGGATGGCATGAAAAAATGTGAAGTAATCATGTAAAGTGTATTAGGGGAAAATTACAGTGCTGCTTATCTTTTAGTTCAGTCTGAAACTCTATTACAATCTTCTTCTCAGGCTAATTCTTCTAATGTGATTGCTGAGCTGGATGAGGAATTTGATGGTCTCTATTCTATACTAGATGAGATGAAGGAGAGTATGACCAACAGTATTAAGCAAGAACAAGCTCACAAAACTCAAGAACTTCAGGTAATTACTTGTCTCTCTAAAACTTTGCCATTAAGGGAAACATTTTTAGCAACTATTTTCAGCTTTTAATCTAAAATAAAATTACATCAAGTATTTACAATATGTATGCTTGCTTCTAGCTAAGGTATGTGTTCACTTATTAAGACACTCATGTGACACCCCCCCCCTTCAAACATTACTTGAGTACTCCACAGTCTTTAGTGTGTCTAACCTGATAGCACTTTCCTGCCTCTCAGAGGTGCTGTTATACATCATCTCATTAATGGAGCACTCCACAGATTGTTTAGGAATAGTGAATCCTGTATTTGTGTGGGGTTGAGCCAGGTGACCCTTGAGGGCCCTTTCAACCCTTTGATTCTGTGTACAGGGGTGAAGTGATTAGAAAAGTTGCATTTGATGCTAGACGGGGAATGGAACCCAGGTTTCAGTTAACTTCCTACTCATTGAACCAGCCTGGCTTCTCTTGTCCTCGAAACTTGAGGAGTTACTGATACATTCTAGAATAACGTAAGTCATTTTACTATGCATGTTTTACTGTAGTTGTACGCACTAGGCATACAGTATATTTAAAAACAAGGAGGTTCTTTATCGGGGACAAGGCAATACACCACATTTTATTGAGAGCAAAAGAAAAACCTTAAAATCACACTTACACTTGCTAAGGTGTTACCAGTCTTTCAGTTGCTTGAGTCAGCTTAGTGGCCTGCTAAGCTGAACGTGAGGAGGTTGCTGGGCCTCTGTCAGACCTGTGCCGATGCTCCATCGTTGTGCAAAACAGACCCAAAGTTTCTGTGTTCTCACCCACCTCTTATAATGGCTGTCCCCCATGCAGGTCTATGGACCTTGCTCAGGGTGTTTATGAGCTATGAAGTTGTTTGGCGGGGGGGGGGTTGTTTTTTCTTTCCTTTTCTGCTGTATTGAGGCAATTAAACACTCTTGTTGGCTTTTTGGGATGGATTTTCCTAGCTCTGGTTTCTGCAACCTTCAGCCTTGTCAAAACAGGAGGTTACTGCAACCTTTGGCCGTTGAAGGATTACAGCAGAGTCATAAACCTTGCTACTTTTGCTTATCTTCATTCTTCACCTGGCACAGACCGGATAATTGCCCTTTCTTAGCATATTTTTTAATATGGTAACTTGTTTGTGAATATACAACATACACTGCTTTTTCAGTCACTCTACACTCATGCATCCATACATTCTAAATATTATAAAGAAACTCTTATTTTGATAAAAGTAAAATAAACGCAAGTCAGTTGAAAAGCTAAATTATATGACAATAGAATGATTATAAGTGGTTATATAAAAACAAAAGCAACTTTACATAGTCCTGATGCTAAATCTGGGGATAACTTTTTTGAGAAGTTCCCAGTGTGCAGAGGAAATAACCAGAAAAAAGGTTGGGTTTTTTTTTTTTTCCATGGTTGTGCTAAAGAATAATGGAGCTGGAAGAACACTCTGGATATGGGTATCTAAATGAGTGCCAATCCCTCAGCTCATGTTCCAGAGTGTCTGCAATGCTGGAAGTAATCTAATTAGAGCACTTGATAGATTTCTTTGGTGTCTTTACTTGGTTCTCTGGTTGTAGTTTATAGAAGTGCTCAGGTTGAATTGTAGGAACAGACATCCAGAGTCTTGACATCCAGGGTTTTTTCTGTGTGCTCTACAAGCATAACTATTTCCCATACTAAATGCAAGAATTGGTTTCATCATGAAGATGGCTAAGGTTCTGGACTAGAAATTGTTTGAGTGTTGATTCCTAGTCCTATCAGACTTCCTGTAGGACCTTAGACAAGTTCATCTCTGCCTTGGCTTGCCATTCATATTGGAAATCTTCTTGTCCTTCAGATGGTGTATGGGTGAAATAAGTCCAAGCAGTTTATAAACATTAAGTGTTTTTTGGTGGGGGGGGGGACGGAATGTGGTGAGAGCAAGTGGTACATGATTACTTAAGTAAGACATGGGCATAAGCATACTAATGCTTCATTAAATTTATGTATCAACTCTGGCAGTGGCCAGAACCAGTTAGAAAGGTGCATGAAACCCTGCAACAGACAACTAAGGGATGACCTGTCAGTAGAGTTTCTTCCACGTATCTCAGACTGTCTATCATTGCTTAATTCATGCTCTGAAACAAGGCAGGCTTTTATCCTTTTGTAATTCTTATTGGCAGGGATCCTGGTTTTTTCTCTCCTTTTTTTTTAAATCACAAATTCTCTGACAATCACATAATCCACAAAATCCATTACTAAAATTTTAAAAGCCCCCTGCTGGAAGGGGCCCCCAGCTGCCAGGGCTATCGGGCCAGGGACCCAGATTTGCAGCTTCCTGCAGCTGCAGCAGAAGCAGCATGGAGCCAGCTCCCCCACTGCTGCTGCCTGCTCAAGTAGGGCTGGGGCCAGCTCCTGGTTCCCCCCAGCCCTGCTGATGCCCACCCCCAGCCATGACCTGTAAGCCCCACTTACCTCAGGCTCCAGGAGCAAAGACTGAAGCTGAATTGAGCCAGCTGTGGCTGACTGAGTTTTGTGCCCTGCCCTTCCCCCTCTCCCTCCAGGCAAGGCTGGGGGTTTCCTGCCCTGTTTGCAAACAACTCTTGCAGGTTGGAGCTCAACCAGCCTGCAGAGCTCTCTGCAAAAGCAGGGAGTCAGTGTCTTTTCTGTTTTTTTTTTTTGTTTTTTTTTTTTTTTTTTTTTCCATGGGAAACGGAAAACAAGGATTCCTGCTTTTTAGTCGCAAGGGAGTGAAATATCATAAGTTAATTATACACTTAGCAACTTGCCCAAACAATTAAAGTAACAAAGTCTTACACCATGATCCACTCTGCAGAATGCACTATTGGTGTCCTCTAAAAACCCTGTTAAATAAGTGCCTCTAAGTATGGCTTTGGGGTCAGCTAATTCAGGCTACTTTCTGACCTAAAGAAAGAGATGGGTTAAATATACAGTATAGAGCCAGAAAGCAGCAGCCTTTCTTATGAGGAAACCCCAGATGGTGCAAGTCTGGCAGTTTTACTACTTCGTTAACTTAGTTCTGCTAATCTCTGCACATAAATCGTGTTACTTTTCATAATGTAAGTACCATTTTCCCACTCTCTTTCAAATAAGAATGTTCTGGTTTATTCTAAACTGCAGTAAAATTGGTGGTTTTTTTTCCATTCGAGTTATCCACAGTAACTTGGCGGTCTCTCTTTCTTGGCTGGCTAGTTTGGAATTCTGCAAGTGTGAATGGATTAGTGCACAGCAGAAGGAGAAAACTAACTTACCCTTACTAATTTGAATGTCATCTGAGATGCTGCTACGTGGTTGTTTACTCTCAATAGGTCTTGCTTCCTTCGCTATTACAGTTCAAAATCTTGCTGTCTGCAAGTTCTCTAATATTAACTTTTTAAATAAGTATATTAAACATGCTTTTGGGCATGGGGACCGTTTAACATTGCTTTTGGCTATGGCTACAGGGAGAGCCCCCCATACTGGGACCAGGTAGGTGGTAGTTGTGCCCATGTTGCCAGTGGTTTTCTCAGCACTCGTGCTCTGTGAGTGCTGCTTCCAGCTGTGGGGGGTGGGAACTGCACCAGGACTGGGTATATGCAAACTGCCTCGGTGCTGCTGCTCCCTTCTAGCCTGCTAAGGATTGTGACCCTGGCCTTGAGTTCCTTTTAAAGGTGCTGCAAGGTGTCACACAATGTTAGCACTGTTATGTTTGCAAACATCATTCACAGAATAAAGCCAAAGATTTCAAATAGGAATCCTTAGTGTGAAAACCATTCTGACCTGTTGTGGCTTTTTCTGAGTTCTTTGCAACAATTGCTTTGCATTCTTGTAGTTGAGTGAAAAATAAGGTGACCCTTTTTTTTCTTGAGGGGTGCCTTGGGTCTAAGGAGTTTGAGAACCTGGCGTAGAGCCTGTTCAGACCCAGGGGCACATGGAAGCAAGGTGGCTCAGAAGGAGGATCCAAACTAAACTACCTGGTGAGCATCCCCCCGGGGGTGGGGGCAGGCAGAGCTGTTCTATATCCTTTTTCTACCCTTCGTCATGTAATGTGGGGGGGCCTGACCTTGCAAGCAAGAAAGCATTCTGAAACTCAAAACCTGGCCATGTCAATTGATAATGCTGCTGTTGGCCAAATCTCGCCATGTGTAAGGGCTTTGAGTTGTGAAAGCTTGTTTGTCATTCTTTTTATTATTCTACCAAGACCTTGTTACCTGAAACCTACATCGTGTATGACCTAATTGCTACTTAAAATCAGAAAGGGGGTGGGGGAGTGCTGGTAGAATGTTACATACGACTAATGCAGAAGCCGGGAAAGGCCCAGCTTGTCTTTCAGCCATATTGTTGTCAAATTTATAAGACCAGGAGTTGTCTTGGTCAGAAATGAAGCAAACTTGATCATGAATCTTGAAATGCTTAGAGTACAATTCTGTGATGCTAGTTTTCACAGAACTGCCTTTCAGAATAGAATGAACTTCAGAGATCTCTAAATAGGGTTACCATATTTCCAGTATCAAAAAAGGACACCTGGAGGGGGCAGTGAGATGCCTGTGCCCCTCCTGACCTGCAGCTCCCCAGTCCTGTTGCCTTCACAGCTCCTGCACACGCGCTGTCTCTTACCTGGGAGCAGCTTGCTTGGGGCCCACATGCAGAGCATGTGACACCCCCCCCCCCC
>NW_017729024.1:54897964-54906962 GCF_001723915.1 Gavialis gangeticus | reverse complement strand
GCTCAGCCAGTCCCAATCTGCTCACTCCAGCTCCTCATCCATTCCTCATCTCCTTACATCAATTAGCTTCTACTCCCTTCCCTCCCTGACACCCGGTTTCCCTCCCCAGTAGCCAAAGCTGCTAGCCCCTAGGAAAGCAGAGGCAGATCAAAAACCCAGACATTTGTTTGCACTTTAAAAACCTGCACGGACATGAGGATGGGGCCAAAAAAGAGGACATGTCTGGGTTTTCCTGGACATACGCTAATCCTATTTAAGTGCTTACTAAAAACAGGTGTAGCCTAGTGTAACAGTTTTTTGTGGACTTAATTTATCAGCTGAACACATCTTTGGAGTGTAACTGTACAAAAATACAGCTGAAGTAGTATGACTTACTTTAGGTTGCAGTGAGTGAGACTTAATCACTGGAGTGGAGGAAGCAGTAGTCTAATTTTTTTTGTGTTACTACTTTGGAGAGCTTGTGCTGTATATATTTGAGGAGTCTTCCTAACTCTGTTGACCAGAACACAGCCTGTTCCATATCTTAAATGAAACGAGGAAGTTTTTATAAATTGTCTAATATTATGAAACAATTGCACTGCAGCATGTTTTAAAAATGTGAGTGGCAACTTGTTTTGTATATCTCTCTTTTTATACATGGAAATCCTTAATGGCAAAGGTGGGAAACTGCAACTTCGCTATTAAAACCTGTGCTCGAAGAAACCTATTGTTCTACAAATAACCGGTCTATTCTAATTCCTCATTACAACTGAAATGACTCCTCTTAGTTTATGCTGATTCTTGCTACAATGCTAATGTTGGGTTGCTGTGTCATTCTTGGCAAACTGTTTGAAGAAACCCCTAGCTAAACCCTACTATTGTTGAAATGCCTGCTGTTATTGTTAGCACCCTGCCGTTCAGCAGTGGTGCACAATACTGTGTCTGGTCTGTGAAAGATTAATGTGTCAGCAATAATCTTGTGGGTGAATGGAGGCCTGCTGTATTGACAGAAGAAAAGGCTTGCATTACTTGCATGCCCTCCTGCGTAGCCACTACTCCTTCCATCACATGTGCTATTGCTGTTGGGGTCTCTGGGCTCTCCCTCCCTCCTGCCTCCAGCCCTGTAGTGAACCTACCTGGTCTGCAGGGGCGTGGGGCAAAGAGGGGTGCAGGTGTGTAATCTCTGGCCTGCCCAGCATGCAGCCCCTGGCCATGCAGAACTTGGTCAACCCTGGGGTAAATCTTAAACTTGTTTTTATAACTGTTCACTAGATGCCATTTTAAAAGGCTAATCTTGGCCAATACAAAAATAACCAGTTGGTTCTAAATCTGATGTGAGGAGTGTGGGTTTCTAGTTAAAAACAACAAAAAAAAGTGGTGGTCTTTTTGGACCTTTAGTTTTTGCCCTGAAAAGCTTCCAGTGCTCTATATTTGCTGTATACCTCAACCTGATATACTTGATACTTAAGGAGAGGTCACTATAAATCTTAAATAGTTAAGTGGCACTTTATATGTTGATAACTAGCAGATTTGAGTACAACAAGTTAATGGCGGATTGGAGATTTGGGCATGGAATTTCCAAGTAACTGTACTGCAGGCCAAGAAAGGGGAGGATACAGGACTGTCAAGATAATGCAGGGTGCTAAATTACATGAAGTTATAACTCCAAAATTTAAAATGAGAAAGTAGGGTTTCTCATTTCTACAGAAATACGCTGTTTATGCGGAATGTTTCCTGTAAATGGATAGCACCCGTATGGCTTTCTGCATGTAACACTGTTTATCAGTTTCTAAACTAAGTAAACATCCTTTTGTTTTATTTGTGGGGCTAACATTTTATGTGGATAAAGATGCTGCTGCTTATCAAGAGAATTGATGCTTCTGAGTGGCTGTGTGTTCATTTGGTTTTTTTATTGCACCTCATCAATAGTAATAGGGCATGGCAAAGTCTAGCAATTCTTACTAGGACTCCCTATTTCTTAGTGCTATTTCTCTAATAACAATTAAACAGGCTATTCTTTAATACTAATGCATGGACCTATTCTATTTTCTTACCCTAGAATCAACTTAGCCAATGTAGTAATGCCCTGGAGAATTCTGAAGAATTACTAGAATATGCTGCACGCTCACTGGACATAAAGGACCCTGAGGAATTTTCAAAGGTAGAAAACTAATTTGATGTGAATTTAAAAAATACAAGAAACAGTAGGCATACTATCTTTTAATCTGAATGCAGTTTCACCCTAAACCTGACACTGCAAACTGCTAATGTGGGTAGAATGTTGGGAGATATGGAAATATAGCAAGGTCCTCTGGGCAGATGGGACCAAGTTAGGCATAGTGATTATAATGGCTTTTCTTAAACTGCTCTAGGAGGCTACAGTGTCTCTAATAACTGGTTCTATAGTGAAGACTAAATTTGATTTGCCTGATGGCAGTGCTAGTGCTGGAAATAGCAGTAGCTAGAAGTTCAGCTGAAAAAGCAATTGCTTGCTTTGAAGAGCTTACAGAGATGTATCCCAGAAAAGTGGCTTAATTCCTCAGCCATCGTAATTGTCAGTGAGTACAAGAGACGGTTCTGTAGTTTGAATGAATAAGTATATAGCACATCAGTCTGAACTGAAGCTGGTATTTATGCAATTAATCAACACGTTAAAGTTGATATACTCTAACATATTAATGCAGCCTTGAAAAACTGTCCAGGAACTTTATCCCTGGTACAGAACCTGTTCACCTGTCCACTTACCATAGTAACTGATGATAAAATAGCTAATGACTCCTTTGCAGAAGAAGGGGACACCTGGTATAATGGTCCAGTAGAATTTTATGCAAGGCTTCATTAATACTAGGCAAATCAGACCTGGATGGCACAATTTATAAAGATGAAATATTGGCCTTGATATAGTATAGAACAAAAACATTAGTGTTTCTCTTGCATCCTGATATTGAAGGGATGTCACTGAACTTGGAGCTGTAACACTGAGCCATTCAGTTTAACTTTGTTTAATAGATCTTACTGTAACTGTAAGCTCCTCAGTGTAGCTTTTTGCTATATGCCTACAGGTGTTTTAATGTATGCTTGTGAAATATCTAGCACAATGAGAGCCCCAACATGATTTGGGCCACTCATTGTAGCTTGTGTACATTATCATAACAGACTTGGAGTTAAGTGGGGGGAAATGAGGCATATTAGAAGGACAGAGAATTAGAAGTGCAATAGAACTACTTTACCAGTCGTCTAGTTCTAGCAGTACTATTGCTGTTCTCTTCGATCCATGTTTTATTTGGTTATTGTAATATATCACTACTGTTACTAAACTAATGATCCAGAGAACCACACCACACCAAAACTGAATTACTTGTGATTTTTTTTTAAACATTTTAATATGACGACACAGCTATTGGAATATTTCCAGCAAATGGATGGAGAAAAAGCACTGAAGTAATAGTGTAACCTTCAGCCATGATCAGCTCTTGCTTTCCTGTCTTGAATCCTAACTTGTTCTTTTTTTAAGAACAATAACTATAAAGCCAAGTATAGCAATTGGCAAGGGTTTAACATTGGGAGTGGGGTTTCTTTTTATGGCTTAATTTTTTTGCCATTTAAAATGGGGTTTAATATGAATAAATTTGGTTTTTTGTTTTTTAAATCGCTGGTTCTTAATCTCATAGGACTTGGGGCATTCCTCTATAACTCCTGTGAATTGTGGCACCCATTAAAAAAACTATTACAGTTCTTACCTCCTTGCAGTGGGGAAACTGGCCCTCCAGGGACAAGCCTAAGCCTTCACTTACCTACTTTATCTCCTTACACTTCATGGCACCCTTCAAAGGACCTGGTGGCACCCTAGGGTAGTGGTTCCCGACCTCTTTATTTTATACTGTCGAATGGGACAGGGCACACAGAGCCAGCTGCTTCCCTCCCAGGACTGCCCTGCCGTCCAGCTTTAACCTTGCACATGACTGCCAGCAGTAGAAGCTGCTCACCTGGGCGGATAGATGGGGTTCTGAGCAGGAGGCTCGTACCATAAGACCTGGCAACCAATTCTTTGTGGCCTGGTACTGGGCTGTGGCCTGGTTTTTGGGAACTTCTGCCCTAGGGTGCTATGTCGCCTGTTTGAGAGTCACCGGATTAAACAGATATTTCCATTTCTAGTTAAATGTACAAATAGATTTTTTTTTTTTTTACTTAACTTTTTTTTTAATGGCAAAAACCATTTGGGGCACTAAGCTTGTATGGTATTAAGATGCTAGAGGCCAGTCTAGTCTAATCCCCCTCTAGTATTTATATCTTGCAGTTCATTAGTCTGGTTCAGTATATGCTGCAGTTTTACTTTCTTCAGCTGTCTCCTAAGTACAAATGTGGAGGGGTTTTAGGGCTCTGTATTTGGCTTGTCCTATAAGCTGTCCCAGCTTTTTTTTTAAACTAATTTGATCATTAATGCCTCTTAAGAAAATCTGTCTTTTCTAGTGTTCTTTATCTTGGATACAGCAAGATGAATTGTGGTTTTCTGTTAAATACAGCAAAAATAAACCTCATTCTTTTAAGCATTTTGATATCCTTAAACAAATGTTTAGGATGCCAGACTGACTTGATCGGGGTTTTTGGGTTTTTTTTGGTTTTTTAGAATTCAGAGTCCATTTCATACATGTAAAAGGCAGTTGGCTGTGTTTTGTTATGGACACTGTTGTGAGCTCTATGGTGCATACCTCAACTTATTTTTTAGATCAGTATTGCTACATGAATTTAGGCTTGAGATTGAATACACTTTTAGGATGTCCTGAGTGTGTGGCCTCAGGTTAGAGTGAACCCTTTCTTAAGTAGCCATTCAAGGGACTAGAAAACTGGTTGCTTAATGGAAGCAGGTCTCTGAAACATGCAACAGTGTCATTCAAAATATGGGAGTACTATAACTTTTTTATAGAGCAGAGTCTCAAATGACTCAATGGATATACAGCAATATAATGTGGCTAATGATTTCTGGGGATTGTCCATTCAAGAACAGACAAAATAGTTGATTTTGTTTTTAATATGAGTCTGCATGCAACTTTAGACAAACTGCATTACTCTCCATCTGAGCCATCTGGTGCACCAATTTTAACCTGTGACCAATTAAATCATGTCTTTAAATTGAAATGTCCCCTTTAGGGACTGGACTCTTAACGCATTATACATCTGTTCATGTTCATTGCTAAGCAGAGCCAAGCACACTCTAGTAGTCTAGTAGCAAATGAGATTCATTCAGCTTTGAATAACATGCAAAATCCCTTAGTACAGGGAATAATCTGTTTTAAATAACTGACTCAGAAAACTTTTCAGTGTTGGGAGGACATGCTGAATCGTATTCAGTTCACTGTTAAACTGTTTGAATTTTGCAACAGGAATAATATTTAATGAATTTGACTTCTGCAAACACTTGAAACAAACTGAAAATTGTTGATCCTGGTTTAAATTGCTCAGTGGGAAATTAGGTGAAGGGAGGAGAGACAATGAACACCACTAATGACTAGCTTGACTGACAGTCAGTGTAGCTGAGAAGAAAATTAAAGTATGTGTTGGCACTAATCCTGTTGCAGAGTTGCTTGTGCCTCATGCATGCAATATTGGGTCTCTTTCAGCTACCCAAGGCTGAGGATTTAAACGCTTCCTTCACACCACAGACTATTGTCCTAAGTTTTTTAGCACCACCAGAGACTCTGCATGCCATCTTGCTACATTGCCCAGAAGTGCCCAAGGTGTATAATGGAATGACAACTTCCTCCTTTTTTGCACTTCATGTTGCTGCTTTGGACGTAAATTGGTCTCTTGCACATAATGGATGAGATGCTGCTTAACTGTAAAGCCGGACCTTTAAATGCCAGCTTACCCTACCCCACTGGGTGTTGGATGTAACCAAGGGTGATCCTTAACCCTATCCACCTGCATTTTTTTTTATTATCCATTTTCCCCAACCTGTTTATGGGGCCTTCTTATAATTAGACCAGAGCAATGACAATGCAGTGGTTTTTGGGATTACTTGGTTTCAGGTTGTCACTGATGTACTGTGCTTACTGGACTTTGACCCCTACAGTGATGGCTGAAGTTGGTGTATTCCCTGTCCCAACATGAGCAAATGCTTCCCAGGGTAATCTCAAGTCATGCAAAAAGCACAGTTGATGACCATACTGGATGAACGTGGGAAAAGAACGATATTTGTAGTTGTAAGGAGCTGGATTGGCCAGACCCCAGCCCTGCAGAGTACTTTTTGTTCCTGGTTTGTTGCATGTAGTACTTTTTCTTATGCTTAAAAAAAAAAAGGCACTGAGTATAACTAGAGCCTTTAATCACTGTTGGCCAATTGATCAGATTAGCTGGAAGAAGGAAAGTGCATGGGTTACACATCCAAAGTGTAGTGGAACAGGTACATCTCTTTATACCTTCATTTTACATTGAATAACTATGGAAACTGGCTTTCTTATTCAGTCGTTAAAATTCAGTTACTAGTTACCACACACATCCATGCAGGTATACCCTGTTTTACTACTTTGGTATACAAATAGTTTCCTTATTAATTTAACTTTTTTTTTTTCTTTTAAACCCCTCTGTCTTTCTGGAAATATTACTTACCTTCCAGGTACCACTTGCAGGGTCCTCTAGACTAATTGGATTGTTGGCTGGGGCTGGGCACCTGATGAGCGCTGGTTTCAGATCCAGGTTCAGTTCCTGGCCCCAGCTGACGGTTAGCTGATTTGTTGGCATGCGGGTTTTCACTTACTAGTTCATGGGCTGGGGAGGGGCAGAATCACTATGCTGGGCTCCCCCTGAGCCAGCAAGTAAGGTATGATGGGGATCTAATTTCCAGAAGTGCATGCCCTGCCATGCATGTGTGGCATGGCAGGAGGCACCGTTGTTTGGACTGGCTGAGAACCCCTGGTGCCTTTAAATTGAACGTTCGTCAGAGTCCATAATGTCTGCAAGCCAGGCTTGGAAACTACCTAGGTATGCAGGTAGGGCATCTGTTAATTTCGGTATTAGCTGACTGAGTAACAATAGCAGACTTTCCCCCCATGTTTTCAAAAAACTTAAGTGGTGCAGGAACACTTATCCCTTCAAATGGAAAAGATTCTTCACTTGGGTAACTTGGTATTGAATCTATTACTTTGACAGGCTTTTTTTACTGAAAGCGTACTCAATGCCAGGAGAGGCTCCTTATTCTATATCTTCTGAAATCTTTTAGACTTCCTGGATCTTTGTGGACATCTCAGGGACAAAAAGGCAAACCATCGCACTGTGTTTTCACTTGCTAATGTTGCCCACTACTATTTTTTGTCTATTCTGTCCTTGATGTCTAACCTGATTAAGTTTGGAAGAGTACTCCTCCAATTTCTTTGGTTCAGGGCAGCTAAACTTCTCTTCCCCCACCCAGGGAATATTGGCTCGCTATTAACTTACAGTGGCATCCACACTAATGTAGTAGGGGAGGATAATGATGGTGTCTTCAGGGATGCAGGTCTCTGACCTATATTTTATCACTGTTTGTAGTTCTCAGCAATGTGTACTTTTTAGATTAAATGAAAGGAAGATTTGGGGCACCCTCACCTTCTTAATACTCACATTATGCCTCTGTACCCATATGAATGTGCACACTGATCCAAAACTTTCTTGCATGCCCAGTAGAAACCACACTGACCATCCCTGGAAACCACATGCTGCTTGAAGTAACAGTTCTGTCTTTGCAGCTGTGCCTTAGCACAGTTACTAAACCAATTCACTAGAACAGCAGTTAACATATGGGAAATGAGAAGTAATGTCATCAGAGCTCTATCTAATGGGATAGATCCCAGGTCTACCATGGAACTTTCTTGGTGTTAACATCTACGTATGTTGCTTCTAGTAAAAGTAAGCCCTAGTTTGAAAGGCTTCCAAAAGTCTGTCCCTCTTAAAGGATCAGCTACTAGATTTGGTAAATAAAGCAGTCTTTAGGAGAGGCTGCTCAGGAGACCGAAGTGCTGTATCTTTGTGCATACAACATTATTTTGTCTTTGTTCTGCCTTTCAAAAGCAATCTGCTCTTGTAGTAACCGAGAAGGGATCTAGGTCTGCTTGTTGTTCTTCACCTTGTGGATCATGTGCTGACTCTTTTTTTGCTTTTGCCCAGTAAGAGACAGAAACTGCTCTTACTGTGTTTCCTTGTATACAACATGCACTCCAATTTTCAGCAGCTGGTTTTTGGAGAAAGTGCATGTTTTATGAGACGCTAACGTTTTTGTTTAATGAGGATATCGCCTTTGAAGAAGGCATTTGGCTCAATTTCCATTTTTTAAGTCTTTTTGGTGCCAAAGCTAACAAACTCTGTTTATTCATTGTCCTTTGCACTGAAGTGAACTTCAGGCTTTCTTTTGTTGTTGTTGTTTTTTTTGCTGTATACAACAAAAAAATGGCAGGAAAAGGTGTGGGATGCCCAAATTTGCTGCCCAGCTATGCATCAGACTTGCTATATTGAGCAAAGGTCACTGAGGATCAGTGTAGTTTGTGCGGAAAAACTAAATTGCTCTATTTTTGGAGCTTCTGAGAAGAAAGTGGAGAATTAGATTGACTTAATTTTTAGGAGAAGCTGTTATACTGTTTAAGCCTCTCACTGGTTTTTTAAATAAAGTCCCATTAAAAACAAAGTAAGCACTTTATAGCCTGACTTCAAAATAATTAGTTATGTAAGTTTTATTGTCTTAGTACTCTAGCTCTTTTTACATAAAAGAAGAAAACCTCTTTGGATTCAGGGAGAAATTTAAAAAACGTTGACACTGAATAACTTGGGTAACACTGGAAAGCAAAAGCCTAGTAACTTTTGGAATTGGCTTGGTGTGGTTTTCAAAGTTGATTATTCTGATTTTTTTTTTTTATATTAGTGCAGTTCTAACATGCATTAATACAAGCTTTGTGGAAAGAAATCTTATTTGGCTGCAAGTAATAACCTTGATTGGCCTTTTTTGAGCTAAACAGCTGTGGGGTTCATACTCTTAACTCTTCTTGCATGTTTACTG
>NW_017729024.1:54882428-54892964 GCF_001723915.1 Gavialis gangeticus | reverse complement strand
ATTTTTTTTTTTTTATATTAGTGCAGTTCTAACATGCATTAATACAAGCTTTGTGGAAAGAAATCTTATTTGGCTGCAAGTAATAACCTTGATTGGCCTTTTTTGAGCTAAACAGCTGTGGGGTTCATACTCTTAACTCTTCTTGCATGTTTACTGCAGTTGAGACTTGCATGAAAACACTAACTGCCTTCTCTCTCTTCTCCCTGATGTGCACCAAGGCTGCCAGACAGATCAAAGATAGGTACAGTACAAAATCTACACTTTTTTTTTTTGCTTCTAACTAATATTTTTCACTGAAGTTGAGCTCTTTTTCAATCTGAAAGCAGCACTCTAAAAGCTTTCAATTTCTTTTGGATTTTCTTACTTGGTGTTCTTGAAAACAAAACCCGAGACTACTGCAGCTAAACTACTGAAAGGCTATTAAAAATCACTTATGAGTGTTTGCACTTTGCATGTAATCACTCTCATGCTCTCCTTTTTTATCTAGTTCAAGGGTCTGCAACCTATGGTACATGAGCTGGATCTGTCCACCAAGTGATTGGATCCAGCCTGTGAAGCTTAAGCACATCTGCGTTTGATTTGCCAGCTGGGGATGTCTGCAACAGTTCTGTGGGAGGCTGGCAGGGAAGGGGCAAAGTGGTGGTGCAGGAAGCAGTGGTTGGCACCAGGAGCTGGGTCAGAAGATGTAGCCTGCCTTTGGAGCCAGCTCCACTAAAGCATCCCACCACTCCAGAAGGTTGCTGATGTGTTTTGTTTGGATGCCTCATGAAGGAGGAGGATGGGAGACTTTAAAAAAAACAAACAAAAAACCCCAAAGTGGCTATATAGTTCAGAATTTCTATTGTGTACACTTTGATGTTGACAGCATTCGTTTGGATTCATGATTAGAGTATCATGATTTTATATCTTAAATTCTCTACAGGCTTTAGTATTTCAACACATCTGAAAAATCCTATGTGCTTTTTCTAGCTGTTTTATTCTAATGTTTACAAAGACTGAATATCTTTCTGGTGATATCAACAGTTCTGCTCTTGATGGGTTCACTGTCCATGTTAGACTCTTAACTATGGCATCCTCTTTTTGGATGTGAAGTCTTCAAACCACTTTTTCGTCCAAAGTGGATTAAAATGCCACAATTTAACAAGCATTTTTATTGTGAAAAAGCTTAAGATAAACCTAACTCTCTTCTGGGCCAGTACAATCTATTAATCATGCTCATCAATCTGAGACCACTCTAGCAGTCTCCACAGATATTTAAAGCTGTTTTTTAAAGCTCTTGGATGCAAGTTGTTTGAATAGAAGATCACTTGGAAAAAAACTTCCAGAATGTACTACGGATCAAGCAGACTAATGTATCCTGAAAACTAAAATGTATAAATTCAATGGCCAAATTGTCAGAAAAGCTAAGGCATATCAACACTGTCCAAGCACTGCACCAGACAGCACTGCTCTGTGTACTGCCTCTAGATCTGGAAGTAATGTGGCTACATTAGTGAAGCTCTGTGCTTGCAAAGGTAATTCTAGTTTTAGGGGTGGTACACACAGACTTGTATGGCACTTGTCCAGTACAGTGGTGCCTTGTGCCTTGTTCAGGCAGTATACATTTGCCCTTGCTTCTCCTGCTGGAGTTCATGGCCAGGTGAAATTGGCATTCTTTGTTAATGGAAAAGCCCCCCCCCCGCCCCCCAGCTATACAGAAAGCATCTTTTGTAGAAGAGTTTTGAAGAGAGGTGGTAGCAGGTGTTCATGACAGCAGATGTTGAACTGTCTGTCAAATAGTTAATCCTTCATAGATTCTTGCGAACTCCATTTTTAAGTGCTGCTAGTTGAAATCAGGGTTGTCAGGTTATGAACTAACTAAAAGTTTGATGGGGTCCTGCATGGAGCATGTGCCCCATGCTGGTTTCCTGTGCCATGTATAGTGCATGTGGCCAGTCCAGCCCCACATGCCATGTACAGCATGCACAGATCCCAGGGCTTGTGGTATACAAGGCCCCTGGGGCTGGCACAGGGCATGTGCTGCCTGTAGCACAGGGAGGGGAGGGGAAGGGGGGGTCCAGGAAATGAGCTACATGCAGTGAGCAACCCCTTGTGCTGCTTGCAGTACTGGGTCCATCCTGTGTGCTCCAGCCAGCATGTGCCCCATGCTAGCTCTGGGGACTGCATGCACAGTGAGCCCTAGAGCTTGTGTGTGCTGCATGTAGTGCATGGACTAGACTTGGCACTGCAGGCTCTTCTCAGGGTGGAGAGTTTGGCCCACAGACTGACTTTTGATGCTCATCTTAGGGTTTGACATGCCACGCTGTTTTAAGTTTGAGCTGGTCTTCAAATTGCTTTTTAAAAAAAAAAAAAGATTTGTTAACAAGGAATTGGTTGTTTTGGCAATTGGTGAGAGCTTAACTTTTTGATCTGAAGAGTGTCCACAGTAATATACCACATTTTGTTAATGCGCTTTTCTTGCCTTTAGAGTCACAATGGCCTCAGCATTCCGCATCTCTTTGAAACCTAAGGTCAGTGATAACATGACTCACTTGATGGTGGACTTCTCTCAAGAAAGGCAGATGCTCCAGGCTTTAAAGTTCTTGCCAGGTAAAACTAAAGTCTTTATGACTAGATTAATTTTCTTGCTGCAGCATTAGGGATGAACAATGTAATTACAGTAAAAGCTGTGTTAACCAGCACTTTATTAGTCAGAAAACTATTAACTGGCATCCGAGGGATGCGGCAAAAACAAAACCAGAAGTACCACTTCCGGGTTTTGCTGCTGCCACAAGCAGAGTTCTTGCCACTTCTTTGGCCCGTGGCCCAGGGCAAAGTGGCCTGCACAGGGCAAAGCAGCCTGCACAGGGCCCCCCATTCCTGTCCCCCAGCACACTGACACTGGGGAGTGCACCAGATGGTGCACGTTTGATTAACTGGCATCCTCTATTCCTGGGGGATGCCGGATAACAGAGCTTTTGCAGTAGACTGCACATTCTCAGAGAACCATAAGCATTTTCTTCAGCACTTGGGAATATTATGGGTCTGTATCTCATGTTATACAAGTATGCATTTGTACATGTTCAAATGAGTTAAGGCACTAGCCAAGTTAAGCCAGTAGAGGTGGCAGTGGCACTTCTGAGTTCCTTAATTCATTCCCTGCTATCAAGGGGTACCTCCTTGCTAGCTAAACTAGCAAGATATTAAGTGTAAAACTAATCAAAACTACATTTATACATAATGTGCCCCCTTATAAAATTCCTACAGTGCAAGGGATACAAATGCAGAGGCAAGAATTCTTCCCTTAAGACTTTGCTGTATTCTAAAAGAGGGTGCAAATTTTAACTCTAAACTTCTTGTATTAGATGGTAATTTCATAGATATTTGGGTTGGAAGGGACCTTAGCAGATCGAGTCTGACCCCCTGTCCTGGGCAAGAAAGAGCGCTGGGGCAGATAACCCCAGCCAGGTGCATGTCCAGTCTCCTCTTGAGGACCTCCAAGGTAGGGGAGAGCACCACCTCCCTTGGAAGCTCCTTCCAGATTCTGGCAACACTTACCGGAAAGAAGCTCTTTCTGATGGCTAACCTGAATCTGCTCTCTGTCAGTTTGTGGCCATTGTTCCTAGTTACTCCAAGGGGTGCCCTGGTAAACAGAGCATCTCCTATTCCTTGCTGCCCCCCACGATGAATTTGTAGGCAGCCACAAGATCACCATCTCTGCCTCTCAGCCAGGAGGACATGTTTTGACAGTTCAAAGCAGGCCACCGCACTGGGAGCATCTTCCAGGCGATAGCTGTCCAGATGGCCAGGCAGGGAGCACACATGGCAGTAGTGCTGCACAGAGGCCAACTCTGCAGCCACAGCCTGCTGGCAGCTGGCCCAGAAGGGCAGGTGCTTCTACTGGCTGTGCAGTCCCCATCCAGGTCTGGCAGGTGCACAGCAGGTCACAGCCAGGTGGCAGCCCCCACTGCCAGACTGCTGCAGTGGGTAGAGGGTGCAGGAAACTCTCAGGGCTGCTGCAGCAGTCCAGCTGGCACAAGGGGCTAGTGTCCTCGGGTATCAGTTGGCTGCGTTCCAGAAGCTCCTGAGAGTGAGTAGCCCTGAGGTACTTGCAAGGGCAGCTACTTTTTGTACTGATGGGGCCAGGATAGGGCAGCTTTTTTTATACTGCTGGGGACAGCGAAGGTGGTGGCCTTGGGCTCTAGCTCCCCCTGGCTGCAGATCTGGGAGGAGCCAGGCAGGGTTATTTTGCCCCAAGTGATACAACTTGCTTCTTAACAAAGTGCATGTCCAAGCACATGCGCCGAGGCAAAAAGCCCCCACTCAAATTTGCTTTGCCTCTATTTGAGCTGCTGTAAGCGCACATGCTTGCATGTGTGGATGCACCACTGGAGGCTAAGGATGGCAGTAACAGCTCAGTTGTTCTTGGGTCTTGTATGTAAAGGAAGAAGGTTGATATGTTGCTTGCATTGCTTACTTTCCCACAAATGGGTACAAAATTGGTCTGTTGCAAGTTGCTATGCGTAGATCCTAAAACATGCACAAGAACATGTACAAAAAAGCACTGTTTCCAGTAACTTCTACTGTGCAGCTGGCTGCTCTTTTCCACCCAGTGTTAGTGGGTTGTATATTTAGTTGAGAGAGACTGTTTTGATCATTTTTTTTTTTTTTTTAAATGGGGGTTCTTTGTAATTCCATTTGAAATGGAATTCTTCTCATGCAGTGGCTTTTAAACAGGGCCCCATGGGATCCTGAGCTTTTGTCAGGGGTGATTAGAGGGTCTCCATAGGGACTGGGGGTATTGGTAGTATTGCTTACACTTACCTGTCTCTGTTTACATCTCCAGAAGTTCTGGAGGCAGGCAGGAGCTGCTAACTGCAGTCTTCAGTGCATATGCACATCTGGCAGCTCTGCTATTCCCTCTGTAGCTTTCCTGTCAGACAGCAAAGTGCATTCTGGGGAGGCATCAGTTGCTGAAAGGGCAATGGAAGTCATCAAAGTGTGGGCATATTTATATGGTAGTAAAGATGGTGTGTGTGTTTCTTCCACCTGGCAGAGGTGGTTTTACTCTGCCAAAGCAGGTTTCTGCTCCTGCTTAATACCTTTGGGTGGGCATGCACTTCACTTTTGCCAGCAGAACTAGAGTAGTGTAGACCAGCCTTTTTTTTTCCTAAGGGGTACAATTGCTGCAACTCCATACTGGTAGTTCTGTCTCTGTGCAACTAGAACCCGATAATCCAGATAAGAAGTATACAGTAGAAGCCAGGCTTGGTTAAGGGTGTCTTCAGTGATTTGTATTTTTTTTTTCCATTGGGAGATAATAGGGGTCTTAAATTTGTCTAAACTTTATGTTCACATTAACCACTACACTTTTTCATAGTAAGGGTGTTGGGTTCATAGTTACAACTTGCACGTCTAGGTTTTCAGCACTTGTGCTATAACACCTTAAGTTGTATTGGTACATTGAAAAAAGTTGTTTGTTAACTCTTCATCCCTGCACCAACCACCCCCAGTCACTAGTGCATCTTTTCTCTTCAGTGGTGATTTAGCTCCTAAGCTGGTTCTGTATCTTTTTATTCTCCTGAGAGACCTGAATAAGACCACTGAACCAGATGCAGATATAGTGTTCAAGTATTTTCACGTATTTCAGCCTAAAAAGTAGCTCTGGAAATGACACTATTGTACTTGGCAAATATGTTCCTGTAATAGTAGCCCAAGTATTGGAGGGCAGAGGAAACGAATCCACTTTTAAGAAATATGATAAATGCTTTTTGATATTAAACACTGGACATCTCTTTTCAGCCCATGAATATTTTGGTGTTCAGAGGCTGAAATGATTTTGATATTTGAACTATTTCCAGCTAGTAGTGTTTAAAGATATAAGCCCTTAAACCTTGAAATAGTTTTATATAGAGTTTGACTGACATCTGATCATGCAAACTGTGTAATGTTATAATACAACATTACTGTATACATAATGTATAATATTATACATTATAATTATTATGTATTATATTATACTTGCATTATAATTTTCCTCCACAGAGCAGAATAGCTTGTTGCAAAGTGTTCCGATTTGTGGGAATAAAGTACAAGGAGTACTTTAAAGGGCTCTGAAAATAGTTTTTGAAGAGGTCAGGAAATTGAGTGGAGAACTACCTTTGCAAAAGGGTTCTTGTGTCCACCTAAACTTGACTCCCAAGGTTTACTGAACATAGCAGGGCTTAGTAATTTAAAAGTACAATGATGTCTCAACCTTCTGGCTCTGTGGCAGGCAATTATTTTGGGCAGAGGGCCGCTTACCGAGTTTTGGCAAGCCATCAAGGGCTGCCTGGCAGGTAGCCCAGGGCAAATAAATTTAGAAAATTTAATATTTGGGAGCCCCACGGGCCTGATAAAATGGCCTGGTGGGCCACATCTGGCCCCCAGGCTGCATTTTGCCCACCCCTGTTCTGCCTTGTTTGCTCTGTATTCACTGGTTTAGCTTCAGAAGAGAAATTTGTGAAGTTGTCTGTATGGTGAAGTGACAGCCTACTGGCAAGGCTTGATCTTTTAATTAAGGATGCAGTGATGAATATTATTGGCCAATAATTAACCAGCCATATTGGCTGATGCCAATCCGATAACCAATATGCAGCCTGGCAGATTGGAGAACAGCATCCAGCAGGCAAATCTGGGAAGGGGCAGATTGAGGCCCATATAGGGAGGTGGGGCAGGCACTGCCCAGCTCGGGTAGTGATTGTGCCCCTGGGAGTGGGACTTACTGGCTGGACACTGCTCTCCAAGCTGCTGGGCTGCATTTCTGGCTGCGTGCATGGCAGCTGCATGCATACATGCAGCACTTATTGATGACATTATCAGCTACACCAGCCAAAAAAAGCCAATTGCCAATTATGTTAATTTTCTCTTTATCAGTGCCAATCCAATATGGACCAGTAAATTGATAAAACTCTACGTAGTACTTAAATTCTCAACTGTTCCTTTTCTTTTTAATAGTACATTCTTCCATGTATAGATTACCAGTGTACAAGCTTAATTTGAGCTTCTCGTTATTTGATGAATTTGTCGAGAGAATTTTAATGCAAGTGGGGGGGAGGCTGTCCAATGTGCTTGAAGGTGCTCTTCAGGTAGTGGTTATCTGAGGATGCTGATCTGCTCTAGTAAGAATACCCAGTCATGATCAAGGAGGATCAATAAAAACATCTGGTTACTCAAATCTGTTTTCTGAGCCAGCTTCTCACTATCATAGTCCTTACCCAAAACCAATGCATTGAGGATTTTGTAAAGAGAGACTTGACACTTTATTTACTTTTTCTCAGTAAATATATATTTTTAAATCAGCTTGGGAGACTTCAAGGAAAACTAGATCTCAAAATTAGGGGATTCTAGGCCAGTCTTAAAAATACATGTCTTAAAAATAGCCTTGTTCCCAATTGTTTCCAAAGTGGGAAATAACTGCTTACTCTTAGCAAGGGTTTGAAAGAAAAATAAACTAGCAGTTGGTTACTTCTACCAAAATATTTTATATTGGTACAGTCTTACATGTTTTGATGTATAAATTTTGTTAACCTAGTATCAAGTACTCTAAATAGTTTATTTCATAGGACGTGTCTTAGTATTTTCATAAACTTGGAATATATGATAAAAGTCTCTGAATGTGACTATTGTAGCATCTCTGGAGTCTTTCTATAAGATAAACTGTGCTCTTGCTATGCAATGTTATGAGTGCTCTAACAAGAGTTGTTTTAAAAAGATATGAAAGAGAATTGGGACAACTTAAGAGCAGAGCATTTTTAAGGAAGTTATTTTAACCATAGAATGACAATCATTAATCCCTCCAACTTTTAACTAGGGAGACCTTATTATATGGTTACTGTTAGTAGAATATAAAATTGGATCCTTTTCTAGCACTAACTTGTATTTCTTATCAAAGTGATCATTTTAATATTCCCTTTCATATATGCATTCTGAGTGAAAGTCTGCCAGTGCTTGTTAAAATGCTGGAGATAGAATAAAGTTGGTGAAAGGAATGAGTGCCGTTGAAACAAAGACAATTTACAATCCTTTGCTTAAGAGAACAAAGACTACAATATTATGATTAGTAAATCCTTTTCATCAGTACTTTTAATGTGCTTTTTGTCTCTTGCAGTTCCTAAAGCTCCAGAGATAGACACAGCAGAGTGTTTGGTAGCTGACAACACTGTAACAATAGCCTGGAGAATGCCAGAAGATGACAAAAAAATTGATCATTTTGCTCTGGAATATAGGAAAACTAACTTTGATGGGCTTCCTCGTGTGAAAGATGAAAGATGTTGGGAGTTAATCGATTATATAAAAGGCACTGAATATACATTATCTGGTAATAATTGCTTATATGCACTTCTCTTGAATGACCTCACGCAAGATTGATATAACATTTGAAATTGGCATTTTTGATAAATCCAGCATGGATTTCGTGTGTGTGTGTGTGTGTGTGTGTCCTTCAGTAGCAAACAATTGGTAAAAATTAAAATATCCAGTAAATTTTAAAAGGGCTTTCAAATGATCAGCTGCAGGGGCCTTATTTATATAGACTCCATGTGTCCTTATTTTTTGTTGCTACTCTTCCTTATTAGAGGCAGAATTTAGAACATTCCTCTTACCTTCCTTGAATTTTTTATTACTGTTTGGATCCATAAATTAAATAATTATTCAGTTCTTTTTTCCCCCCCAGGTCTAAAATTTGACTCCAAATATATGAACTTTAGAGTACGAGCTTGTAATAAGGCGGTAGCAGGGGAATACTCTGACCCAATAACTCTGGAGACCAAAGGTAAAATTTGGATTGCATCTTTATATAAATATTAAGAAAATGGTATCTTAAGCAGCAAGGAATATGTAGTTTAGTAGAATTTTAAGTAACTGAACTTTACATCAGATTGAACTTGGATGTAAGAATTGTATGAACTATAATACAACTTCTTTTGGCTGGTATTTATATTTTAAATCAAGAAGCCAAAGGCAATAGATACCTTGTTTCTAGTGCAGGTTATGTGGGAGGGAAACTTTAAGCTGCTTTACTGATATGCATGCTTGTCTTGGCCAGCACTTGTTTTCAATTTGGATGGTACATCATCTCATCTGAATCTGAAAGTTGAAGATACTTATGTTGAGTGGGATCCTACTGGAGGCAAGAGCCAAGAAAACAAAATAAAAGGAAAGGAGAATAAAGGCAGGTGAGAACTGTAACTTTTTGTAAGACTTATTTGATGCCTTAACTTGATTAGGATTAATTTGTCTATGGCACTGGAAACTTTATGTAAGTATTTGTTAGAAGCATTAAGTTCCTTTTGAATGGACACAACTATCTTATTGCCAGCATTATTGACAGTTTCCTGTACGCAGTGTTATGCCAAAGACCCCAACTACAGGTCTTGCTTGGCACACGTGACTGCCTATAAATTGGACCAGGAAGTGATGGAAGGCAGGGGTGGGAAAACAGCAATAATACCACCTTTTTTTTTTCTTCCATGCATGTCCCCCAAAAATTTTCCTCCTTCCTAAAACATGGTGCATGGAGAGGGACTTTTGTGGAGTAATGACTGAATGCTGACCACATGCAGCAGAAGTGAAATCCACTCATCTGCCTCCCTTGCCTTCTGCTGCTCAGCTAAAAAGCTAGAAGTTTAACTCTGTCACTGACAGCTAGGCAACAGCTGTGATTTAAGTTAAATCTCTAGCTTTTGGCTGCAGAGCAAGGGGAGGAAGTGTTGCAGAACGGTGGACTTCATACCTGCTACACAACCTGGGGGAAGCACAGAACATGGTGATCACTCCAATATTTCCATGCCAGAGTGGAAGCATGGGAACAAGCTCCCTTGCTTAAGATGTGAACCCCAATTTTTGGATGGCTTAACTTTTTTTGTGGGGGGAAAAGGAGGGTGGGAGAGTAGGTATGGTATGTGATGTAACAATGGTATGTTCCTCTTTCACAGCAGCACAGTTTCTTCCCAAGAACCAGGATAGGAAGGATTTAGCAGTGGGTTAAGGCAACACTTCTCAACCCCTGGGTCGCGACCCAAAAGTGGGTTGCAAGAAATGTACAAAAGGGTTGCAAATGAACTTTAAAAAAAAAAAGAGAGAGAAAAGAAAAGATTCTCCTTTTTAAAAGGGGAAAAAAACCATGAGAAACCATGGCTGCTTTTCCATTGCAGGGTGGCAGAGTTCCAGCCTGCAAGGGGCTGCTTGTGCTGCCCCTCACACTGGGGACAGAGAGCAGCAGGTAGGAAGTGAGGGGCACTGGGTCAGGACTGGCCATTTGTTTACAAATGGGTCCTAGTACAAAAAAGTTTGAGAACCACTGGGTTAAGGGACATGCAGCACAACTTGAAAGAGGTCTGTCAAAAGTGATTTTTCTCTTTTGGACTTTCTTTTTAATATCCAGTTAGGCTCTCTTATGTAGAATATCTTAAGTCTACTTTACCTCTTTTTTTTTTTTAATTCAGGAAGCTAACATTATTTTAATTATTAAAGCTTCTTAAGTGCCTTGGTCTTGCTTCTGACATGCCTGAATTCCAT
>NW_017729024.1:54874562-54877428 GCF_001723915.1 Gavialis gangeticus | reverse complement strand
TATCTTAAGTCTACTTTACCTCTTTTTTTTTTTTAATTCAGGAAGCTAACATTATTTTAATTATTAAAGCTTCTTAAGTGCCTTGGTCTTGCTTCTGACATGCCTGAATTCCATAGCATAGTAAAACAATTTTAGACTCGAGAGCTAAAGCAGTCTTAATGTTATCATGATAGTTTTGTCCACTTCCATGTAGGATAAAACAAAGGAAAAAATGGTTTTATAGAGATGCAATCCATCTAAAACCCTTCTTGAAATGGTAAGGGATATGTTCTAGTGTCCTGACTCAGATTTTATTTTTCTGTAATACTGCAGAATTCTTTGCAGTACTTGTTTGCAAGATTGCTGTTCTTAGCCCTTAAGTTGGCTGTATCCAATAGTATTCTTACTTTTTTGCAGAGAAGATGCTATCTTTAGACTTGGACTCTTAGGATTGAGGTCTTGAACATCCAGGTCAGGGGTGAGGGAGCTGAAGTTTTAGTTTCCTAGTTGTATAGCCTTGAATTAAATAAAAATTAACTGCCTTGCATCAAAGGGGCATACACTAGCTGTCCCCACTCCTATCAGAGTAATGTGAGAAGAGCTTCATATGCTTGCTCTCGATCACTCAAATGTCTCGGATGACTCCATCTTGCCTTGGATATGGCTTATATGAAATGAATTGACTAACCTACCCCTCTTAAGTTCTGATTTGAAGGCCATTCAACTTTGGGCTATCTTTTGGAGTCTTAGTTGATTGGAGAGGTCACTGATGATAAACTGAAATAGTAACAATAAGAAAAGGTGTCAGTGAATCGGATAAAACTTGCGGAACTTTAAAGGAGGGTTGTTTAGCAAAAATTATAGTCTTAACTCTGGACATGGTACCTGAATTTTTACTTAAGATTACTTCAATATGCTTATAAATAGTAATATGAGGGTATTGCATTTATTTCACTATACTAGTAATTATGAATAAAACTGGTACACTGCATTATTAGATAATGGAAGATATCTAACACTTGAATACAAATACTTCCAACTGCTGCAGATTGCCTGTAGAATGATTTTCATTTTAAAAGACTACTAAGATTTGTCTTGGGTAGATGTGTAACAGTTGACTAGTAGTTTTTAACAGTTGCTTATTTCTGTCTGACAGTGGCCAGATTACTGTACTGAAGAACAATACAAGGTGATAACCTACCTCTTCTTTATTTTAGGATCTATCCTCTAGCTTTGGTTTAAAAAAACAATTGGTGCTTTTTTATTTTCTCTCTCTAGAATATTAAATAAGTGAATCCAACAGCCTTTATCAATAATCAAAACAGTGTATTTCTACTTTTAGCCTAATCTGAATAAAAAAAAAAATACATGGAGATTTGTGGTGTTCCCATTCCTTGGAGAACAGCCTCCCTGCCCCATTTTTAGCATTTTCCCCAAAGTTTGGAATGCACTATGACTCTTCCTGAAATCAGAGTTCTGGATTAATACTTGGATTTCAGTATAATATTTTACTGTTTGCATAACTAAAAAATAAGTGCGTAAGAAAAGCTAATTCTTTTCCTAAGTAATGTACAGAGATGGAACAAAGCCAATCTCTTCCCTAAACTGCTTAGTCATTATTGGTACTCCTGACCTCTAAAGACTTATGTCTTGAAATGTTACACTATACCTATGTATAAAGCTGTTGTCTGTGAGCTAGGGGTGCACTGATAGATTTTTGGGGGCCGATTATCAATTATTTTAAGGAGGCGTATTGGCCAATACTGATCGACACCAGACTTGCCACCTGGAGGCAGCTGTAGGGGTGACATAGGGGGGGCAGATCAATGCTTCCCATGGGGAGGGAGGGGGCAGGTGCTGCCCAGGGGATGGGGGTGCTAAACAGAGGCATGGCTCATGGGAGGGTGGTTACCACCACTGCTTGCCACCTGGGAGGGTGGGGGGATATGTGCCCTCCAGGTCTGGGGTGGGGTGGGGGCTGGAGCCAGTACTGTGCTAGGCTCAGAGCAGGTGCTGGGAGGGGGCTGCAGCCACCCCAAACTTCACTGCTCCCAGCACCGCTGCCACCAGCTGCCTGGCGCAGCCCCAGCCCTTCCCAGTGTGTGGGTGGAGGCAGGACGTGGAGCCAGGCTGTGCTTCGTGGTGCGGGGATGGGAGCAGAGCTGCTGCAAAACTTAGGGTGGCTGCAGCCCCTGCCAGAGCTGCTGGTGCCCACTTGGAGCCCATCCCCTGACAAGAAGAGCCCCACGCAGTGCCAGCTCCAGCCTGCCTCCCAACCCATGGAAATCTGGGGGGCACTCCCTTCCCAGGGTGTGCAAGCAGCACCAGGAGCAGCCATGCCTCTGTCCTATGCCCCCACCCAGGCAGTGTCTGCTTCTGCCCCCTCCCTTACCACAGGGGGCATTGATCTGCCCCCCCCTTCCAACTTAGCAGCTGGGGGCAGCTCCTATGCTGTGCTCTGGCTGCGCACAGCACGGGCGTTTATCCAGTGACTTATCTGATGCAGGAAACTTTCCTTTGTATCGGTATTGATCTATTGGACTTCTGGATCTATTGGATTTTCTTTATATTGGTACTGTTATTGGATCAATGTATCTGCACTTCTAGTGTGAGCAGTTGTCATATGGACTAGCACACATGGATTCCTGCACTCTGAAGCTACTGAGCATCCTCAGGCAGGGTGTAGAACTATATAGTAATTGCAGTGTCTTGATTCTGTTGGAAAGTGTCAGTACTTCTGTATGTTAGACTTTTATGGCACATTTTATAACTAGCTTTTAACATCTGACTCCCCAGGTAAACGCTCCACTGTTCACCAGCTATTCTCATTCTCTTCCCCCAGTCCTTTGACTACAGCCTCATTCTTTTCTTTTTTTTTTTCCTCCCC
>NW_017729024.1:54872191-54874551 GCF_001723915.1 Gavialis gangeticus | reverse complement strand
TCATTCTTTTCTTTTTTTTTTTCCTCCCCCTCCCCTTACCTACTGACCACTTCAATTACATCTTAACTGACTGGCTTTCTTGCATACCTACTGACCTCTGGTTGCTTTACTGCTCTATCCAGGAAGAGCACAATCTGCAGGTGCTTCCTCAGCCTGTTGAAAGGTGTTTGTGCCTGAAAGCTTGCTAAGAAGAATTTTTCCAACTATTTGAGTTGGTCTAATAAAAGATACTGGGTTTACCCAAAGAGCCTTGTCAGTACTTCTGTATAGATGCTTTAAAAATGAACTCATAAACCCAACAATTTTCTTTGAGGCTTGCAGCTGTTAAAGTAGTTAACTTTTAATTGCCTAAGAACCAGAGTAAATTAACTGAGATGTCCATGGCTTTCTCTAATGAAACCCTGGATTGGTGGAATTTCTTTTTAGACACTACTGTTTCATTGGTTAATTCATGGGACCAAAACATTGTGCAGGGTCTTCCATCACTTACCCTGTTCTGGCCTTCCTTTTGGTTGTTCATTCATATTATGAATTTTTTTTCTGGGAGATCAGAAACAGTAAAAATGTTCCATGGCAGGAGAGGAGGAAGGGTGGGGAACCAGCTCCTGATGCTCTGTATTGTCCTTTTTGTTTAGTTTCAGGAAGTGTGCTGCACTTGTATGAAGTGGTAAAACTTTCTTAACATCTGTTGGCTCCTAGAGACATCTACTTGTCTTAACTCTTGGGTTTTTATATATTTCATGTTCATAAAAACAACTCTGATTTAACTCTCCATTAGTGGTGTACCAATTAAAGATTTTCTTGGCTGATACAGATAACCAACCATATCGGCCAATGCTGATCCAATAACTGTATTTAGTAATAGCTCAAGACACTTTAAACTACTAACACAAATGAACCCTTTTTGTTCATTTGTTACACACCCTCTCTCCAGCCCTTGTTGAGAGAGGCAGTGACTGCCTTATTCCCATTTGCGTCGCTCCCTCACCCATGGCTCCTACCCGCAGCCCTGCCTGCACGCAGCCCAATGTCTCTGTGGAGCAGCCTCAGCACTCAGGCCCCTGCTGTGTGTGTGGTGTTGCCATGACAGCAGGAGCTGGTAATGGTCCTTTTTCTGAACACTGTACCCTGTGACCACTCCTTACCACCCCTCCCCTGCTCACCAGGACTTGTCTGCTGCAGGCTTGGGCTGGCAGCGGAGCATAGGGAGTGGACTGTGTTTACCAAGATGTTTCAAGCACATGGCCATAATTATCACCAACACCCAAAAAAAAGATGATAGCTGATCGTGTCACTTCTCCTTTTATTGGTGCCAATTTGATAGCCAACTGACTTCTATCAGTGCACCCCTACTTTCCATGTAGTTTCTGTACCAAAGGAGCCAGTCAAAGTGCTTATGCTCATCTCTGTACAGCTAGTTCCATTCTAGCAGCAAGAACCAAAAAAAGCTGTGGGGGAACTTGCTGCCTTTTCTAAAAGTGTTTTGCATCAGAATAAACTCTGAAGCTGACCCACCACCCAGCAGTAATCTAATAAGCTTGTTCTACAATGCAGGAATCCTTTTTGAACTGCTAGTACCACCCTTGATAGAACTCCAGTTGGGGAAAAACACTGTTGTGCTCTGTAATAAGCAGGAGTTAATGACCAGATAGATTTCTAGAACTTGGGCCAAAGCGTGCAGGTAACTCCTAACCATCCAGAAAATTAATTTTTTTGGCAAAATTGATTAGAAAAACAACAGTGGCTGCCAAATTGCAGTAGTGCTGCTGCAAATATTTTGTCACTTGATTAAATGCAGAATAGTTGTTGCTATCCAATATTATTTGAGAACATTACCCTTCTGGCAAATGTAGGGTATGGTATTGTATCCATTTTTTCTCACTTACTGCTTTCCATGCAAAACCAGAAAATTTTAATTGTTGAAATATACTATATTGTATAAAAGCTTAGAAAAAGTAGAAAATGTCACTGTCTAAACTATTAAAGGCTGTTGGATTCAAATAGAGAAGTTCCTGAAATAAATGGTCATTTACAGAACAATTTTGGGTGGGGAGCGAGTATCATTTCTTTAACACTTGCATAACTTTCATTTGGAAAAAGCCATCTTCATTAGGCCGCCTTTGACTAATGCTTTGTCTCTAAATGACCATGTCATTTTTTGCATAAGTTGCTGGACCTCAATTTAAATGAACAATCTAAGCTTTGTCTCTTGATAGAAAGCAGAAGCTAGTGGTTTTCTTGCAGTGCTGTTTTTGGAGGTACGAACAACAAATGAGATGATTTTGAGGCAAGTGCAGAAGTTCTTGGGTTTGTCTCTGCAGAAAAATGAAACACCTGTAACTGTAGCAGAATGCCTCTTG
>NW_017729024.1:54863117-54867191 GCF_001723915.1 Gavialis gangeticus | reverse complement strand
GGAGCAGGATGGAATGTGCAGTACATAGTTTTTCTTGAAAATGTGCTTTAATTCTTGGCTCTGCTATTTTTTCTTTCATGCTTTCACTTATTTCCTCCTTTTTCCTTTGGTAAGTAAACTGTTACTCTTTATTCCTGTTTACTGGCAGCATTTAGCTGATTTGCCACACTTGCTTAGAATTTTATTTTACACATTTACACTATATTTATCATTACTTTTGCAAGTACTGTGGAAGTGAATGTAGCTACTTGCCATTTTGTAGCAAACTTGTGCCAGTCCTAAGGTACATCCACACTACAATCAGGATGAGGAAAATAACCTAGACTTTAAATAAAATTTAAAAAAAGCAGTGAGAACACTGCTAATATCTCTTGTTTACAATACTGCAAATATTACAGCAATAAGACAGATCCCTGAGACTAGCATAATTTTGTAGTGACTGTAACATTGCAGAATAGTGGAGATATTGTCCTTTATAGATCCAAGAATATTGTAAAAGCAGAATCCTAAACCTAACATCAATAGGAATGCTCTTCTGAATTTTTAGAAATAGCCATAAGAATATTTTATCATTTTCTATGATTATGTAAGATCTACCCCTTGCCATATATCTGCGTCTTAATGGTACACTGTTGTGATGGCAAACAAAACATAACTGCTTTTCAGTAGAAGCAAAGCTAATGCTGTCTCTGCTGTCTAAAAATGTTAGTGAGATGCACCTTTGTCTCTGCTAGAAAAATATTAACCTTAAGTTACACTAATGTAACTAAACATGATGAAAAACGCATCCTGTTCAAGTTTAATTTTGCCTAGCTATTGCAGTAAAAACAATAGCACATCACAGTTGGCATCCTGCAATGAGGTGAAACCTAAATGTTTTAATAAAACCCTCCTTTATTTTTATCATTAAAATATTCACTATTTTTAAAGTGAAAGTTACATTTTTAAAACATTTCATCTGGGTTCAGAAATTATAGAAAAATTGGCTAATTGAGTTATTTCTAAAAACAGGGGCTCTCACTCGATCCATTTTGTTTGTAGAAAAGTAATGAGGATCACGGGAAGCAAAGAGAGAGAGAAAATGTCTCTACAGGATTCTAAGAGTTTATAGAGAAAAGCCTTTCTTGGTTTTGTTTATTCCATGAAAAGGCCATGTTTCTTAAAGTCACAGAACTGCTTTACAACACTCCTATCTAGGTAAATATATTAATAGAAACAGTAGTAGTTTTTAAAATGTCCTCCACAATGCACATAATATGGGCAAGTAGGGTCTCTTTTTTTTATTAATAAATTTTAGATTATGAATGAATAAAACAGGGATCCATGTTGGAAGTATTATCTCCAGTGGATTACAAGAATTTCTGAACTGCTAAATTCTGTCTCGCTCTTCAATCTCTTACTTTTTTTTTCTAATTTAAGTACCTTCCAACTTGCATCTCTCCTTTTTAAAGAAACATGAATGCACCGTATCCAGTGTCTTATGTAGTAAAATTGTTTTTTTTTGTCTGGAATCATGGGTCAACTTTTCTTGTTAAAGCTTCTCTAAAAATGTAATGGTATCCAATTTATTTCATTACACACAAGAAATGAATTGGAGGAGAGGCTGTTATATTGCAGCTTTTTCAAGAATGTAAAAAATACAGTAAGATGCTCTATTCATTTCCTGAGGAACATGCATCTCGTGTCTTGCTGTGCCCTGGCTTACCTGATATCAATAAGCTACTTGTTTAGATAAATTGGTTACAAATTCTAGTGCAGGCAAGTGGCCACCAGAATTTTTCTAGAATTGCCAGCAATGAGGCAGAACACTTTTTGTCTAGAATTTAAATGTGGTACTTTTCACATGTTAAGGCAGTTGTTTGCTTTTGGTTTTTTTTCCTTTCACCAACCCTTTCAGCTGCTTCTGCTTCTCTTCCTCCCCCCCCCCAATCTTTTTCTTTCAACTCCTGGTCTTTCCCCACTTCTTGCATGGCTTTATTGAAAGTTTTAGACTGCTGCTTGTGGTTGGTTTAGCATGCCACCTCTAATAGCTGATGAGAGCCGTGCCTGTGGCAATTTTAGTTCTACATTTTTTTTTTTTTCCGGTACAGTTTAAAATTTATATGACCTGAGAAGATTCTGTCCTGGACTGCAAATTCTGTTTTTTCTTGTATTTTTTTTTAGAAGTGGTACACCATCTCCGAAAAGGACATCTGTAACAAGGTCACCATTGATAAGGGGAAGCAGAGATCGCTTTACTGGTGAATCATATACAGTGTTGGGTAAGGTGAACTTTTCATGTTCACTTATACAGATGATGGTATAGAAGGGCAGAAAAATTTTAAGCATCTGCCAGCATGTGTATTTGTAGCTTATAGGCCAAACACCTACTTCCCTCCAATGATTCCCCAGTCACAGCTTATGGGATTTGTACTCTGAATCCTCCTGGTTTTGATCTCTGCAAAGGTCCATAAGCCCATTCAGAGACTGAATGTCTTTTTCCTTCTGAGGAAATGTTTTAGTTTTTGATGTAGTTCTCTGTTGTAAGACTCTAAGTAATAGTGACAGGGATTACTACTTAGTCTTCTAATGTGACAGCTTTTAACATCTAGGAATACTAGTAATATTAAATACTGCATTCTGTTAAGTTACTTGCCTTCAGTGGACAGCAGGGAAAAAAGATTCCCACCCTACTTCTACTTAACTGAAGATGTGTGTATTCTAACACTCCTTAAATTTTTAGTCTTTTTCCATTGGACTCATAGTTCATAGAAGTAGTCTCCCATCTAGGAGCGATCTCTCTGGGCAGCAACAAAAAAGCCTTTTTGAAGAAGGCACATGCTATACTACACACTCTTTCAGTAAAGAATAAAAGCTGCTTCACTGGTCTGTTGCAGGAGACACTACTATTGAAAGTGGACAGCACTACTGGGAGGTGCGAGCCCAAAAGGACTGCAAATCCTATAGCATGGGAGTAGCGTATAAAAATATGGGAAAATTTGATCAGCTGGGAAAGACTAACACGAGCTGGTGCATCCATGTCAACAACTGGCTACAAACCACTTTTTCAGCCAAGCACAATAATAAAGCTAAAGCCCTAGATATGCCTGTTCCAGACCGAATAGGAGTGTACTGTGACTTTGATGGAGGTAACTTTTTATGTTCTATTATGGACTTTACTGAAACAAACAATGAATGGGTTGGATCTACCATGTCAGGTTGCATTTCCACTACATTTACATTCTTATATTCTAGCATTGTTGCTCCCATGTTGATTCCTAATATTTACTTACGAACAATAGAGAGACCCATTGAAGGATTCCCAAAAGTTTTTATAACTGTTGAATTGCCTAGTTTCCTTCAAAAGTCTGCATGAATGCATGACAAACTCTTACTTAAAATGGTGCAAGCTTTCATCAAGTACAACCTAGGCAAAAGACAACTCACACAGCATACCTGATATGGAATTAGTAGAGGGAGACTGTTGGAGAAATTGTTATTTGTAAACCACTGTTCAGTCTGTCAGATACTTCAGTTAGATTCGGATTAATTAAAAGATGATATTTTTCCAGAAATGGTATTAATCTAGTGTTTCATCCAAACACAAAAACACTCTGGAAAACGCTACTGAAATGAATAACTCGGAGATTATCTGTGATTAAGCAGTTGCTTCCCAACCCACTTCTGCCAAGTGACTGAGATTCTTTCCACCTTTTACAGTTCTGACACTAATGTATTATTAGACGGCTGCTTATCTTAGTCCCTGTTTTAGGCCATTAGCTGGTGGGCTTCTAGATGCATGCAGGCTGGCCTAGGATGCTGTTTAAAAGAGAAGGTGTACATTTACCAAAATGATAGAACGGGGCTGAAAGGACCTTAGGAGGTCAAGGTGGCATAAACCTAGCCTAAACCAGCAGTCAGCAAACTTCTTAAATTGCAGGGCAGAATGATGCAGAAGCAGGCAAACATTAGAAGTTGAATTCCATTTGCATAACTTGGAGTTCTGGAATTTGGGACATTTTAATAAAGCAGGTGACAAACTTCCTTGTCAGTCCTTATAGGCTGTCTGCATACTCTGTTTAATATGCAACTTTT
>NW_017729024.1:54858911-54863106 GCF_001723915.1 Gavialis gangeticus | reverse complement strand
TATAGGCTGTCTGCATACTCTGTTTAATATGCAACTTTTTGGGGGGATTCCAGACCTTCCTTGTTCAAAGCAGTACTGTAATATGCAACATGGTACGAGACCTTAGAACTGTGACAATTTTTCTAAATGTCTGTGAATTTCTAAAACCTCTCTTTTTTTTCTTTTTCAGGTCAGCTGACATTTTACAATGCTAGCTCAAAGCAGTTGTTGTATACCTTTAAAACAAAGTTTACTCAACCACTATTACCAGGTTTTATGGTCAGTTTAACTTTAAAACAATGTTAAAAACAGAATAAATATAGCTATATTTGGACTTAATTATGGGGGGATGGGGGACCTCTTAGATAATGCCAAATATTAACAACTCCTCATTTGGTTGCATGGGATTTTTGTGACCCACTTTTTTTAAGCTAGAAGCCTTCTGTTCAAGAGAGGGAATTCTCCACATAGAAGTGCCTTTTCTTTGTCCCTTGCAATTTCCTTCAAACTTTGAGAGAAACTTAAAGGAAACTGCTTTTTCTCCTTTTTGGCTTAAGGAGCCTGCCAGAATAACCAAATACAAGGGGCTTTGGCTTGTGCAGCAGCATGTGTTCTGCTAGGATGTGCCAGAGTAGGTGAAGTGGCAGAGGGCCAAGCTGGGTGCCCTATTTTTCCTGGGTTCCCTGTCCACAAAAAAACACCACAAAGTTACCCAACTTTCAACGCATTAATGGAAAAAGATAACCTTGGCTTGTTTTTCCTAGCCAACTATCCTAGGGTCCAGCAGTTGGATTGAGCAGTTTGTAGTCTTCCCCTGGCCCCCACATCCCTCCTTGTCCTTGCAGCTTAAGGGACAGCAACCTGTGTCGCAATATGAAAAGTCCAAACCCTACTGAAATGCAGGAAGGAAGACTGTGTATTTACTGTTTTCTTCTGTTACTGTCTTAGTTGTTTGCATTAGAACCTGAATTGTGTTAGTGTACTAACAAGTATTTGTCTGCAACTTGCTTTAATATGAAGGGCTAGTATCAGTACTTCTTAATGGTAAAAAAATAAAAATAAAAATTAAGAATAGCAGTTGCAGGAGTATGGCACTGCATGTACTATGAGACATCCTTTTTATCCTTTTAATTATGCCTATTGCAAAAGCTGAATTAAAATTCTCCCTGTGTATCAGTTGAGTGTCTGTACCAGGGCAGCCATGTTTTGTTTTCTGTAAATTTTTCATCTAGTATTAAGAAATACAGAATAAAACTAGGGAAGTTTAATATGCTCCCTGGAAGGGGGATGATGGTAAAATGCTTTTCTAAAGAAATCAGTATGGATAACTGTAACTTACCCTGTAGGAGAAAATGTGTATTGGTTGCTTTGTCCCTCTTTAAATCTGGGTCCTTCAATTATTCATCACTAGACTTTATTTTTCCAGCTCCTGCCCACCTTCTAACACTGTTCATCAAGCCTTTATATGGTATTCAAATGAGGTAGTGCCCCCCAAACCATCTGAAAATTGTTGCTGTAGAGCAGTGCTTCTCATTTTCATAGGGTTACTGTGCTAAAAAAGTTTACTGTTGGGTAGAAAATGAGAAACTATGTACTGAAACGCCCAATTGCCTGGGTTCTTGCACTGAACTTTCACAGCAAGCTTACAGTTGTCTTCCACATCATTTTAACAAGTTATAAGGCTGCCTCCAGATGGTGGGGGGTTTTTTGTCTTCTCTACCAAAACCCCCATCTTCCCTTGTACAGAGGCATGGGTGATGGGGCTCCCTACATATAGCAGCAGGGCCTGATCTGAGGCACAGATGCATCTTCCCTCCTTTCAGCCCCTGCCACTGCTTGCAGGGAGCCCCCTCTCCCTGTAAAGTTTCCTGGGCTTGCAATCTGAGAATTGGAACCATTGCCTTTTTTGGCAATCCTGGGCTTAGGGGGTCTTGCATGTTGTCCAGAACTGTAATGGAGAACCTCACTGACAGCTTGTCTGTGGTGGGGGCTGCCAGGGTGCCCTATAGAAACCCTTTGGAAGGAGTGTATAGGGTGACTCTACCTGGCCAAATGTGACACTTGTCCCAGAATGACAAATTACTGTTTAACCAGCAACTTGGTCACAAATATGCCTATTTAATGGATGATGCACCACTTTTTACATGGGACAGATTCCTTTGAAGTCCAGCATATTACTATTTGTTGCCAGAAACTTTCATATCTGGCAACAAATGTAATCCCAGCTGCACTGTTTAAGTTAACTCCAGGCAAGAAGATGGAGACCCCTTAAATTATATAATTTCTTCAGTATGTGAAAGCTATTTTGAATGTAACCTCTCCCACAGTTTAGTTGCTGTGACTAAGGGCTCTGCTACACATACAAATTTAAAGCTGGATAGAAGCCAGTGGCAGAGTTGTTACACATTTTCAAGCACTAACTCTTATACCTGATTTGGCTCTTTTTATAGCTGGAGGATGATTTTTTTTATTGTGTGATAATTACTTTGCATGTGTGACTAGTCTGTTGTGCAATTAACCAGTTACTTGTATAATTATGTACATGTAGCAAGGGCCTAAAAAGTAGGAAGTAAGTGTTCCTTAGGACAAAAATGAAGCTTAACCCCTTTAATTTAGATTTTTCGTGGAAATGATGGATGTTTGTGGCTTTCAAAATTTTGACTCATGGTAGTTTTTTGTAATGATTTTCTTCTAGGTCTGGTGTGGTGGCCTTACAGTGAGTACTGGACTACAGGTACCAAGCGCTGTGAAAACTCTCCAGAAAAGTGAAAATGGACTGAGCGGTTCATCCAGCAGTCTAACCAACATTACCCAATAATGCATCTGTTTAGATACTTTACTCCTGTTGCTGAGTGGATTTTTCTGTGTAGCTGCTACTCACAGGAGCTTGTGGGCAATGGATTAAACTGGGTTTGCTACCCACTGCTGCTTTAAGGCCTGGGCACTGATAGCACAAAGGTTCTGGTCTGAAGCATTAGCAGGAATCTACTGTGAAATCCATAGAGTAGGTTGACTTTTTTCAAAAAATAGATGGGGAGATCAGGAGCTGTAGCTATGCACCTTTTGTTAGACTGAACTTGATTATTTTATGGATACTTGATTTGATCATCTTGGTATAACTGCGCATGGCAGACCCAAGGGCAGGCATGATCTTAATTTCAAAATTACTTTCCCTTCTCTTCACTCTCCACTGTAAGTGAAGGCAACTTTTAACGTTTTGAACAGAAGAAACCCTGCCCTTTGTTTCTCATAGTTGACTCCCTGATGCAAGCTAGAAACGTGACAGGAGACTAGAGTTGGCGTAGGCTTGACACAGACTGGCTATCATCTGCTATTAGACAAATAACTTGTGCATTATTTTTGTTGGCTGCCTCTGGTTGTTTAAATGGATACAGTACTAGGAATTCTCTTATATAGGCTATTTATAGTTGAAACCATAAGAGTTCAATATTATATCCGTTTAGTGAAAATGTTGTAAGAGTAACAAAGTTGTCAGTGTCTATGAGAGCATCTCTGACTTCTACAGTAGGAGCCCTCTAATAAGACAAGGTGTATAATATAGCATTGTTCCCAATGTTATCCTTGATAAGCTTGCAGCCATATCTGACTTGATTGTTTTAATAACCAGCTTGGAGTATTGATGCATTTGCCACGCTTTGTCCCTCAGTCCTGTTTTAAATGCAGGTTAGGTGTCTAAAGATGATTTTATGCCCAATTCCAACCAGATTTGCATTGATTGATTAAACTTTCCAGTGAGTTTAAAAATGCTGCATAAATAGTACAAAAGGAAGGAGGAGGCTCAAGTGTAGCTAAAATGAAGTTTAGAGTAAAAGTCCCAACACTTTTTTTTTTTTAATTTAAAAAAACAAAAACAAAGCTAATATGTAAGCATATACTAGAGATTCTGATAAACTACATCTTGATCTAGCATATTGAATGTGCCAGATTTAATTTCAACTTAATTGGAGCATATAATATACTCTTGTTGCTCTTTGAAAATGAAGGCTATGAAAGTCAAGTTATAGTGTGGAGCATGGTATACTCCTCTTATCACTTATGACCAAAGTAAGCTGTGAATATTGTGCAAGTGGCTCATTACCAAAACAGAAGTCTAAATAGAATAAGGTGACAAAACTGGAAGGCCCTGAGAAGCATAAAATAGGAGACGATAACTTGTACTCCCATTATACAGAATGGACTGCTTCCTGTATCCTTG
>NW_017729024.1:54855004-54858896 GCF_001723915.1 Gavialis gangeticus | reverse complement strand
TTTTTAAAGGTACAGAACTTTTTCAGGCTCTTAACTTGTTTTAAATGTATTCTCTCATGTCCAAGGCTCCTGTTTGTGGTAACTCCCATTCTTCCCAGCAGAGGATGGATCAATGTGATTCTGCAACTAAAGGACCATCTGAAGTCAGCACAAACAGTAGTCACTGAAAGCTTGAGGTTCTTTTTCTTGCCCTGTCATGAGACTGAAAGCTCACTTCCAGCCCTGCTGATCCTGGAGTACATATGTTTTACCTTGAGACCTTGGCCCCTTTTTCCTGAAAAAGGATAGAGCATGAGTCATTACTAGTTCACTGGCCCCGCCCTCCTGCAAAAGACTTCTGTCCTTGAGGGCTTTTTATAAAACCTATATTGCAGTTAATTTTGGGAGATAAATGTGCTACACCTTAGTTTTAAAAATACAGACCGCAGAAGAATGATCCTGGAGGGATTTTGATTTTTAGATAGAAATCCTACCCACCTTCTTATATAGTTGTTTACACATTTTCTCTTTTTAGGGAAAACTAATTTAACTGGAGATCTTGAAAGAAACGTGTTTTGATCTTAGCCCTAGACAGCAAACCTAACTGTAATATGAATGACTTTGAGTGTATTCTATTAGTGGAGGTGCCCAAGATAATGCTTCTTAAAGAGAGACCTCTTGGACAAAACTTTGTTCTAGTGTTGCATCCATTTTAGTTGGTGTCAGATTAGTACTCCCCTCTCCTCTAATCACAGCAAGAGTCCCATGATGTAGCTTCTGGTAACTAACAGCTTTGTCCTGATTATTATACAATTTTAAAATTTGGAAATTTATTCACAATATCAGCTTAAGATTTATATATGTAGGATGCTGATCGCCATGGTAAAAAGCCCTCTTCCTGTGAGTTGAACTGCTTTTGCACTCTAGACCTTCAGTTCATAGATACCTCATTTGAGATATGGTTGGGGTTTTTTTTGTTTTTTTTTAACTGCTTCAAGTTCTCAAGAGTGTGTCCTTCATGACTAAGACTTCACACAAGTTTCAGAGGTTGCTGGCAAAGACTAATGTGTGTTTTTTGGGGGGTTTTTTTTTGTTTAAAACAAAGTTTGAATGTGACCCTCAGTCTACAAGGTGCTACAGAGGGCTTGTTTCACTTTAAACTTGAGAGGGAAGAGCCCTTCCTAGTATTCATTCTTGTACACTACTATCAGTTCGTAGAAATGGGTCACAGCTTTTGTTAATTTAAAAAAATATATATCTTTTTTTCCAGGTAGAGGAAACAGGTTATTACTAGCGTTCTTATTTACCACACTTTACTGAGCCAGTAATATCTGTAAAGATGCTGTCCAGTGACTTTGTATTTAATAAGTTCAATAACGCACAGCATCTGAATGTGCTTATTATAACACTCGTATGGTGGTCCATATGATTTTACTGAAGCAACTTGTATAGTTACTTAACTACCCTAAGGACCTGATTCTAAAATTTAAGCGCCCATGAGTCTCGAACTCGCTGCGAAACAAGGTAATTCAGTAGCTTGCAGAATTAGGTAGAATTATGTGATTAGAAGGGATGAGCAAGTATTGTTTCTTTTGACACTTGGTATATCCAATTGTAATAACGTAGTCTACCCAAGTGTGACTTTTTTTAACGCTACATCTCTGCCAGGTCACCCTGTCTGATCTGGTCCTTACTTCATTTCCCTTTTAACATTTTTTTGTAAATGAAATGAGTGTATGCTACAGATGAACATGCATAATGAAGAACAGATGACCATTGAGTAAACCCACTCAAACTCAATGCAGATACTCGCATTTCTTGAACCTATTTTAGTAAATTGTAATTGTCTAAGGTGTACTTGATTATGCACAAATGGAAAGTTGATTTTTTTTTTTCTTAAATGCTATTATGTTAGCTTAGTCTGAAATGAGTTTGAAATAGTACTGTAATTTGTGCTTCATAAAATATATTTTGACTTGTGTTCCAGATATAACTCTTACGAGGAAGCTTTGCGTTTTTATTTTTACCCCTAAAGGTTGAAGTTAGTGTACAGTAGTTAATGCACTGGTGTTGGAATTTTGCTGCTAACAGGGTAGTCGTGTTTTAGTAAAAGGAGATAAAGACGAAAAATTGCCTTAAGCACTTTAGATTTTCTTTATTGAATTACATGAGCTACCATCTTGCATATCTGTTTCAACTTTGAGGCACATACACGCATATTCATGATATTGTGTAGCAGCTGGTGCACTGTTCTTGTGTACTTTTGTAAGCAAAATATAGAAGATGTAAAAGCTCTTGACATAGGAGGAATGTACAAATCCACTGAGGCTGTTACTTGAAGGTGGGTTTTGTTGGAGACTTACTGTACCACTTCTCTTTGGACAAACAGAACATTCTTGAACGGTGTGTGGGGCACTGTTCCTGTTCCAGCTGTGCTAGATACTTGGTACCTAACCTAAGCGTAGTATTTCCAAGAATGTAAACAAGTTACAAGAGGAAAAGCCAATAGATTAAATTAAAATACTTTTTGTAGCCAATCGGGAACTTTTTTAGCACATTAACCAAAAATACAACTTTATACCATTTCATTAAGTAGCGATTTGTTTTAGTTTTACAAAAATTACTTAAGATGGCACAAAATATGCCCAGAATGAAATAATAAATATTGCTTCATTTTTTTAATGCAAACCTACATGCACCTATCGAAGCTTTCAAAATTAGTGCCCCTTAACTAAGTTGAAAACATTCAGGCCATAGGTTTATCTTCAGATATTAGGCCATAAAAGGCAGATATTGACAACTTTCAACTTGCAAACTTCATTCCATGGTTCCTCCCAAAAAAGCTTGTAAGTAGGAAAAACAGTGCCTGTCCAGAACATCAAGGTAGCAGAAGCATGTTCATGACTGTCCAGTCCTTCCTAAACTGCTCCCTTACACCTCAGAGCAGGGAAACTGACTGGCTTCTTTAGGAAAAATACCTAACCTTTTCATCTGAGTAAAGGTTATGAACTCAATTTTCTAGCACAAAAGTTCACCAAGTGTGAATGTTGCTCTTTCTTCTAACCTCTCATATATAACTCCAAATGGCTTTTTTATTGACTGAAAAGAAAACATGCATTTGGTTTCCCAAGCATTGTAAAATGGGCTTCATGCATATCTATGACAAGGTAAAACTGTTTAGTTTTTCCTGCATTATTTAACATCTCTATGGCTGCATGTGCCTTTTGATAAATGGAGCTGTTCTCACCTGCTGTAGCTTCTAGTGATCTTGCGTTGTCACACTGGATTCTCTTTTTTATTTTCTGAACACAAGCTTCACACTGGCTTCCAGGTATGTCACTTCAACAGTACCTCAGGTTTTCTGTAATCAGTGCTTTATTCCTCTTCCTTTTGTAATGTATCCTAAGATCAGACTTGTCACTAACAACACAGAACTACAGGGGTGCCTTAGAGGCCACAGAGTGTTTTATTCAAGGTCTTTAACTCAATACATGTATGTCATACAAACATTTTGTATTAATAAATTAAAATTTTGAAACCTTAGCTGCATCTTACTGTTAATTTTCTCATTTAAGCCTAATATTATCTGTCTGAACTGGACTTTCTCTGAAAGCTGAATTCTTCCTTCTCAGCACTGCCAGCCTTGGGAGAGGTGCATGCTCAGTGCAAGTACGTCAGAGGAAAAACAAATAATTTATTAATAAATGCTAGGTCTAACGAAGAGGACGGGTGTCTGTTCCATCCTGACTCCTTCCTCTTTCCATTCTCTCTTCCTCGCCTGTTTTGAGGCTGCTGTTACAGGTCCGGCAATACAGCGGTGTTCCGCGTTGGTGGAATCGCCTGCTCTATAACCCTCGCTTCTAAAAGGCTTTATACGTGCAACTTTCAAGATGAAGTAGGTCCTTCCAAAAAA
>NW_017729024.1:54854757-54854989 GCF_001723915.1 Gavialis gangeticus | reverse complement strand
GCAAGCCTCTCTGCGTAGGGCCCGCAGCCCAGGTAACGGGAAGCGCGGCGCGAGTCCAGACCCGCCCATTGCCCCGGTGGGGAGGAGAACCCACATCCCTTTTCCAGCGCTGCGCCGGCTGGGCTTGGGGGCGGCACAGTGGTACAGCCCTCCGTGCCGCCTCCCGGGGCTGCCCGGCTGCGGCCGCGGAGGATGAGCGGCAGTGGCTGAGGTGGGGGGGGGGGGGGGGGGG
>NW_017729024.1:54825422-54854649 GCF_001723915.1 Gavialis gangeticus | reverse complement strand
GGGGGGGGGGGGGGGCGGTCATTTGCTTTAGGGAATTAAAGCCTTTAATTAGGGTAAACCTCAATAATTGTGTGTGTGTGTGTGTGTGTTAAGCGCACAATTTTTATTATAAACAAAATATTTAAAGCAGGTTTGGAGAGCAGCCTGCCCATGGCAGCCTGGTGTTGCCTCTGCTCCTCCTCAGGCTGCTCCAGACCGAACCACCCCGTCCCGCCATCCGGGCCCCAGTGCCCGGCTGCCTAGCCTGAAGCTCAAGGGCCTCAGTAGGGCAGTGGCGGCTCCCTGCAACCTGTTGTGCTGGCACCTGCTTCCCACAGGATTGCACCGTGCTCCAGTTCTCCAGAAGCCGTTGGCACTCGCGTTGCGCTCCAGTCTGCGTGCTTGTCTTGGGGGCACCTAGGTGTTAAAGCTTGACAGTTGTGCGTATGTTTGCTGCAGCGCAAGTGCTTCCTTCCCTCCCTTTCTTGGCAGAAAGGCAGAGCCTGCTGAGGGCGTCGGAGAAGATGAGAGCTCCTGAGCAGCTCTCCAGCTGTCACTGTGTGAGCCCCGAAGACTAATGCAGAGAATCAACAAGAACGTGGTTTTGGCGCTTCTCACTTTGACCAGCTCGGTGTTTCTTCTGTTCCAGCTGTATTACTATAAGTACTACTTGTCTCCAAAGGTAAAACAAAACCTCAGCCTGCAGCGCTCAGTTCAGCAAAAAAGCATTGGAAAAAATAGTACTTGGTCCTTCAGTGCTGTCTACTTTTGCAGTTAGCCCCTGACAAATAGTCCCTTGAAATGAATAATTGTTACCATAAACCTGAGACGTGCAGAGGCTGAATAACTTGTCCTAGAGGACACCAGGACTGTTGTGGCCCTCTGTTCAGACGGTTCTGCCCACCAGAGGAGGAGCAATTGGGTATTATGTTGAGTTGGCTGGAATCCAGGCTTTTTTTCCACATATTTAAGCTCAGTCTGCTACCTCAAAGCTTTTCAGGCTCCACATGCATGCCCACGAGGTAGTTCTGAGTGACTTAGTATGGAAACTAGGGTCAGACTGGGCGCATCTACACTTCCTTAACGGGCCGTAGTTACAGAGCATTAAGTTTAGTACCTGTAATAACAGGTACTAAAAGCACTACTGTGCATTAGTTCAGATGAACACTTTTAAAGTGGTGGTTAATGCCCATTGGACTAACATGCGCATTAGTACAGTTTTTGCCGGCTGTGCTAATGCGCAGTAGAATTAGTTCAATGGGCATTAAGCATCTTCTGTAGATGTGCCCACAGAGATTTTTATGAGACTGTTCAGGGAAACAATAAAGTAACCACTATGTTTGTAGCCTGTTCTGTTTTTGCAGAAGCAGTTGTCCTTATTACCTAATGTTCAGTTATGAAATTTTTGAGAGATTAAAAGTAAATGTCTGCTTTCTGTGTTCTTACTGTGAGCCAAACAGCATATGAGACCACGAAGGCAGTCTTAATGTAAATAGAAGTGAGATATTGCCATTCATAAGAATCTAAAAGTATAGTATAAGAGTTCCTGCTTTCATTTGACTTCCTACCTTTGATTTTCTTTTTCTTTTTCCCACACGGGAACAGTTTTATTCTGAGAGACGAGGTTCTTTGGGTAAATCAGATATCTTTTATTAGACCAACTCAAATAATTGGATTATTCAACGCATTCTTAACACTTTATGGTACGACTGTGTGGCTTCCTCCTACGCTATGTTTGTTTGTTCTATACAAAGCTGTACGTTAGGAATCATTGTCCATTAATTATCCAGAAGTCTGCAGTGTGAGCTGTATTACCCTCATCTGCATTGAGTCTGTAACATTAACATTTTCTCTCCCCAACTTAAGTATTTCAAACCATTTCCTTGATAAGATGTAACACTCATCCTCATAGGGCATGTCCCCATGAGCAGGAATGTGCATTTCCCCAGGGACAAGTAGTAGTGGCACAACTTGTGCTGCCGCTGCTTGTCCCTGGGGAACGTCCACGTCATGCATGCTCTGGCATGCTGCATATTGTCCTTGGTGGGGTAGGGGAGGCTGGGGCCATCAACTGTGCTGGCCCCAGCAGTCTTACCTGGGGACCTCCAGGAGCTGCAGCCACAGCTCTCCTGCAGTAGGGAACCTGGCTAGTAGCTGGAGCATGGCTCTGGCCAGCCAGGCTCTAGTTTTGGGCAGCATGCACTGCTGCCATGTGCACTGCCCCACTGTTTTTAGACATGGGGTTTTTTGACCCTGGGATCTCCTGAGGTCAACCCCTCCCACCCCCCACACACTGCAAAGTAGCAGTGTGGGAAACACCTGCATGTGCAGCATGTGGTGCCGCCAACCCATCTGGTGCCGCATACTGCACTCCCATGCTCATTTGGATGCACCTATAGTGTTTTTCTGAGCTACTTGCATTTGTCATGTCCCTTTTATTTTTACTTTTATTAATTGGCTCCTCACGTGGGAAGCTGCTTGTCCAAAACTCCCTTTGGTTTGCATTGTCCATCCAACTATATTTAAACAAATCTACTGGCCCTGGCTTTGTACTCCATGTTGTGCTTAAATGATGAAAAACTGCAGTCTAAAATGTTAAATGAAAAAACATACCAGATTTAAAAGAAAAAAAAAAAGACTAAGCAGCCAACATTTAGCACTTTGTAGCTGTCAAGATATTTTCCTCTTTTTTCTTTTTTTTCTTGCTAGAATGGACCAGCTTTTTCAAGAGTCAAAGGAAGCCAGTCAGGGCAGGATAACACAAGATGGGTATGTAGTGTGTTGATTACAGCATCTTGCAAGTCTCCAAGAACTCTAGTAAAAATGCAAAGTGTGGGTGCAGGTCTGCTTCCAGTTAATTCAGTGGGAAACTTGTTCCAATTTAAACAGCATCAGGCTTGACCTTAGAGGTTTGAATATGACCAGGTAAGTTCCTGGGAGTTGCAGGTCCTAACCTCTTACAGAATGTGTTTTCTACATCTTGACCAGACTTCTAACAGGTTCTGTTTATTCTTACAATAGGTTTACTAGTGCAATGCAAGCTTCTTTTTTCCTCCAAAAAATAAACAGCTTTCATAGTCTAGGAAAACAAATTTTAATTGTAACCATATTTACATTATTCTTTAAACAAGCTCAACATATATCACTAGGGTCAGAGAATGAGGTCATCCAGTATGCATTATGGCCAGATTCTGGCTGTTGAACTCTATACCAGAAATGCTTGTAGCCATTTTAACCTCTCAGAAATTTGGGTGAGGTAGAGGATGTCTCTTACTGGCCTGATATGCAGTGTAATGATGCTGACAACTAAAAGATACCCCGCTTCAGGTAAGCAAAGTTAAAAGCAGTGAGACTATTTTTTTGAAATTCCCAGTTCTTAAAAGGACATCAAGCTGGGTTTTTAGCTTTGGGGGCTTTGTCTCTTCTGTCCCCAACACACTTGGAGAAAGTCAAAGCAGAAGCAGACATGAGGACTGTTCGCTGACACAGAAATGCCTGAAGATTCCAAGAAGTGACAGTCCTCATAATCAGCAACATGGTGCCGTGTGACATATATGGGACGTAATGTTCTTTCTGGTCCAACTGCCTGCAGGCAGAGTGCTTCCCTTTAGCTCTTACTTTACCCTATTGGAGTGTTATTAACAAAGCAGAATGCTCCAGACATTTGCCTGTGGCTCACTGCAGGTGTCTTCCCAACTTTCAGCTAATCCCTGAGGGATCAAGTATTACATTATTCTACTTGGCTGAATCCTTCATGGATTCTTGACAGCAGAACTCCTTTTTCCTGCTTGTTTTAGTGTAAACTTGAAGAGCCTTTCTTCTCTGAAAGGTGACAGCAAGGATGGTACCTTTTTCTGCATAGAACCGAGTCAAATCTGCTTGCTTTAATGGCAATAATAAAAATTTTAGCACTTTACTCTCTTGTTAGTCGGGCTGGCTCTTTGGTGTTAAGAGAGCAAGAATCCTTTCTGTTTTTCCCTGAACAAGATCCAGAGAACAGTTTCCTAAATTTCATTTTTTGCGCTATATCCTGATTACTTGTGTTATCTTTACCCCTCTGCTGAAGCCAGTGGCATTGTAAAGGTATTGGAATTTAATCTGCTTAAATTGGATGGATTTATATAGAATGTGGAACTCAACCCACCCCTGCATGTGTGTGTGCACACACATGCATGCACATGCGTGCGTGCGTGCGTGCATACCCCTGTACCATCCCGCAATGCCAGGTTCAGTCTACAGAGCTGTTAGTGAAGGGAGGGGGCAGTCTCTTTATATGGCCCTGTTTTACCTTGAGATGCAGTGAATCTAAACTCCACAAGGCCATGTTCAGTCATGCTTTTCAGAGTAAAACTTTACAGTGAGGCCTTTACTTTTAATTGACTGACTTCATCCTTCAACACTGAATGAAATTAATTTCTAATTGCTGCCATGCTGTGATTATATTGCTGTAAATACTGTTTTTTCATGTTCTGCGGAGAAGTGAACATGCCGTATTGAAAGTTACCAGTGTATGAGTCAAACTAACAAATCACTGTAACATGCATCTTCTTGTTAATATATAAGTCTCTTACATCTTTGTCATACTTTATAATGATGACTGTCAGAACACTCTTAGTATATTGAAGTCCAGAGACCACACTGTACATATGCTTTCCTAACAGTGCATATTGTATTTATGCTAGAAGCTATAAAATGACAGGAGAAAGTTGATAGAAAGTAGCTAGTATGATTTCTCAGCTTCTGTTTACTGGAACAACCAAACAGCCTGGTCATATAAACAACCCAGGTAGTGTCTATCTGTGTTTGTCTGATAACACAGACTCTTGATAGTGTTAGTCTGTCCTGTGGCAAAAGCTGTTATGAAATATATATCTCCTTTGCTTTCTTTTTTAGTTTCTTCATTGGTAAATAAAGTTAATGCTTATCTATGTTTCTGGTGAGGTGATAAAATTTAATTAGATAATCTGAGTAATGATTTGAAGACCTAAATGCTAATTATAGTGAGATATAGTGTTTGTCAGTTATAATTATAAACTTCTCTTCCTCCCATGTTTGAAGGGTTGACTCATTCAAATGACTATATAAAAACTGTTGAACAGAATTTTTAAATGTAGACTTGTAAAGAGGTTAACAGCCTTCTGATTTATAGGGACGAAACAATTTGTAGTTTCAGAAATATTTTCTTATATTGTTTGTTAACTCTAAAAGCAGAAAAGGTTTTAAATGTCTCACAACCCTTAGAGTACTCTTTGTCGTGCTTATAGATTATCAGACAATATCTTAAAACTAGTCTTATCCCCCCTCTCTCCTGCAGAGGGCTCTGTTGTACAGTATAAGTGCTATGAGCAGAAACACTGGCATGATAAATTTAAAATGTGTGGAACCTGGATGGGAATACTCCTGTCTGTCTGTGGAAGGGCTTTGGCACATAGAGTCAGTCAGTCTGCCTATGTGAAGGATTTTACTCTCATGTATGTCTCAGGGCCGCACCACTTTTCTGTACATGCACTTCACTTTTGCATGTAGCTTTGGACCTGACAGACTTCTCATTACAGAAGACCATTGGAGATGCTGGTTCCGAATACCAGTGGATTGTTTATTTTAAAATATTTATTTTACATGCTTAAATAAAAGGATTTTAACTTCTTTTTTTCTACTCTTCCAAACAGCATGTGGTTAAGAAATTCTTAAGTTTAGTGTCCAGTCACAACGTACCAGTGTATCTTATTGATCCTTTGGTTCTGGGACTAATAAATAAAGACGTCAAGCAACTCAGAAGTTCTTCTGATGGAAGTAGCCCAGAATGCAAGTATTTCTGTGCTCCAAGGGACTTTACCACATTTGCACTACTGGACAAAACATGGAAACATGAAGTAGGTTGTTTTTCTTAGTTCTTTTTTTGTGCATTATGATGTACCCTTCCATTATAGGGTTGATAGTTGTTTAACAGAACATTCTCTTATTTAAATGCTAACAGAGGGAAGATTCATGGTCTGGAACTGATGTCATGGTATTAGTAGTGCATATAGGCTTTTTCAGAAACTTCTTGTGCTGAAAGCTTTTCATGTAATAGCCCACTTGAGATATAAGACCTGTGGGTCCCTAGAAGAGAATAACTGCTATCAGCAATGAGGGAAGTCATATGTAATGTTTGAAAGGTTGAAAAATGAAGAATCAGTTAGATACCCCTGAGGCAGCGATTCACAAAACGTGCAAGTCCTTTGAAAGATGTTTAAGAGGTGGATATCTTTCAAAAAGGAGAGACCTACCTGAAAGGGACTGTTTCATTAGAGACAGCTACTGGATACTGAAACATTTTTGCTTGCCAGTTAACTGTTAGAGTCTGTGCTTTTTGTTTCAGTAGTATAAGATTTTTAAACTCTTTGTGATGGTATAAAATCTAGGTCCTATTTTATTTTATGGTAAGAAGAAAAGCCAGGAGGCCAAGATTACTGCAGCAGCTCAGTGCAATTTTAGGCTTAGCACAGTAATGGAAGAGCTCTCTGGTTTTCCACAAAAGGGGAATTCATAGTATGGGTTTATTCTGCACTACAAAACTAAGAAAATCTTTTAGAAAACATTAAAATGTTTATTTTTGGCAATTGTCTTGGCTCAGGTGTGCAGAAGTTTTTAGGGAAAATAAAGTTACCCCCTTTTAAGGATTTAGGAAAATTTCTGGAATAGTTAGGGCTTGATTTCTGATCTACATTGTACAGCTGGAAATGAGGAGCAGCGTAAGTGTATGAAGAATTGGCACTTATGGTACTTATGCCTTGTTTTTGCTCACTTTGCAACTCAGGTTCTTTCTCTGACTCTTAGACAGGCTTATTTAGATCTGCTGAGAAAATGGGGTTCCAATGGCTAAAGATTCAAAACAAAGACCCCCGCTTGGAAGGGATGGATGACCTCTCTGGGATTGAAATTCCACTGCACTATATCTTCAGATTGGCATCTCATGCCATCCACGTGGTAGTCTTTTATGAGAGGAGTGGCAACTACCTCTGGCATGGCCAGTTGCGGCTAAAACAACACATGGACAGAAAATTTGTGCTTTTCCGGAAGCTGCACTTTGGTCGCTACCCTGGAGCTTATGAAAAGTAAGTTAAAATATAGGAATAAAGAGAAGGATGTAAAACCTCTGATCCTACTTTCAGGTTCATTACTTATATTAGTAGTCAATCATTCATATTTTCAAAGGTGGGTTATGAAACTCAATTGACATGTTCATTTAAAATGTAGGTAAATTAAACATTTATGAAAATAAATCCAAAGCAGGGATTTTCTCTAATTTATAGGTAGAAGAATCGAGATGGGGGTGAAGTGTCTTAACTTGGAAATGAGATCCTGTAAGGGGCTAATGCAGAACTTGTTAGTGGAAGGATAGCATTCTTTTGAACAAGTATCCATGGTCCATCTTGCCAGGAGCAAAGTTAATTGAAAAGCTCTGGTTGTCATCTGATATCTGAAATACTTTGTCACATTTACCCAAAGAACCTTGTCTGTCTTGGAGTCAATATGACGGACAAAATAGGGATCATCATATTAGCGGTATTTGATATTAAGGAAATAATCTCTTTCCAGAAGTTTTGTGTTTAGATAAAGAGCTGAAATCCTCAGCTTGGAAAAAACAGGGCCTATCTTTGCAATAAAAGCCTGGTTAATAGTATCTAGTGACAAATATTGGAGCATGCTGATTAGGGGGCTCTCTTTTCTGTCATTACCCGGAGCCTCAAATGCATGTGCACCCATTTTATCCAACCCTCACCCATATTTATGCATGCTGGAAAGGAAACCCATATTTATGCACAGGTATGAAGTTTTGCTAGTCATCAGATTTAGGTTCACTTCAGAACTCCATAACGTATTTGGAAAAATAAGTGATTTTTTGGCTATCTCAGCATGCAGACGCATCTAATAAATGACTTAAGTAGCAAAAACCCACTTTCTTCACACCTGACTAATGTAAAAATGACCAGCTAGAATTTTTGCTTAAATGTTGCAGAAAATCTGGAATGGGTATAATTAATTTCAGTCACAATAGCAGCAGTAACAGAATCTGATTGGGCATCATGAAATCAGTTGCCAGTGGGTCACCTAAAATGCCTTTCATATTCAGAGCATTGACCCTCAAAACACCCTTATTGATTTTACAAAATACAGTACTACTTTCCTCTAAAATATGGATCATAAAGGAGGCAGGTTAAGTAACTTGACTGGCTGAGATGTACTGAGTCTGACTAGGTTCACACTGCAGTCAAGGGTGTGACTGCAGCTTGTACAGAGGCATGGAAGCTAGTTTTAAATCAGCCTGTATATGTGTGCCCAAGCTGCGGATGCATTCTTGACTGCAGTATAGAAATACCCTGTTGGATTGGGTAAATTATGTGCTTTATAAGGCTGTACCCCTTTATAAGCTATCCCCCTTCTCCCATTTTTTATAGTCATGGTAAGAGACTGAAATAGGTGTGTTGGAAGAAAGTGCCTTCTCTACAGATTGTCGCCAGTATTGCTCAGGATTTCGGCTTGATTAGATTAAGAGTTTACTACATCTTTTCCTTCAAGCCCTGATTCGGAGTCTTTTCTTTTCCTTCCAATGAGTTTTGGATCAGGTACAATATGCATAGTAAAATGGTGGTGCCAGGAATAATAGCAATAGAGTTTTTCGTATAATAGTGTAAGAACCTGAAGAAAGTTACACCTCTGGGAAAAGTGATTGCTCAACGCCTGGAAAAAATGAAAGAGCTCAGTAATGGCTGACTGAAACTCATGTGATTTGATTCTGTCTGTTTCTTTTTCTATGTTTGCTTCTTGTGAGCAATCTTTATTCTGTATTGGCGTTCTAGCTTTCCAAGTTGCCTTCATCTGTTCAGTGTTTACAGTCATAGTATTTTTGCATAGGAGAGTGGTAAATCCATAGGCTAATTACAGTATGTACGAAGCCAGATATATACTGTGAGGCTTTGAGAGTGATATTCCCATAGACTGTGTGAATGTCACAATAAATCAGAACAGAAATACTTGCAGGTTAAAATAAACTGATTCATTTTTATTAAGTAGTTGTCATGAGACCTACCTTAAATCTTGGAATCTCAAACTTGTTACTTGTCTTGATCTAATGTCCAGTGTATTAACTGTTAAATACCACTCAAATTGTCATTGTTATGAAAGTAAGGAAGCCTTTAAATTCAAGGGCCAAGATTTTTTTAAAGCTAAAATAGACTCCTGAGTCCATACATATTTAGGAAGCTGAATAAATGATCTGAATTTTCAAATGTGTTGAGTAGTTAGCAGCTCCCAAAAAAGTAAATGGAGCTGTTGGTCCTCAGCATGTTTGAAAATAAGGTCACTGATAAGGTGCCTAAATAGGGGTTTATGAGTCTAACTTTTTAAAACCCTGTCTTTTTATATCTTAACTCATGGGGAATATTTAAAGTAGTTGTCACACTATTTTTTGTCCTGAGTTGTGTATTTAGATATAGGATCTACTATATGAGTTAATGTATTTGAGTAGCTTCACAAACTGATCCGTAGAAGTGGCTCTTGTTTTATCATGGCTGATGTATTCTTGGACAGGAGAATGATGTCTGTCTTTCTTTCACTACAGGCTAGTACTTCTCCCTGTTTCCATTGATGAATTGAAAGTTCAGATTCCTAAAAATCCGTCCCAGTTTCTAGAGGAGATGTCACATGCTAGATTTCTTGAATGTAGGTACAGAGAAGCTCGGGCTTTCTTTCAGGTTAGTGGTAAGCAGGTAGTGTTTCCTCTGAAATATAAATTCATTTGTATTGCTACGTCCAGATCCTAAAAACACTTACCTATGTGCTTGACTTGAATGAGATTAGCTAGGATAAGGGTCTTTATTCTCAGAAGCTACTAAAATGGAATAACGCCTAACTAAAAGCAGTTCCATCTATTCACAGTAATAGAAATGTTTCCACGTTTGAAACCATACGAAGAATAAATACATAGTTATAACTTTAAGGCCCCTTTTATGCTACCTAAGTATGTAAAGTGACTTTACTGTAAATAAAGTCCCTAGATGGAGACCCTATCTTTTGTGTTTAGGTTTTGCTGTCTAACTGTTCTCACAAATTCCCAATAGTAGCAGCAATTTTTAAACTTCTGGTCTTTACAGGCTTGTTCATGTATTACTGTGCTGCAGTTTTAGTGCTTATATTTGAGATAATGTCCATTCAACAATTCTTCCCCCCACCTCCATCATTCAGGTGCTTGTGGCCCTTTGAATGACAGTTTGGGCTGAAATTTTACTAATCCAAAGTAAAAATTTGTTAAGGCTGATATCTTACTTTATCCCAATGTTGGAATAGAAAAATTTCCGTGTGTGTGTGTACACATGCATGCATGGGTGGATCTAGAATTTTGAAAAGGGGGGTGCAGATGGTGAGATGCATCATCACATATAAAACAATATACATTTTTCTCCAGTTAAAAATAAATTAATATGTTAGGGGTTTAGGGCTGTATTACTCAGTTTAAGATTGAAGCAAAAACAAATACAACTTCATTGGAATGAGCTGAAACAATCTGCAGGGCTGTGAAATTGGAGGCTTTACCAGAAGCAGCTGACAGACAGCACAACTGCAGAATAAAGGATAGCTTGATTGGTGGAACAACAAGACCTGTGGAACGAAGAGTTTAGAAGGGATCAGGTAAATTATAATGTCCTCTGAAGTCAAGTGACTCCCTCAGCACTGCCTGAGTAGAAATGCTGCTGCCACTGCCAGGCAGTTGGCTTTAAACTTTGGGTAGACCAGGAATCAAAGGAGGGGTGCAAGTGCACCACCCCCCACCCCAGATCTGCCCCAGCGTGTTCTTGTGTGCTCTGTTATCTTGAAACTGACCTAGCTGTAAAACCTCAAAGTTGGCATAAACTTAGGCCTGGTCTTGTAGTCTTAATCACTGAGACTACTTACATGAGTAAGTAGTAATTGTGTGGTAACACTGCAAGGTCCTTACTCAGTGAGGATTTGTTCCTGTATGGTTTTCAACCGATCTGTTTTAGAAATGCTGCTATAAAAGTTTAAAGACTACATATTCTGCTAGATTTTTCTGCTGAGTTTTTAAACGTGCTTCAAGTTGTGGCTCCAAACATAGGCATTCAGCAGGATAGATTTTTATCCTTCTGCTTTGGCTGCAAAGCAGAGGTTCCCAACCACCAGGATGCAGCCTGGTACTGGCCGTGAAGGGTTGGCTGCTGGGTCGTGGCATGAGCCTCCCTGCTTGGACCCCTGTCTGTCTGCCCAGGTGAACGGCTTCTGCTGCCAGCAGTCACATGTGGGGTTAAAGCTGGGTGGCGAGGCAGCTGGCTCTGTGTGCCCTGTCCCACTCGTGTGCCTGTCTGCAGTATAAAAAAGGCTGGGAACCACTGCTGCAAAGGATGTGGGAATCTAGGAGGCTCTTCTCTGTTCCCCTGTCCAGCACTGGAACACAGATGCAATCCCTCCATCCAGTCCTTTCTGGAGTATAATGGTGGGACAAAACACCCAATACCAAATTACTTCAACTCTTTTTGAGGGACCCATCCACACCGAGGGGAAATGAATTTGTCCTGCAATCCTTAAATTTTTACAATTAATCCTTATTCATGCCAGTCAGTCATAACTCTGTATTCTCAGTGCCCCCATCATCAGTGTTAAATGGGTGTAAGAGAATAAATTTGAATCCTCTCTGAAAGAAGAATAGCAATGGGCATGCATCATTTTGCACTGGAGGCTTCAGGAGTTCTCTGAGTTGTATGACTTTCACCATCTCCAAGCTGTGTCTTCTGAGGCGGAGACGAATCCTGTACTGGGATGTTTGCATTTTGAAATGGGTATTTAGCAGCTGACAGTTATGCACTCAGTATACTTGGTAAAGTGTATTTTAATGTCTGTTGTTTAGGCTGTATTGCTTAGTATTAATATTCTTGTGTTACAGAAGATCTCGCAACATGGCAGGAGGTGGGGGGTTGGGTGGGCATGCGGGGTTGATGATGCAATTCATTGTTAAACTCTTCCTTATATTTCTTTCTTAATAATGGGAATTATTGCCAATGTATAAGATTAATGTACAGTTGTACCACTGGGTGGCACCAAAGAATTTTTAAAAATTGTGCTGGAAATCATGGCAGTGAATCCAATTTTTGTCCCCAGTTGTTGTCATTGGGAATCTTTTCTCTAACTTCACTGAGAGCAGGGTTGGGATCAATATTCATTATTGTTCAAAAGAGTAAGTATTGCAGTGATTTGTGACAATTGCATTTATATATTTATCAGTTTGGAAAACTTAATAAATGGAAGGGAGGCTTAAACAGAGGGAACTTTAGGTTTTAAGAGAACCTTTCAAAAGTTAAGGTGCAGGTACATGTATGTCTGAAGGTAACTTAATGTTCATTAACTCTTTAGCTGTACCCTGATGATACCTCCCTGGATGCAGTGGAATTCAGGAAAAAAGCAAAAACACTGCTGCATTTGGCTGCCCTAACGCTAAATAACTTAGGAGTGAGATTCTGGCTGAGCAGTGGAACATGCCTTGGTAAAAAATATCTTTACTTATGTTGTCTTGTTTTTCAACACGTTGCAGTTTTATTTGAAATATGAAATATTTCATCCTGTTTAGTTTCAATACCAAGCATTGAAATTAATAGGAGAGTGCATGCAGTTGATAGGTAGCATCTGTTAAGTATTTGAAAGCAGTGTCAAATACACAGTTCAGTTAAAATAAGCTTTTACTATTGAGTCAGAAGGGGAGGGTTCCACAAACTAATAAAATAATCCCTTTCTAGAACCGCTGTAGAGCTTAATGCTTTGAGATGTCAAACAGGCCTCATGTGAAATGGTAAATATTTCTGCCAAAAGCAGTTGTTCAGTGTATTGCATCACTCCAAGTAATATTGTATTGTAAATTAGAAAAATGGCAAGATTGAAGGATCTTTATTTTGTTGCAGTAGAACAGGTTTACTCAAAGTCCTAACAGTTTTGGAGAAGATGGATAGATGTGAGTACAGCTGTTCCTTGTCCTCATGACCAGTTTGTCTCTGCAGAGTGTAGCAGAAGACTGTTTGCCACCTCCTGTGATCCTGGTGCAATATGACACTTCAATTTTTGCCTTGTTTCAGCTCCAGATCTGACTTCACTGTGTCTCTGAACTCGCTTCCTTTGTCTTTTTTTTAGGCTGGTATAGACAATGCAATATTATTCCTTACAGCAGAGATGTTGATTTGGGCATCTTTATAAAAGACTACAAATCTGATATCATTCCAGCATTTTGGAAGGCAGGATTACCACTAAAGCACAAGTTTGGCAAGGTGTGTAGCTCAGTATATGAACTTTTATCCTTCACTGTTGTAACAACTTTCTCTCGAGGTTTATGCCCTCAGAATATATTTCCAAATAGTTTGCATGGGGAAAGCTCTCTCAAAGTGTTAGTGAACAACCAAATAAAAGCAAGTTGGCTGGGTGTGGGGACTTACTGGGGAACAGCTGATATGCAGTACCTGTTTGTGTGCCTGGAGTTGCACTCTGATAAGTGAAAACTGAACTGGGGAGCTTCACTCTGTTTCATTCAGAAGTAAGATGCCTCACATTATCACTGAGTAACTGCAAGCACCCGTTTACCATATGACAGCTGTCCTACAGATGGTCCACATGGTTTGTCCATTACTTGATCTTGCAACTGTTTATACAGAAACTCAGTTTATTTGTATGATTACTCTTGTTGAATTATTATATTTTTCTGGTGCAAGGGCAGCAATATCTGTGTGTGTTTGTAAAGTACCTTTTATAATGGAGTCCTAATTCTTCTAGGAGCCCCTGAATTTTACCTTAATATAATTATTTTGATAACATTAAGAGACAATGCTAAGAAAAGCAAGGCTTCTGAGGTGAGGTAATATATTTATTGGACCAACTTGTTTAGCTTCAAAAGATAGGAGACATGTTGGTCCAATAAAATATATTACTTCACTTAACAAGCCTTGCTTGTCTCACAATTCTGCGCCATCATCACTACTGTAACAATACCAATAAACTAAAAGGGATTCTAGCTGTGTTTAAGGTTCAAGAGAACTTTAAATATCAAGATGGAATGTTGTTTGATACTGAACCTGCTTGTAGGGGTATTAGTCTATGTAGGCCTGCTCTCAAAGCCAGCGTCTTGGGCTGCAGTTGATAGATACAGCATAGGATCATAATGGTGAAGCAAAGAGGAAATATTATACAAGTCAGGGAAAGAGGAGCCCTTTGAGGGGGGAAAAATGTTCAGAGCTGATAACTGAAGTGATTTATTTAGGTCAGAGTAGTTCAGACATACCAGAACATAAGATGGTGGATGCCAGGGAGGTTAAAGAAAAGGGGATCAATCTCTTTAGATATTTGGTTCAGTGCTATCCCTCTAAATCATCCATCCCTGCCACTGTTGGAGACAGGATACTGGGCTATATGGACCATTGATCTGACCCATCGTGGCACTTACTATGTTCTTAAGTACCTGGGGCTATGTATAGCCATGTCTAATCTCCCAAGTCACTATGTTTTTGTTTAAGTTGGAGTACAAAAACTGATTATTGGCTAGTGCTAGTGGACATTGCATTTGAGAGAAAAAGATTGCCCAGTCTGAATTGCTTTTCATCAGTCATTCATTAAGTTTATTCTGCTCTTGTATGTGAAAGTCTGTCTCTCTCTAATGTTCAGTCTTTTGATGCTTAATACATGGTTTGTCATAGTTTCTGCACGAGTTCTAGTTAAGTACTCCTGTGAGATCTGAGATCTGCAAAAGCAAGGTTAGAGTTGAGTTGAACGCAAATCACCTTCCATTTGTAGTATTTCTAATATACTATATTCAGGATGCAGCTTTTGAAATCTGAACAATTTGATCTTTTGGGGGAGGACTTGTTAAAGGTATCTTCTTGGCAAGGATTTTCTCTTCTCTTCTTTCCTGCTTAGTGTGAACTTTGGTCCTTCTGAAGAGAGTTAGCCACAGTATCTCCTTTAGTTAGCCAAGAGAGGACTCCAGAGAGTGCAGCGACAAGATTTCTTTGAAACCTGCCCGCACAAATAAATTGTGTGCAACCTTCTGTTTTTCCTTATGGTTATGATTGAGTACCTAAGATGTACATTTGTCTCATAGGTAGAAGACAGCTTGGAGCTCTCCTTTCAAGGAGAAGGTGATGTGAAACTTGATATTTTTTTCTTCTATGAAGAGGATGACCACATATGGAATGGAGGAACTCAGGCCAAATCGGGCAAGAAATTTAAGTATGAATTAGATTCATATCTATTGAAGGGAAAAGTAGCTAAATAGTTTTTCATATTTGAATAGTAATATTTAATGTATTGTAACCATACAGTATTATAGAATTGGTAGTTATAGTAGTTAGTTTGATGCCTAAGCAAGCAGGTGCTTCAGGAAGAGATGAATCTATAGAGATTTTGCATTGTGACAGCTAGAGAAATGGAGAGCATGGCACTTATGTGCCTTGTCAGACCTGTGCTGCATTCAAGCATTGTCAACTCACTCTTCACCAGTGTTGGATATGCTCTGTCAAATACAGGTTGTCTGGAATAAGGTTAACTTCCATTTGAATGGACAGGTAAAATAGGACTCAAGCTTGCACATTTTCCTTCTTTTACGGGCAGGCCTTTATTGCATTTATTAATTTTTCAGTGAGCAATAATTTTACAAGCATCTGTGTGTGAGATTAGGGATTAGGGCAGGAGGCTTGTCTGCCTTTACAAATAACGTAGTGTTTTGGGGATTCTGTGGTAATCGCTTTTCCCGATAACATTATCTCCGTAATATAAACTATTACAATAAAATGCCTCTGTCATTTTGCTTTTTTTAATGTTGTTGCTGTTGTGAGAGTGACTGTCAGTGAGATTCTCTGTACTTTATTGTTTCTTCTGTTAAATGTGCCAGTAAAAAAAGGGGATTTTGCTGTTCTTCTGCAGTTTTTCTCAGTGAATTGAGAGTTAGTTTAGGCTCTCTCCATCTTGCTCATCATTTCCAGTAATAAAGGTTTTGCAGACCAAATTAAGACCTGTGTGACACCATTATCTTCCAGTTTATTCCCTGAGTGCCTTTGCACAGGTGTAGCTAATTGAAAATTAGTAAACACTGATGCACAAGACAGTGTTACCAGTGCTCTCCCTTGGGTGCCTTGGCTTTGCAGGGATAAGGAGTAAATTGCAGCAAAAAGTTATTTTAATCACTGAACTGAGAAGGTAAGAGTGTAAATTGACAAAGGGAATCGATTTGTTGAGTAAATGAGATGCTATATTTGCAATTTTACTTTGAGAAATGACTGTGCTGTCCCTTAGGATGTATTGACCCTTAGTTTTTCCTCATGGAGTTGTGGGGGTTTTTACCCACGTGGACAGTTAAACTTTCCTTCGCTGTATGCCTGCATGTCGCACCTGATTTGTGACATTGAATTCCATTCCAAAAGAGCTGATGTTACTTGACAAAATAATCTTGCACCACTTATTGGGAGGGTGGGGCTTGAGAGCAATGGTTTTTGTTCCTGCAAACAGAGAGGCTGTGTGTCGTCGTTGTCGTCGTCCCCCCCTCCCCCAAGTTCTGAGAACAGACATTGGCTTTGAATTCATGCTCCAGCGGTTTGCACCGGGTGCTGTGCTACTAGTCTTTCCAGATGATACAGATGTTCCAGCTGCCATAGATTAAGAAAAAGGTTTCTTCTAATGCTCTTCACATTTTTTTTAAACAAAGTTGGCAAGAGGGGCTGATGACGAAGTGGATTTTGAAAGTAGTAAAATATAATGAAAACTGTAAATCCTACAGTGCTGCTTTCTGTATATTTAAAATACATTTAATGCCTACCAGAAAGGGCATATAGAATAGCTGTCTTGCTTAAGAAAGGCCCTGAGCAGTGATAGAGAATGTATGTTCAGAACACTTCATCCTCACTATCCTCCAGTACAAAATAGCTTCTCAGAAGGGGAGATGCAAGGGAATTTTTTTGTCATTCAATGGAGCACTCTTTAGTTTACTTTTAAGGCTTGTTATACCAACCACCATTAGGTACTTATGTTTTATAGCCCTCAGCTCTTTCAGGATGATTTTGGAACATGAAGAAATGGAATTGGTAATCCAAACCAGAAGTGATTCATTTTTGGTCATATTACAGTTTCATTCTTCAGTTTGAGATGAGTTCTTAAGAATACTTACCACCTCAAAAGCAAGGTATTTTGGAGATGTGAGAATTCCTAAATATCCAATAGAACACTACAGAGCTTCAAAATTAATTATTGCTATATGGAGTTCTGTTGTAAGTGCATGGAGTGTTTATGGTGAAGACTAGGGCTACTTGCAGATGTTGAAAACAAAACAAAAAAAAATGCTTTACTGCAAGAAGCAGCATGTTACTTCAACCCAGCTCTGCAGTGTCTGTATAGATAGGGTGCTTCCTTTTTGATGCTTTTATCTAATAGCTAATTCAATCAACTATTAGATAAAAGCACGAAAACCCCCCCCACTAACGCAATCTATATAGACATCAGGCGACCTGGTTCCAACTAACACGCTGCCTCATTTGGACATGTTCTGGGCTCAGTGTGGGAGGGCTCAGAGTTTAACATTATAGCGCCTATTTATTTTGTGTTTTGGGGGTGGGGGGTTTAAACATCTGCAAGCAGTCTTTGGGTTGTGTTACCACTTTGGTCATAAAGTCCAAGCCTTCAGAACTGTGAATGTCTGGATTGACTGTTTTGCTTCTAGAACAGGGTGGCATGCATGGCACAAGTGACACGCATAGCCTTTGTGTGTGGCATGTGACAGATTGGGGAGGAGGCAGAAAGCACAGCAGTAGATGGGACAGGGGAAGGGAATCTGAATGGCACTTGGGGAGGGTGCAGGGCTAATTTGTGACAGACCTGCCAAAAAGATTGGCCCTCACTGTTCTAGAATATGTGGTAATACTAGAATTTCTATGCTCTTCAGTGAAATGATAGCGCTTAGAAGCTGTGGAGATATTGTAGAAAAGCCACAATTTACTATTTAATAAAAACAGTAAAAAAAAGAAGAAAAAAAAAAAACTTAGGGAAATGGATAATGAATCTTAGCAGCATGGTAATATTGGTGTAGAAGCTTTATGATTTTACTCTATTTCACATATTTGGGTATCTTAAATGTATAATTATTTATAGCTTAATGTGTATTAACATTCTGTCTTCAAATTATGAATACAGTGCAGCTGGTTGAGGATCAACAGCATCTAAGACTTCTAATTTGATACTGAGTGCAGGAATATTGCTCCTTAGCACAAGAGGGCATGTTGCAGACTTCTATTAGGAAATTGGTAGGATTGAGCAGTCTCTCTTATAATACAGTATATGCCATTCTAGACTCCTTACTAGCTTATATATATAATGCCAGAAATAATCTTACCACTTCAGTCATGCATGAAGGCAGGGTTTCAACTCCAAGAAACTTGTCATTTTAAAAGATGAAGGGTGTTAGAAAGTTAGATGTTGGATGCTGCAGATGCCAAGTGTTTGAGCAGTTCCGTTTGGAGCATGTCTTGTCACTTGCAGTATTTGGGATTGTAGATCTTTTGTTTTTTCATTTTGTGAGTGTTTTTCTTGGGGAACCAGTTTCCTAACTTCACAGGAAATGCTTGGATGGATGCTATGGGGGGACACGGCCAGCCAAAAAACCCCCACAAGCTCTGTGCTTATCTTCAAGCACACAAAGTCAATGAGACCTCTGACCTATAAAAAGTTAAACATTTGTATATTTTCTGTATCTAGGCCTATAGTATGCATTTTTTATTTAAAAAACAAAACAAAACAAAAAACTTTTTAACCCAAAAAATCCAGTACTGTAAATTAAATTATATTGTGGGCATTACTGATTCAGAACAACATCTCAAATCCAGTAACTCCAAGAAAATATTTTCTAACTTTGAAAGAAGAAATTTGTGCAGAAAATCTCTCCTTTTTGCTTTTATGTCCATGCATTGTCTGCTTATTTCCAGTTGTAGATGATTCTTTGTGCATCTTTGGAAAATCTTAGTTTTTAAACATTCTGAGTAGAAAACTCTTCTTCAGGCAAAAATTCCTATAGTAAAGGGCATCACTAAAGATTATAGATTTTATTATTAAGTGTAAAAATGCATTTTTAATAAAGCTTGGCTAATAGTGTTGATGGCATTCCCACTTCGGTTGCTTTTTTTGCAGACTGTTTCAAACTTCAGTTCATTTGTTCACCTTTTAAATCATTCAGAGAAGACTCCCTTTAGAATATGCAGTTTGTATTTTATTAATAGCCTTTGCATGTGTGGGTCTAGTATACTTTGTTTCGCTGTGACACACAAATGTTTTCTGTGTGCGAATAGCAGCTATATACCACTTAGCAATTGATTGTTGTTGTTCCATTTTAATAGTTATTTTTTTCCCTGGATAGCTGGCATCTTTTCTGTGTAATATAAGTTAGGACTGACCACAGTGACTTTTGGGTACAGATCCCAAAGAGCTTAGTTATTGTTTTGCTTAAGTTGATAATTTAAAATTCAAATGGTCTCTGTCTTTTGCTGGAATTGTGCTGTGGTTTAAAATTGCTTTATTAAAGGGGCAAGCTATTTTTTAACATTGATCCGTCTTTCAAATATCTGTTTCTTAACCGTTCTGAAATTTTTAATTTTTTTTCTTCCTGCAACATTTTGTAATCCATGAAAGAGTTGAGACTGCTTTTCTGACTGAGAAAATGTTCTAACCAATGAGACTTAGGAGTGATCCCCTTTGCAAACATTAAAAGTTTCAGTATATTTTGGGTGGTAGAATGACACTGCATCACTTTCACCTGTGGAGCTTTATTCTGATCAAATGGAAGTCTTGGACCAGTGTAACCCATTGAACTCAATGGAGTTGTTGCAAATTTACACTGGGTCTGCTAATATGAGAAGTCAGGGTGGTTTGAAAGAATCAATTATTGAATATGCATGAGCAAAGCAAGAATCAGAAGCGTGTGGGGGATGAAATGGCACCTTAATATCGAGCGGCTGTTGTATGACCTGGCACTTTATTTAAACACAAGTGTCAGTGTAGAAATGGATGACACTGCTTAAGCAGTTTGAGGAAAGGTAGAAGCTTTTGGCTTTTTTTTTAAGCATTTCATCCACTCATTTCTCTATACCAATGTATTGGTGCACTTCTACATCATATTATTTTGCATTCATAAGCCCTTTATCCACCATTATTACACTTAACCAAAGTGCCAAAGTTTGTAACGGCCTCCTTTGTATTGCCACCTTGGATTTTGTTAGTGGTCTCATTGCCTCCCATTAACTCTTATGGAAAACAAACTGCTCCATATAACCTGAAAAACAGTGTTAAAGTATTGTGCGCTAAAGCATTAGGAAATACCAGAATTAAGGCCTTCTACTAGAGGCCATTGGGTGGAGGCCACAGTTCCTTTTACTCTCCATTTATCCATGGTCCTCTTCATATCTTGATAGCATAGCTGAGAGAATGGATCTGGCTTCCCTGCAGTGGGAAAATCAGCTTAGTGTAAATAAGACACATGTTCTTAGGATCTGAGAACCTAGATTTGTGCCCTATGCACTCTGTTGGATCACCTGGGGATTGCTAGATTGTCTCATTCTGCTAATGGTGAGAAAAGGAAAGGACCTCTGTAAAGCCCTTGCAGTTGCCATTGCTTCTTGCACCACAGCAGGTTTTGCTTTATTGGCCACATCTACAGGAGACACAAGTACTAAATGATCACGTAGTAACTGACGTTACTGTGCAGTAGCCTCCCCGAACAGCCTCTTGGTGGCGCTGACTGTGCAGTAACTCGTTGCTACTGCACCGTAGTAATGAGCTACTGCTCATTTGGCATCCTTTGTGTATTTTTAAAGACTGCTTATCTATAGGGGTGCAATCAGTGCAGTGCACTAAGCACATAAACATAGTAATACTCAAGCTTTACAATGATTGGTAATCCTTAACATGAGTGGAATGCTGTAGTGACTGACTAGGTGTCCTTATTGAATGTTATGCCTGCATTCTAGCCTTCTGTTAATGGTTGTGTTCTTTTACTCTGACATAGGTACCTGTTTCCGAAGTTTACACTGTGTTGGACTGAGTTTGTAGAACTCAAGGTACATGTGCCCTGCGAAACCCTCCAGTATATTGAAGCCAACTATGGCAAGGACTGGAAGGAACCTGTGAAGACATGGGACTGGAAAAGCTCTCCACCCAATGTACAGTACAATGGAATGTGGCCTGTTGATGAATGGGATGATGTCATTCAAGTCTACTGATCACCTGGATGTTACTAGAATGTGTTTGGTGCCATTGGACCTATCCAGTACCCCTTACTCCAAATTTTTAAGAACAATTTTCATCCATTTTCAAAGGAGATGTTTAATTTTATCTTGTGTAGCGTAGTACATGCAGTATCTTGTTATACATCTACATCAGGCATTCCCCCAGACAGCTAGAGAATGAAAGTTGTATGTTGCAGTTGAGCAGACAACTGGGAGAAAGAGGTAGAAGGATAATGATAGAATTGAAATAGTTATGGCAAAAAAAGTTTAAACTTGAGCCATGGCCAGATGGCTTGACTTAATTCAGTTTGGCCTCTGACCTTGGGACTTCCATTCTCCTATGGTTAGGGAAGTAAGTCATAGAGGTTGCTTTCCCTTGCAGAAAGGGGGGATTTGGTTTGCCTAGAGCAGTGGTAGCCAACCTTTTTGGAAGGAGTGCCACAAATTAGCCCTGTGCCATCCCCAGATACCACTCCCATCCCTACCCCCTGCATGATCCGCTGCTCTTTTTTCTGCTCTGTGCCCTTTCTCCCACTGTGCTGCTTGCCCTCTCCCCAATCTGCCACATGCCACACACCCAGACTGCCCTGGCCGCTTGTGGTTCTCATGCCACAGGTTGGCCACCCTTGGCATAAAGTATCCACATTAAAGTGATTATAGAAAAAAATAATTTGATCAACTGATGTGAAGCGCTCCTAGGAGCTGTAGCAGTCGGGTAAGTCTCAAAGGTTGCTGGCATATTGTTCAGTTACTCAGAGCCCATGTGACTGCATTGTGAAAGAGCAAAGATGAGCTATGTTGGGGATGCATATGTAGTCCTAAATAAAAAATTGGGGAAGACTCGAAAGCCTTTTGCACATTGGAGGACATCTGGCGCCTCCTCCTATTATGTCCCAAGGAAATCTGGGTTTGGAAGCCTGGTAACAAAAGAGAAGTTCTCTGTTAACCACTTTGTGTATGTGTGCTGGGGAATATTATCCACCGTTTAATTATAATGTGACGCCATGTGCAGCAGGTAAATGCTTCATATGACAGGCAGTCACTTATTCCATTCTTCGATGTTTTAATTATGGTTCTCAACCTGGGATTTGCAAATGTATTTTTTGTAACCATCCTTGTTTTCTTTTTGGATAGAAAGAAGTGGGGTGTTGAAATGTTTAAGTAGCACTTACTCTAATTTTTAAATGTAAATACAAGCTAATAATCTGTATATTACTGCTGCCATCTCTCAGATTTACAACAGTGTAATCAAAAGTCTCCTACTGGGTTAACACTGAACTAAATTTTACACAGGGATGTTATTTATTGTACTTTTGATCAGTGCACTAAACTTCTTCATTTGTACTTTGAGAGGAAGCTGTTGGTGAATAATTGGGTTGTGTTAGAAACTGCTTGAATGCATCTAGTGAGAGATGAGTCAAAAGTGCTCTCAGAGTGGAGTCAGCAAAGTTACCCTACTTTTAAATTGCTTTAGCCCATGTTGGAGGACAAGACAAGAGCTGGGGGGTCACTAATGGTATAACTGCCCAGTGTACTGGCACAAACCCTGCGGCACTTGGGTGCTTTCATTTGGCGTGAAGCATCCTTCATATGTTTATATACAAGTCTGAAGACGGTGTTTCCTTTTTAGAGCATTATAGCTGTATCCAAGTCACTGCTTCTGTCAGCTGCTGGTTAGATAGGACAAATCTTTGGTGTGTATTTAATTGTTATCTATCCATCCAGTTTTGCAGGTGTATGTGTTCAGGTTAATACAGTTTTGAAGAGCTAAAATAGCAGCTGCTATGTGGCTGTTTTACTGCTGCACCATTCCAAGTGCACTCTGGGGCTTCCCTGGGATTTATACCCAAGAGTGCACTGTACACTTATTTCCTGCCAACCTTCCCAGTTCATGAATGCTCCTGCCACTGAATTCTAAGTTAAATTATTCAGCATTTGGCAAATACTTTAAAAATTGTCACATCCCTAATTACCTAGAGTACTTTAAACACTATGGTAACCACAGGGATTTTGCTAAATTAGGTATGGGAAGAGGTAAAATTCTGCTGATGTGTTTACTTGGTGAGGTAAAGCATTGTCTGAAGGGAAGAGTTTTGTTTCTCAGGTAGATTTTGTTTTTTGTTTTTTTTTGCATTCTTTTCTGTTATAAATGGCTGAAGGCCAATTTTCTTATGATGTTATATAGAGCTCTATGTTGTCATGCAGTTTGGTAATTGAAAATGGTACAGTAGCTCTTTATGCTTTCTTTTTTTTTTAAATGTCACAGAAGGGAAAAGATAGGTACTATCAGGATGGACAGTTTGCAGTTTGTCAAATTTATGACTGTAACAGAAATAACAAAAAAATGCACATGCTCCAAGTGAAACAGTGTGTTAAATGTCTGACTTTTAGTACGGTATCTATTTAATTTATTGTACATGTTAAAATACTCTCTCTTCAGAAGATACAGATTGTATTTTGTAACACCAATTAATTAATTAAGAGTTTAGTTAACATGTCAACATTCTGAGTTACCCTTTGTGCTCTGTTACCTAAGGCAGGGGTCAGCAACCCTTGGGCCATGGACCAGATTTGGCCCACAAAGATTGCTCTGGCTCCTGAAGCTGCGATTGCAATAGAGGCCAGGTCACTGGCCCACCTTAGTGCCATTAATTTGGTCCACCACTGCTAAAAGGTTGCTGACCCCTGATTTGGAACAGTATTTTTCAGTACTGTTATTTTACTGTGAAATAATATGGAAAAGGTTTTGATTTTTTGTTTTCTATTGTTTATTGACTGTGTTTTACCTTGTACTTTTATTAATAAACTCTGAAAACAGTGATAGCTGCTCAAATGTCAAAGATTTCAAAGTTTGAAATTTGACTGTATGCACATGACATGGGGGTGGAGGTGGTATTTGGTCAGTTTTTCACTTCACGTGTTGGAAACCATTTGTTATCTTTGTTGTCACACCAATGTGGAAAAAAGGTTAAATCTTTGTTGCAGTCTTACTTGGACAGCTAAGCTTTCTACTGTTTAAACTGTTGTTAAGCTTGACTCCAGGATTTTCATTCATCTATTTACAAGGTCTACCTCTTGGTAAAATCAGATTTTTATTTCCCACCATCCCTTTCTCCGCACACTTTCCACGATCATCTGAAAATACAAAAGGGCAATAGCAACAATAAGAAATTCATAATATTTGGCATCCCAGTAGCAATGTCTACAGCAGGGGTAGGCAACCCTGGGCATGGGTGCCAGTGTGTGGCACGCGAAGGCATTTTGCTTGGCACGTGCACCTTGGGGTGGACAGCAGGGAAGAGGCCAGGGCTGCACTGCCACAACAAGGATTGGACCCCTTGCAGCTCCCCTGCCATCTGCTTCCAGCCCACCAACTTCTTAGAAGCCGAGCTTGCAGGTGTTTTTGGCACTCTATCCTAAAATGTTGCTGACCCCTGGTCTACAGGTTTGTCCTACCTCTAGAACAGGGCTGTCAAACTCATTTACCATCCTATGGGCTGGATGAGTGGTGCTGGGTCTGTTGGTCTGGTCTACAGACTGGCCCAGCAACCCAGATCCATCATGTGTCCCAGAGTAGCCAGAGGAGGTATTGGCATGCAGTGTGGCCCTGGAGTACCTGGAGTAGGTGCCCCATGCAGTGGTTGATCTAGCATGGAGCCAATGCTGCATGTAGCGCACACAGCCATCCAGCACGCCCTGCATGCTGCATCTGTGGGCTTACTCGAGACCTGCAGGCAGCACTGAGGGACAGTTTATAGGGCTTCTTTGCCTGATCCAGCCTGCAGGCCATATATTTGACGTCCCTATGCTAGAAGGTATCTGGCTTGCTTTCTTCATTTGTTAACTTACCGCTTTGCATTCCAGGAATCTTAGATTTAAACTTATTATGATGAAAGAGCCAAAGCAAAGCGAGACATTACAAAGCAGCAAGCAAATGAGGTAATGATGACAAACCCTGTTTATCACAACCATCTGATTGTTAACAATCCCAAAAGCAGAAACTGATTTTTTGGGGTTTTTTTTAATTATGGTGAAGCAAATTTAACTAATCCTATTTTAGCAAACACCTTCTTTTCTCTCAGTCCAACAGGGTTTGTTGTAATCAGCTTGTTCTGAACACAAGGGCAGATTTGACCATGGGGGAGAGGCTGCATCAATTTTGCAGAATTTCTGCAGGCCCACATTTTGAGAAACTGCATATTACAACTTCTTCTAAACAGGCATTGTTCCTATGAGGCTAATTCAGGTTGCATCAGCCAGCCGGTGAGAATTGTTATGCACTGAAACCAAAAACATTTTCTTGTGCTTTATCCTCTTAGTATGTGGTTACCCTTTTCATGCTGGAGATCATTTTAGCTTTATTCATATCTTGTTATGCCATACGTTACTCCACTGTTGCTTCAGGCAAACAAAAGCTAGTCTGACCTAATTCAATTGTTTGTGTCCTGCAAGCCACATTTTTCCAATAACTCAAGGATTATGGTTGCTAATATTTGCTTCCTGAGAACTTCTGCCTGCTCACAGTTTTATTTTTAACATGATTTAAAGAGGCACTGTTGAGCATGTGGTCTTTTTTTTTTTTTTTTCCAGAAAAAGTATTGGAGATGGGCATGCATAACCTGGTGAATCACTTTTTTTATTTTTACCACTGGAATTGCTTGACATGGCTTTCTGTAGGTTGTTTCCTACTGTAGCAGGTTAGGTGCCTGAAGACCATTGTCATGCCCCCTACAGGTCCCCTAACTCCTAATAGATTCTCTCTCTGCACTATTCTAAGGTCTCACCTTGCATTCTTACCTGCTATATCTTGATGGAAACTTTATGAAAGGAAGGCTGCCTTCAGGGACTGGCAGACTTAAGGTGCTGTCTCTCATCCAGTGATTGATTCTCTCAACTTTGCTGGCCTTTAAGAGCTTATTGCATGGCCCTGTCCAGCCCTACACCACACCCCTTGCCTCGCAGGTGTTTTGAGTCAGTAATCAGATGTGACACTTATCCCTAAGTCACCAGGCCACCTCAGGCCTTCATTCCCTTGTTGAGGCTTCAGGCTCCCTGGCTGGTACCTTAGCCAAGGCCCTTTGCTCTCAACCTGGCTTCTGGGTCCCAGCCCCATGTTCTTCCCCTGTTGGGGTTCTGGGCCCTGTGGCCCCAACGCTCTTGGCACTAGCTATACCTTGAGCCTGTCCCCAGCAGGACTTGAGGCAATGGCATGCCCCTAGGGCACTAATGGCACCTCCAAAACACACCCCTTACAGTCTGTCCCTGCCAACTGTGCGCACGCGCACACACCAGTTTACATTGCAACCCAAAGAGCCCGCTGGCTACTGTGGAAAATTATCCCCATGCTGAGTCTCAACATAAAGTAAAGCTAACCACACTTTATCATGCATTAGCAGGTGCATGACAAACAGGTCTAAGGAGGTAATACTTCCCCTCTATGCGGCATTGGTCAGGCTTCAGTTGGAGTACTGCATCCAGTTTTGGGAGCCACACTTCAAGACGGATGTGGATAACCTTGAGAGGGTCCAGAGGAGGGCCACTCATGGTTAGAGGCCTGCAGGCAAAACCCTACAAGGAGAGAGTGAGGGCCCTGGATCTCAGGGCCTATGCAAGAGAAGGCTGAGAGATGATCTTGTGGCTGCCTACAAATTCATTGGGGGAGACAGCAAGGAACAGGAGATGCTCTGTTTACCAGGGCACCTCTTGGAGTAGCTGGGAACAACAGCCACAAACTGACAGAGAGCAGATTCAGGTTAGACATCAGGAAGAACTTACGGTAAGGGTTGCAGAATCTGAAATGGGCTTCCAAGGGAGGTGGTGCTCTCCCCTGCCTGAGGCGGGGTGCAGTCTTTAAGAGGAGGCTGGACATGCACCTGGCTGGAGTCACCTGACCCCAGCACTCTTTTCTGCCCAGGGCAGGAGGTTGGACTCTATGATCTGCTAAGGCCCCTTCTGACCCAAACATCTATGAATCTATAAACATTCACTCCTGGTCTGAACCACCAGGCTGTCTCCCATACCAGGCCCTACTTCCTTGTAGGCTGTAGGTATCTAGGTTGCAGGTGATCTTTCCTCAGCCAGGCAGTCTCCTTTAGCTTCCCTGCACCCAGAGCTCCTTCCCTTAAAGCTTGCAGGGCCAGGGTGACTGCCCTGGGTTGTTTCACTCAAGCCCTGCCCCTTCTGGTCATGTGCCCCTCCTCCCACTTTGCTGCTCCTTAACCCCTGTTCTGCTGGCTGCCTGTGCCTGTGCCTGCGCTAAGACCCTGCCCTTAAGGGGCCACACCACTTTCCTATAACAGGGTCAGGGCTCCCTATTGCACTTACCATGAGTTGCATATAGAACTAGTCATTAGATCTTGGTGGGAAATGTTTTGAACATTGATGGGGAAGTATGGTCCATGATATTAATCCCTCTTGAGAGCCATAAAACATATTCCTTTATAATCCAGGGTATGGAAACATTTCTCAAGGATTTACCTTTTCATAGGGCCTAAGGAGACTTTACAGGTTCAGCTTCTGGCTGGACTCTTGCATAGTAAGACTCTAGGCAGAGAGAGAGGTTTTTAGAGAGGAAGACAAACCCCAGTGAGACCTTACTACCAATCTCTGATGATGGGAAGCCATTTGAGGTTGTGATGATACTACATTTTGGGCAGAAATCCCAGCATTGGAATGGATTTGCTACTATTGATTTTTTTTTTCTTCCTAATATTAATATAACATTTAAGAAATGGGAAAACATAGATATAATATGATACATAATTAATGTGTAAGAAGTGGGTAAAAAGGAGGAAAATCACTGTCTCTCTTTAAATATTTAAGTATAGTTGAGTCACAAAATGTGCCTCTTGACAACCTTGGACATTGATGTAAATGCAATGCAGAAACATTTTTAGATGCTGTTTTCTAAATCCTTGATGCTTTGTTCCATTTCTAAACAAGTGAGCTACATTTTGATAAATATGTGAATCACAAGCCTGACATGTATGTTTGCTCTTTAGAGTGGTTATGGTTCTATTTTTCTTTGTGTATTATGTCCTAGAGACCACGACCAAGATTGGAACCCCGTTGCATTGGACGCTGAATGACACCCATGCTGTGGAAGACAGTTCCTCGTGCTCTACATAGTTTAGTGAAATGGAACAAAATGAAAAATGGGCACAGAGATCACAAAGCAGGCTAGTGACAGAGCTGGGGAGAGAATCCAAACGTGAAGCCACTGTTGTATTCACACCATCCCTGGTAGTAGTTGCTTCTAACACTGTATTGTCATTCTGAAAATGACAATAGCTGAAAATATCCTGTTTAATTTAATCTTGATGTTAAGAAAGCATTTGGCATTGAATCATATCTATGTTACTACTGATTGTCTAAATGTCTGTCTGTGCCATCTGCCATTTCAGTGTCACCTTTAACATCATGCAAGAATTACTGGGAAAAGGAGCCTAGTTTATGAACCCTGCTATCCTGATTTCCCTTTTTCCTTCCTGCTCCCCTCCCCACCACCACTGGAAATATTAGAAGCTGCATAGTGCTGAACATCCCTTTTGAGAGAATCATTTCAGGGGACAGCCAAAGGGGTGTTTTTGTAAATCTGATTGCACATAGGGGAACTGAACACTTTTGAAAATCTGGTCCATCATATTATGGATTAAATCCTAGAACCAGGGGTTTGCAACATTTTGGGGCAGAGTGCCAAAACGCCTGCAACCTTGACTTGTAAGATGTTGGTATGCCATGGGTAGATGGCAGGGGAGTCGCAAGAGGCCTGATCCCTATTGTAGCGGTGCAGCCCTGCCCCTTCCTTGCTGCCCGCCCTGAGGCGTGCATGTACCCACTGCTGGCAATGAGCTGGACACCGCTGCAGTCGCTTGCAGCCTCCTAGTTGCCTCCCACAGCCAGCCTGGGCTCTAGGCAGGCCCCTGCTGCCTGACATGGAGCCCGGGCTGCTCAAAGCAGGCAGC